>NC_135954.1:14942340-15279006 GCF_053455715.1 Rhinoraja longicauda
GCGACCATTTGTTAAGCAATTAAGCAAGACGGTCTCCTAAACGAGACGCCCACCAGGATTAACCCTTTCACAGCTGAATTTTTCTAAAAACCTGGAGTCTGAAGCAACTAATCCAGTTATTTAATTTCTTGTGTTTAACACATTATCATCTGTAAATTAACCTTGTATTTTTGAAAAATTAGAGCAACTGCAACATTCCCTAATACTTCATTGTGTTCATCTCATGTTTCATTGATCGCGTTGATGATATATAAAGACTGCCATTTAAATGCAAGTTTTAGTTTAGTTGAGAGATACAACGCGGAAACAGGCCCTTCCGCCCACCGAGTCAGCACCGACCAGCAATACTAGTGCAACACTAGCACTACCCTGCACACTAGGGACAATTTATAACTTTTTGCCAAAGCCCATTTACCAGCAAACCTGGTATCACAAATTCCTCAAGGTTTGTCTACTTTGAAGAAGTTCTCCTCCTCTCTTCGACGAGAATCAGTCTGAAGGAGGTTCTCGACCCGAAACGTCACCCATTCCTTCTCTCCCAGATGCTGCCTGACCAGCATTTTGTGATACTTTCGGTTTGTACCAGCACAACCTACAAACCTGTACATCTTTGGAATGTGTGAGGAAACTGAGGCTCCCGGAGAAAACCCACGGGGTCACGGGGAGAACGTACAAACTCCGTACAGACAGCACCCATAGTCAGGATCGAACCTCTTGATCTTAGTTTGAGTCTGTGCAATGTAGAGGTGGAAATGAAAAAGTAGGGGGTTGGATCACAAGTTTTACTTAAGGGTGGCAAATATTATTTTTATTTTCTTGGTAAACTGTGATTTAAAATAAATAATATTAAGTCTTTGCCTTTCTAAGAGAAAAATTGACAAATTAGCAAAGGCACGTTCCTTGTCTGTCGAGGTCTTATATCTTTATTGTAGAAGAGCACAATTCCACAACAAAGGTTTTCAATGAGCTTGATATAGAATCTGGCTCGCTGCCACATTGTGGCCTTTGTACTCCTGAATGTGCCATTCCTCAGAGAACACTTGTACCTTTCCTCCAAACAAATGGATTTGTCAAATGTTACAGTTTCACATTAACATACAATTTGTTTTGTTAGATAAGATAATATTGTGCTCTCCACTGGGGAATAAAAGGATTCCAATGATGCCTTGTGCACAGTGGGGTGCTGATTGCATTTTCATAACAATGTCTTTTAAACAAAATAACTAAAGGGGCATTATTGACTTTGAGATTGGATCAACCTTGTGTCAATAATGGACCTTAAAAATATCTTCAGGAACTTGTGGTTTCCATGAAAGTGCTTTAATTGTTCTATACATGTGTGTGTGTGTGTGTGTGTGTGTGTGTATGTGTTTGCACCTGACTGCTAGTCAAATTAACAATGACTATGCAAAGAAAGATCTGTGCATGTTCCTTAATAACTAACATAGCTTTTGTGGTTTTGATCAATATGGGCCAGTTCAGTTCATCAGGATCGGAGACAGAAGCTGAGCGTGTGGATGGGGATCCGGGCTTTACTTCTCCATTAAAGAGCTTCAGGGAAAATTACAAGTTGGATCATCGCTTGCTGTGGGAGTTTCAATGTCAGAACATGTAGGGCAATTTTTTCATGCACAGGTTGGTGGGTATATAGAACGAGCTGCCAGAGGAGGTAGTTGAGGCAATGTTTAAAAGACATTTGGACATGTACATGGGCAGGAAAGGTTTAGAAGGATCAGGGCCAAACGTGGGCAGGTGGGACTTGTATAGATGGGCCATCTTGGTCAGCGTGGTCAAGTTGGGCCAAAGGGCCTGTGTCCATGCTGTATGACTCTGACTATGACTCTCCAGAACAGTAGAAGGCCAATCATGTAAAACAAATGACTCTTTTCCATCTTTTAATTTCAGTGTTTTTCCTGCCCCATTCAGAACAATGAAGAAGGGTCTCGACCCGAAACGTCGCCCATTCCTTCTCTCCTGAGATGCTGCCTGACCTGCTGAGTTACTCCAGCATTTTGTGAATAAGAACAATTAATAATGTCATTACTTTTTCTTAAAGAACTTTGCATTGGTCAGGGAGGATAAAGTATTTCCACCCTTCAGTGGCTAACCCAGCCATTTGTTCTTCCATACATGATTTTATTTGCTCGAGTCATTCCTTATTCATACAAATACATATTCTCGCAATCAGGTCATTAAGACCATTAAAGCAACAAATGTTTTTCGCCCCCAGAAATATCAAGGCCAACCCTGTGTTGCCAGTTACAATTTGCACTCGCGTTTTTCCCAGGCATTGACCATTTCCAAAAGAGTGAGAATAACAAGGTATTTTGCACTATAAACATCGTGGAAGCACTGTTGAGGGATGGATGTGAAAGGAAGGAGGAATAGGGCTAACAACTATCCTATATTGTTAAGAAAATAACTGCAGATGCTGGTACAAATCGATTTATTCACAAAATGCTGGAGTAACTCAGCAGGTCAGGCAGCATCTCGGGAGAGAAGGAATGGGCGACGTTTCAGGTCGAGACCCTTCTTCAGACTGAAGAAGGGTCTCGACCCGAAACGTCACCCATTCCTTCTCTCCCGAGATGCTGCCTGACCTGCTGAGTTACTCCAGCATTTTGTGAATGAAACTATCCAATATCACATGGGATGCCCCATTTTCAAATAGGAAATTAGCTTCCTCGTAAGATTTCAGTTCAGGATATTCATATCCTTTTTTATTTTCCTAGCTTACAAGGATCAGCCCTTGGGCTAGTTCCAAGCTGAGTGATTGTGGATCAGCATTTCCCTACAAATAAGAGCCCTGGATTTTGTAGACACTGGCAGGCATCGCTTGTTCGAATCTGTTGTCCAAATGAGTGCAAATCACCTCCGAACAGGTATGTCTAGGAAATGCGAGAATCCTTCCCTACAAGGCGTAGTGGTAGAGTTGCTGCTTTATAGCACTTGCAGCGCTGGAGACCCGGGTTCGATCCCGACTACGGGTGCTGTCTGTACGGAGTTTGTACGTTCTCCCTGTGACTGCGTGGGTTTTCTCCAAGATCTGTGTTTTCCTCCCACACTCCAAAGCCATACGGGTATGTCGGTAAATTAGCTTGGTAAGTGGAAAATTTGTCCATATTTTGTGTAGGATACTGTTAACATGCGGGGATTGCTGGTCGGCACGGACCCAGTGGGCCGAAGAGCCTGTTTCCGCGCTGTATCTCTAAACTAAACTAAAGGCAAAACAAGGTCCACTCGTGTTTGCAAGCCACATCCATGATCTGTCTCTTGGCAAAGCCATGCTTGGTTATTGGGTGCTGTTGAAAGAACCACACAGAATTTTGTTTTCATTATGATATTGCTGCCATCTCTATTGCACTGAATAGTTAGCTTTACTCGTTCTTCAACAGTGGCTGTTCTATCTTTTTTTCAGAGATGGTCGATGTGATCTAAAAATATATTGTTACATTCTCTCGTGAGCAAATGTTGTAATTGTCCCATTGCCACTGACTGATAGGGTCACGTTCCTCTTCTCCCGCTAATTTCCGTGCCATATCTTTTTGTAGTCTAATGTGACCTTTCCGTTACTGCCTTAAATTCTCTGCAGTTCCACTCGTGTCTCTTCCTTCTTTCCCTTGCCCTGCTGTGTTATTCCATCCGACAATTATTAAAACTTGAAACTCTCCATTTTTGTTTTAAGTATTTCATGTGTGCTGCCAAATGAAGGCCAATAAATTCTGCAGACTTTTCTCAGTAAATGCAGTTTATTGGGGATGTTACCAAACCATATCCTCATATTTTAAAGGGCTTAGAGTATGTGTAATTGCTTTGAAGTTCCAGCAGCTAACCTTAAGGCAATGCTAACAAAAGAAAATGGATGCTGTGAACTTAACCATTGAAGTGTCTTTAAATGATGACTGCCACAGTGCTTGAAAGCCACTGTTTGACTAAGTGGCATAATTAGACTTTGGAAGCTCAGTTAGTGGTGTAATCATTACTTGCCACAGTTCAGCGTTAGGCTTGATACAAATTAGGGTTCATTACAAACTCCTTAATGAAACAATTCAAACAGCATGTGAAACATTCACTTTGCATGGTTGTCCCCATTAAGTAAACACAATTTAAAATATGTATGCTGATCTTAATTGAAAGCAATGTTTTTGTAAGTGCCCAACAGCTAAAATCATTAACCTGGGTGGCACAAACAGTGGGTATTAAAGAGATGATGAGTAGGTACAGGGCTGGTATGGTAAACCACAGCATGTCACCTGCCTTTTTTAGAAGGGTGTGTAAAACTACCTCACTTTATGCAATCTGTGCCTTAGGTTCTTGATGAAACAAAATCATAAAGTGGAAATGTGGATATCTACGGCAATTGCCCTTCATCACTAATCCAGTTGCAAAGTTCCGACGTGACTGGAATGTACAGATGCTTTTATTTCTGCAGTGTATTGGATTATGTAAGAATTCCTAAACAGGAGCAGGAAATGCAGAATAGGCATTGTTTTTAGAGGAGGATTATAGATTTAACTTATGAGGTCAACGAGCTATCATCACCATGAGGATTGTAAAAGCTTTTTTAGGTATGTGAAGAGGAAAAAAATAGTCAAGGCAAATGTGGGTCCCTTGAAGACAGAAGCAGGGGAATTTATTATGGGGAACAAGGAAATGGCAGATGAGTTGAACCGGTACTTTGGATCTGTCGTCACTAAGGAAGATACAAACAATCTCCCAGATGTTCTAGTGGCCAGAGATCCTAGGGTGACGGAGGAACTGAAGGAAATCCACATTAGGCAGGAAATGGTGTTGGGTGGACTGATGAGACTGAAGGTTGATAAATCCCCAGGGCCTGATGGTCTGCATCCCAGGGTACTTAAGGAGGTGGCTCAAGAGATTGTGGATGCATTGGTGATCATTTTCCAATGTTCTATAGATTCAGGATCAGTTCCTGTGGATTGGAGGATAGCAAATGTTATCCCACTTTTTAAGAAAGGAGGGAGAGGGAAAACGGGAAATTATAGACCAGTTAGTCTGACATCAGTGGTGGGGAAGATGCTGGAGTCGATTATAAAAGACAAAATTGCAGAGCATTTGGATAGCAGTAACAGGATCGTTCCGAGTCAGCATGGATGTATGAAGGGGAAATCATACTTGACTAATCTTCTGGAATTTTTTGAGGATGTAACTAGGAAAATTCACAGGGGAGAGGCGGTGGATGTGGTGTACCTCAACTTTCAGAAAGCCTTCGACAAGGTTCCACATAGGAGATTAGTGTGCAAAATTAGAGCACATGGTATTGGGGGTAGGGTACTGACATGGATAGAAAATTGGTTGACAGACAGAAAGCAAAGAATGGGGATAAATGGGTCCCTTTCAGAATGGCATGCAGTGACTAGTGGGGTACCGCAAGGCTCGGTGCTGGGACCGCAGCTATTTACAATATACATTAATGACTTGGATGAAGGGGTTAAAAGTGCCATTAGCAAATTTGCAGATGATACAAAGCTGGGTGGTAGTGTGAACTGTGAGGAAGATGCTATGAGGTTGCAGGGTGATTTGGACAGGTTGTGTGAGTGGGCGGATGCATGGCAGATGCAGTTTAATGTGGATAAGTGTGAGGTTATCTACTTTGGTGGTAAGAATAGGAAGGCAGATTATTATCTGAATGGTGTCAAATTAGGAATAGGGGATGTACAATGAGATCTGGGTGTCCAAGTGCAGCAATCACTGAAAGGAAGCATGCAGGTACAGCAGGCAGTGAAGAAAGCCAATGGAATGTTGGCCTTCATAACTAGAGGAGTTGAGTATAGGAGCAAAGAGGTCCTTCTGCAGTTGTACAGGGCTCTAGTGAGACCGCACCTGGAGTACTGTGTGCAGTTTTGGTCTCCAAATTTGAGGAAGGATATTCTTGCTATTGAGGGCGTGCAGCGTAGGTTTACTAGGTTAATTCCCGGAATGGCGGGACTGTCATATGTTGATAGACTGGAGCGACTAGGCTTGTATACACTGGAATTTAGAAGGTTGAGAGGGGATCTTATCGAAACATATAAGATTATTAAGGGGTTGGACACGTTAGAGGCAGAAAACATGTTCCTAATGTTGGGGGAGTCCAGAACCAGGAGCCACAGTTTAAGAATAATGGGTAGGCCATTTAGAACGGAGATGAGGAAAAGCTTTTTCAGTCAGGGAGTTGTAAATCTGTGGAATTCTCTGCCTCAGAAGGCAGTGGAGGCCAATTTTCTGAATGCATTCAAGAGAGAGCTAGATAGAGCTCTTAAGGATAGTGGAGTCAGGGGGTATGGGGAGAAGGCAGGAACGGGGTACTGATTGAGAATGATCAGCCATGATCACAGTGAATGGCGGTGCTGGCTCGAAGGGTTGAATGGCCTCCTCCTGCACTTATTGTCTATTATCACAATAGGTTATGTTTGACCTCTTGCCTGGCCTTCTCTCGGATACTTGCTGGAAGTCATCCCAAACGGAGATTAGCTGGTAATACACTGCAGAATTTTAATATATTCTCCATATTCTATAATGTAGAAATGTTGTCCAATACTAAAAGAAATTTTATTGCATGGAAAGATTCTACAGAATGTTTGCCACCTATATTTTAACCATCCTCATTAAATGAATTAAATTGTTGAAATAGCATTGTATTTCAAATCGTGAGCAAAATAAAACGCTTCCTTTCCAAATCCTTCACATCATCACTCCAGCTCTTAATGCTACAATTAAAAAGAACAGCATACACACCAGAACATAATTTTTTGCGTTGTTGTAAATGTCATTTACAATTTTATGAGGTCTTTTTAAATTATATTACAAAAAATGATCATCTTTTGTAACATAACATTTGCAAAATGGTGAAAAGATCATGAAATACTGGAATTGGTGTGAAAGTGGAAAGCTAAGTGGATGACTGCAAGAAACAAACTGATAGAAATGATTGGGCTGAAAGAGCAGAAGGCAATGATTGCTAGGCTGGGGTTGACTTGATGGTTTAGTTTATTGTCACATAGTACAGTGAAAATCTTTTGTTGCATGCTGACCAGTCAGCAGAAAGACAATGCATGATTACAATTTACAGTGTATAGATACGTGATAAGGGAATAATGTTGAATGCAAGGTAAAGCCTGCAAACACCGATCAAGGATAGTCTGAGGATCACCAACAAGAGAGATAGTTGTGTGTAGGAAAGAACTGCGGGTAGTAGTTCAGCACTGCTCTCTGGTTGTGGTAGGATGTTTCAGTTGCCTGATAACAGCTGGGAAGAAACTGTCCCAGAATCTGGAGGTGTGTGTTTTCACATTTCTATACCTTTAGCCTGATGGAAGAGGGGAGAAGAGGGAGTGGCCAGGGTGTGACTCATCCTTGATTATGCTGTTGGCCTTGTTGAGGCAGCGTGAGATATAAATGGGGTGTCATTAGAAGGAAGGTTGGTTTGTGTGATGGTCTGGGCTGCGTCCACAATTCGCTGCAATTTCTTGTATGGAGCTGTTCCCAAACCAAGCTGTGATGCATTGTGTTAAGATGCTTTTTATGGTCCACCTGTAAACATTGGTGAGATTTGTAGGGGACATGCCGAATTTCCTGAGCCTTCTAAGAAAGTAGAGGTGTTGGTGTGCATTCTTGGTCGTTACTTCAATATGGGTGGTCTCGGAGAGGTTGTTGGTGATGTACTTTTGGGTATGTTTCACCTGATCAGCGTTAAGGCTGTTTTTGATTGTGTCTTCAGTACATAAATTGTGCTAAAAATCCACAAAGAATTAACATGTACCTGAATGAATGTTCAGCATGACATGAATTTGTTAATTGCTCAAGTTGGTGAATGATCATTTACTAGTTTTAATGTAACCATTTTAGGGGTAAGCTACTACTGGACATTTCTTCTCCACAAAATGTCCCATATTCCTCATTTCTTGATAACAGCAACTTACTTTCATTTAACTTGGTCGGACGCAATCTGTGAACTGCCATTTAACCTATAATCATTAAACGATAAAGTTGTCCAGTAGATGGATATTTTTAACATGGTATTCTAGAATAAAGTTATTTGTGCAAATGTATTTTGAGTGTTCCAGTGATTGCACTTCATAGTAAAGGCATTGTAGTCTCAGATTTATCAAAAGAATGAAAAAGTTGTTAAAATAGATTTTTCAAATCTTGTCTAATTACCATGTGCCCACATTACTTTTATGTTTGTTGAAATCAAACTCGGCACTGCACAAAATATTTAATTCACTACCATTTCTTATTGAAAACACCTCTTCATCTAGCGCACAATATTTACTAATGGGATGACTGTAAATTGCATGCAACAGATACTAGTTTATCCCTAAGGAAAGCTGGGATTAAGTCAAATTTAGAAAGATGCTAATAAAAGGTTTAACAAGATAAATACAGATTTTCAAAGACATGACAGTGAAGAAGTAATCCTCAACTGTCTATCTTTTTTCTACTATCTCTAGTAATTTAACTTTAAGTGGATGCGTGGGTGTGTGAAGGAGAGCATCAGATGAGGCTTTTTTTGTAAATTCACAAGATTAGTGCGATGAGAACATTCAAGGCAATTCTTGTCTTGAAGAATTGCATTTTTGATCCTCACAGGTCCCAGATTGTATGATGTAGCTAACAAAACGTTTTCACCTGCTCAATTTCCCTCAAAGGGTACATGAAGCTTTAGTAACAAGAACACGTCTGATCCAGAATTATTTCTTGGGGATCATGGTCAGGAGTTGGCTCAGGCCTTTACTATACTTCGCCTGTGTGACCAGATTCGGCTCTAACTTAATCTACAAGTTTGCAGATGACATCACTGGGGTGGGCCAGATCCCTAACAGTTACGAGGCAAACTACAAGAAGGAATTGGAGAACTGAGTAACGTGGTGTCAGGCCAACAATATGTCCTTTGATGGACACAAAAAGCTGCAGTAACTCAGCGGGACAGGCAGCATCTCTGGAGAGAAGGAATGGGTGGCGTGTCGAGACTGAAGAAGAGTCTCGACCCGACATGCCATACACTCCTAATCTCTCCAGAGATGCTGCCTGTTCCGCTGAGTTACTCCAGCTTTTTGTGTCTATGGTTTAAACCAGCATCTGCAGTTCCTTCCAACACAAATATCTCCTTTGATATCAGCAAGACAAAGGAGCTAGTTATCATCTTCAAGAAATGTGATGGAGTACATTCTGCAAACAGTGTCAAAGATACGAAATGGTGGAAATGGATGAGAGCTTTAAGTTTCTTGGCATTAACATTACCAACAATCTTTTGTGGACCAGTCATGATGAAGCAACAGCTTAAAAGGCACACCAATGGTTTTGCTTCCCGAGGACACTGAGGCATTTCAGCATGTCTCCAATGACTCTTACAAACTTCAACACAGGATGTACCATAGAAAGCATACTGATAGGTTGTATCACAGCTTATTTTGGAAACAGCTCTGCCCAAGACTGCAAGAAACCGCAGAGAGTTGGAGATGAAGCCTAGTCCATCGCACAGACCAGACTGTGTAGGAAAGAACTGCAGATGCTGGTTTAAATCGAAGGTAGACACAAAATGCTGGAGTAACTCATCGGGACAGACAGCATCTCTGGAGAGAAGGACGTTTCGGGTCGAGACCCTTCTTCAGACTGATGATTCAGACAGATTTGCACAAACCAGACTTCCTACCATTGACTCCATCTGTACTTCATACTGCCTTGGAAAAGCAGCTAACAGAATTAAAGATCTTTCCCATCCTAGTCATTCCTCCTTCTCCCCACTTGTGTTAAGCAGAACCTTGAAAGTGTGCACCATCAGACTCAGGAACAGCATCATCCCCTTTGTTTCAGGCTTCTGAATGGTCCTTCCATAAACTAGGGCAGTGTCCAATTCACTTCTATCCCATTGTGGACTTTGCCTATGGAATTGGTGCGTTACAATGCTGAGAACTTTATTCTGCACCCTTTGTTCTACCTATTGCACTTGAGCTTGACTTGACTATGTATAGATTGGATATCATGCCATACAAGGCTTTCACTGTACTTTGGTACACGTGATGATAATAAACCTGAATCTAAAACTATGGCTCTCTCCTTGGCAAGTAGCTCTCAGGTGTGATCCAAGGCATTTTCTATGCATATAAAAAGGAAGTGGATAACTAGGGAAATGGAAGATCCACTCAAGAAAAAGGAGGGAATCTATACCTGGACCCAGAGGAAGTGGGCGAGGTCCTAAATCAGTATTTCACCTCAGTATTCACCAATATGAAGAACATGGAAGATGGTGAGATCAGAGGTCTATTGATATGCCATGGTGCGTTAATATTAAGGAGCTGCAACACTACATTCTACTCTCTTTCTCCATTTGCATGTTGTACTCGTTCGTGTATGGTGTGATTGCATTCATGTATGGTATAATCTCCCCCAGAAAGCATGCAAAACAAAGCTTTTCATTGTATCTCTATTCATGCCATAATATACCAACATTAAGAAGGAGATGGTGTTTGGTGTCTTAAAAAAACATCAAGGATCAGTGTGTGGGGCATGATCTGTTCCAGGATACTGAGGGAGACGTAGGAGAAGATTGTTGGGGCCTTGGTGGAAATCTTTGGCATGGCGAAGACCCCCGAAGGCTGGAGAATAGCCAATGGTGTGTCAGAAAAACACAAGAACCAAAAGGCCCGTGAGCAAGTGGTCGAGAAATTGGAGGAAACGATTCTCAGAGAGAGAATTTACTCTCATTTGCCAAAACAAAATTGGCTTATTATCAATAGTCAACATGACTTTGCATGAGGGATGTGTTCTCTGGAGTTTCAGAGACTGAGGAGCAATGTGATATGTTTGTAAAAATATATCACGTGGTAGTAATTTCCTCAATTCATCAATTGCTAAAATCTTAAACTTTGCCCAGAATCTTGTTGCAGCTCAATAATCCTGATGCTTTTCCAGCTGACACCGCATTTAAACTGTTTTAAAGCCTGCTGTCCCAGGTTCTTGGTTCTTGGTTCTTGGTTCTTGGTCCTCCAAAATATTCCAAATGGAATTTAAACTGGAGGTGGCGGAGTATGGACTTAAGCAAGAAGGGCTTCTTGGCGAGGAGCTGCCTTAAGAGGTGCTTGCACCAAGACCTAGTCATCCATGACCTGCAATGACTCACAGATAAATTACGCCTCATTAGCAAATATTAATCCTGATTTTCAAAATCCACTATTGCCTTTACCCTCCTAACCTAGAAATCCCTTCTCTTTGAAACAATTGTTGCTACCTGTCTATTTTCCTATGTGTTTCTAGAGCAAATTTGGTATGCTTCATGCCCCTGGACTGTAAAATGACATGGTCATTAATCTTTTGGAGGCCGACTGGTTTTGTTTCGGCCAAATATAATTTGGAAGATGTGCCATTAATTAATTCATTGAAGTGAATTGAATTGAATAAATTTTATTAGCCAAGTATGTATACATACAAGGAATTTGCCTTGGTGCTTTGTTTGCAAGTAACAACAAGACATATAGTAAACAATTAAGAATAAAACATTATAATTTACACATGTGAAGAATGAAATAAAATACCAGAGCAAAAGGAGGCTACAGATTTTTGGTTGTTGAGCAGAGCTACTGCAGTGTGGAAAAAAAGGCTGTTTTTATGTCTGGCTGTGGCTGCTTTGACAGTCCGGAGTCGCCTTCCAGAGGGAAGTGCTTCAAAGAGTTTGTGGCCAGGGTGAGAGGGGTCAGAGATGATCTTGCCCGCTCGCTTCCTGGCCCTTGCAGTGTACAGTTCGTCAATGGGGGGAAGGTTGCAGCCAACAACCTTCTCGGCTGTGCGAACGATCCGTTGCAGCCTATGGATGCTGTGCTTGGTGGCTGAGCCGAACCAGACCATGATGGAGAAGGTGAGGACAGACTCTATGATGGCAGTATAAAACTGGACCATCATTGCTTGTGGCAGATTATGTTTTCTCAGCAGCTGCAAGAAGTACATCCTCTGTTGGACCTTTTTGACTGTGGAGTCGATGGTGGACTCCCATTTAAGGTCCCTGGAGATGATGGTTCCAAGGAACTTAAATGACTCCACAGATGTGACTGTGGTGTTGTTGACGGTGAGTGGGGGGGAGGGGAGGGGGAGCTCTCCTAAAGTCTACAATCAAATCCACTGTCTTAAGAGCATTGAGCTCCAGGTTGTTGAGAGGGCACCAGGATGCCAGCTGTGTCACTTCCTGTCTGTAAGCAGATTCCCCCCCATCCTGGATCAGTCAAATTAGGGTTGTGTCATCTGCAAACGTGAGAAGCTTGACAGAGGAGTCTGTGGAGGTGAATCGTTGGTGTAGAGAGAGTAAAGGAGAGGGGAGAGTATGCAGCCTTGCGGTGCTCCTATGCTGAGGGTCAACAGGTCCGAGATGTGCTTTCCCAGCCTCACATGCTGCATTCTGTCTGTCAATGAGCCCATCAAAGTATTTATTTGTTATCTCTTTGCCATACCTAAATTTAAGACCATTACTTATCACTCTTCCTCTTAAATCTAATTTCAGGTTTTATATGGTCATTATTTGCATAATATAACTGTTAATAATTACATGCACTATTAATTAATTTCTACTTGTTAAACATTATTGAATTCAATATGTTCTTATCCTTTGCCATCATTAAATATTGGGTCATAACTTACTGCAAAGATTATGCATGCTAACAACCCACAGCATTATTAATCATGATTAGTAGGCCAACAGGTTTAAGGGATTAAGATATAATGGTTATATTGTGAATCTTTCGGCCCTGCTGATCGGCGGCACGGTAGCGCAGCAGTAGAGTTGCTGCTTTACAGCGAATGCAGCGCCGGAGACTCAGGTTCGATCCTGACTACGGCTGCTGCACTGTAAGGAGTTTGTACGTTCTCCCCGTGACCTGCGTGGGTTTTCTCCGAGAACTTCGGTTTCCTCCCACACTCCAAAGACGTACAGGTATGTAGGTTAATTGGCTGGGTAAATGTAAAAATTGTCCCTAGTGGGTGTAGGATAGTGTTAATGTATAGGGATCGCTGGGCGGCACGGACTTGGTGGGCCGAAAAGGCCTGTTTCCGGCTGTATATATATGATATGATATGATATGATCAACTTAAAGGAACCCTACCATTTTATGAGTACAATTTTAGTGAATTTTTGATATGCTTGTCAGAGTCGAATATCCAATGCTTATTTTTAACTTTGATTTCCATATCATTTAACCTGTTCACCTCAATATCAGTTTAGTTTATTGTCACATGTACCGAGGTACAGTGAAAAACTTTTGTTGCGTGCTAACCAGTCAACATAAAGATAAAACATGATTACAATTACAGTGTACAGATACATGATAAGGAATAACATTGAGTGCAAAGTAAAGTCAGCAAAGTCCGATCAAGGGTCGTGTGAGGGTCACCCATGAGGTAGATAGTAGTTCAGGGCTGCTCTCTGGTTGTGGTAGGGTGTTTCAGTTGCCTGATAAGAGCTGGGAAGAAACTAGCCCTGAATCTGGAGGTTTGCGTTTTCACACTTCTATACCTTTTGCCTGACGGGACAGGGGAGAAGAGCGTGTGACTAGGGTGCAACTCATCCATGATTATGCTGCTGGCCTTGCCGAGGCAGCGTGAGGTATAAATGGAGTCAATGGAAGGGAGGTTGGTTTGTATGATGATCTGGGCTGCATCCACAATTTGCTACAATTTCTTGCGGTCTTATATGGAGCTGTTCCCAAACCAAGCTGTGTTGCATCCTGGTAAAATGCTTTCTATGGTGCATCTGTCGAAGTTGGTGAGAGTTGTAGGGGACATGCCAAACTTCCTAAGCCTTCTAAGGAAGTGTAGGCATTGGTGTGCATTCTTGGTTGTGCATCAATATGGGTGGGATCCCGTTGGAGGTGGCAGAAATTCTGAAGGATTATGTATTGCATGCAACGGCTCATGGGGTGGAAGGTAAGGACTAGGGGAACTCTGTCTCTGTTGCGACTAGTGGGAGGGGGAGCAAGGGCAGACCTGCGGGGTACTGAGGAGACATGGGTGAGGGTCTCATCTTTGATGGGAGAGGGAAACCCGCGTTCCCTAAAGAATGAGGACGTCTCGGATGTTCTAGTATGGAACACCTCATCTTGAGCGCGGATGCGGCGTAGACGGAGGAATTGGGAGTAGAAGATAGAGTCCTTGCAGGAAGCAGGGTGGGAAGAAGTGTAGTCAAGATAGTTGTGGGACTCAGTGGGTTTGTAATGGACGGCAGTCAATAGTCTATTGCTTGTGATGGAGACTGTGAGATCAAGAAAGGGGAGGGAGGAGTCGGAGATGGTCCAAGTAAATTGCAGAATGAATATTGGTGGTGAACTTGATGAAGTCCATGAGTTCTGGAGTTCTGCATGGGTGCAGGAGGTAGCACCGATGTAGTCATCAATGTAACGGAGATAGAGTTCAGGGATAGGGCCAGTGTACGCCTGGAACAGGGATTGTTCAACGTGCCCTACAATGAGGCAGGCATAGCTGGGGCCCATGCGGGTGCCCATAACCACACCTTGGACTTGGAGGAAGTGGAAGGAGTCAAAGGGGAAGTTGTTGAGGGCGAGGATCAGCTCCGCTGGGCGGAGTAGAGTGTTAGTGGAGGGAAATTGGATGGTTCTGCGGTCGAGGAAGAAACTGAGGGCTGTAAGTCCTTCCTGATGGGGGGTGGAGGTGTAGAGTGACTGAACATCCATAGTAAAGATGAGGGAGTGGGAGCTCGGAAAGCAGAAGTCATTAAAGAGACGAAGGGCATGTGAGGTATCCGATATAGGTCGGGAGTCGAGGTATGTGGAAATCATTTCCGTGGGACAGGAGCCGGCAGAAACAGTGGGTCTGCCAGGGCAGTTGTGTTTGTGGATTTTGGGGAGAAGGTAAAAACGGGCTGTGTGGGGCTGGGTATTGACTCCTAGGAATTTGAAGTTTTCAACCATCTCTACTTCGGCGCCACCAATGCAAACTGGGGTATGTGTACCACTTCGCTACCTGCAGTCGATCACAGAACGGATAGGTTGTTGTCTGGGCATCAGCACATGAGGTTCTCGATCTCCTTCCTGTACTCCGTCTCATCATTATTTGATATCCGGCCCACAATGGTGGCATTGTCTACAAATTTGAAAATTGAATTAGCATTGTATATAGTTGCACAGTTGTGGGTGTACAAGGAGTATAAAAGGGGGCTGAGAACACATCAATAGACAATAAGCAATAGGTACAGGAGTAGGCCATTCGGCCTTTCGAGTCAGCACCGCCATTCAATGTGATCATGGCTGATCATCCACAATCAGTACCCCGTTCCTGCCTTCTCCCCATACCCCCTAACTCCTATCTAACTCTCTCTCTTGAAAGCACCCAGAGAATTGGCCTCCACTACCTTCTGAGGCAGAGAATTCCATAGATTTACAACTCTCTGAGTGAAAAAGTTTTTCCTCATCTCCGTTCTAAATGGCCTACCCCTTATTCTTAAACTGTGGCCCCTTGTTCTGGACTCCCCCAACATTGGGAACATGTTTCCTGCCTCTAACGTGTCCAATCCCTTAATAAGCTTATATGTTTCAATGAGATCCCCTCTCATCCTTCTAAATTCCAGTGTATACAAGCCCAGCCGCTCCAGTCTTTCAACATACGATGGTCCCGCCATTCTGGGAATTAACCTAGTAAACCTACGCTGCACGCCCTCAATAGCAAGAATGTCCTTCCTCAAATATGGAGACGAAAACTCCACACAGTATTCCAGGTGCTGTCTCATTAGGGCCCTGTACAACTGTAGAGGGACCTCTTTGCTCACATCCTGGTGAAGCCCCAGTGTTGAGGATTGTCATAGAGGACGATTTGTCCCCTATTGGGGTCTTTTGGTCAGGGAGTCGAGGATCCAGTTCCAGTGGCAGTGATGAGTGCTGACACCAAGTCCCGTGAGTTTGGTGATAAGCTTGGATGGTGTAATGGTATTTAAGGCAGAACTGTAGTCTATGAATAGGAGTCTGATGTCGATGCCTCCCTTATCCAGGAGTTCCGGGGATGAGTGTAGGGCTAGGACGATGGCATCGTCTGTGGACCTGTTGTGGCAGTAGATGAACTGCAGTGGGTTAAGGTTGCTGTGTGGACTCGATTTAACAAGTTCCACAACTAGCCTCTCAAAACATTTCATGATGGTGGCTGTGAAGGCCACTGAACGGCAATTGTTTAGGCAGGAGATCTTGGTTTTCTTCGGCACTGGGATGATGGTGGTCTTCTTGAAGCAGGTGTGTACCTCAGAACGGAGAACGGAGTGGGATTAACGATGTCCGCGAATACCCTAGCTAGTTGGTCTGTGCATCTACAATGGGCACGGCTAGGAACTCCGTCAGGGCCAGTTGCTTTATGTGAGTTTACCCTCAGGAAGGCCGATCGAACCTCTGCTACAGTCACTCTGGGGAGACGCACACTGGAGTCTGAAGGGCCAGGTGTCACCGCCCTGTTGGCCTTCTGCTCGAAGCAAACATAGCAAGCATTCAGTTCATCGGGTCACCTGGTGGTAGATCTTTTTGAGCATCCTCAATCTTGATACTTAGTATTGGATGAATTTGTCGGTAAACTTTGCAATGTTAAGAAAAATTATTGTTTCCTAAATAAATCCAAATTTTTCAATAACTTCTCCTTCTACTGCCTAATGCAAAGCGCATTTTCAAATAATTAGCAAATTTACCTCTAAACTAAAGACTTTTAATCAAGTTCCTCAGATATACATCTTTTTTTTTAGATTTAGAAATACAGCGCGGAAACAGGCCCTTCGGCCCACCGAGTCCGCGCCACCCAGCGATCCCTGCACACTAACACTATCCTACACACACTAGGGACAATTTTTACATTTACCCAGTCAATTAACCTACATACCTGTACGTCTTTGGAGTGTGGGAGGAAACCAAAGATCTCGGAGAAAACCCACGCAGGTCACGGGGAGAACGTACAAACTCCGTACAGATGGCGCCCGTAGTCAGGATCGAACCTGAGTCTCCGGCGCTATCATATGTTTTCTGAAAAAAACATGGTCATTAACTAGTCACCAGTTTAATATATTTGTACATCATACTACTTCTTGCACTGAGCGTGACAAGTAATGTTTTGCCTCCAACTACTTGGGTTCATTCCTAATCTCTGATGCTGTTTATGTGGAGTTTTCACGTTCATTTTGTGACGAAGTGGATTTTCCCAAGGTGCTCTGTTTTCTTCCCAATTCCCAAAGAGTTGCTGGTTGGTGAATAAATTAGTCACTGAAAACAACCACTGCCATGAATGGTTAGCAGGAGAATTGGGGTTGAGCTGATAGGGCATGTGAGAGAGAATAGGTTTACAAGGAAAATAAAGGGGGGGGGGGGAATCATAGCTAAATGGCACCTCCTCTGCCATTAGAAAAAGCATGTTGCTTCCAAATTCATACTTTTTTTATGCTCTGTATGTATTCATAGAATTTGATTGAAAATTCCAATAAATTCACAATAAAGAGCTTTTTGGTTTTAAATAAGTTCATTTTTGAATGTCGAATGTTGTAAGGAACTGAATTACAAAATCTAATGAATTTTGCATTTCTTGTTCTCTCTGGTATAATTCTTCATATTTTAATACAATTCCTGATTTAAAATCAATGTTTAAACATATCTTTGTAATAATGGAGAAGTTAATTTCCTGTGCCCTTTATTTTATTTATCTCTATGTACATGCAATCTCAAATTTTACTTTTTATTCATAATTTAACAAAAATGAAATTGAATCTACTATTACAGTCTGCCTTTCTCTTAACCTTTGCCATCTTTAGCCACTTCCATTGAAAATCACTGCCATATTTTCTATTGCAATGGTTCATAAAGCAATTTCCATCAAACACTGTTCACTGCAGTTTGGAAATTGTATTGGCTAATCCAATATTGAATGATTTAGTTGATTAAAAAAAAAACTGGAATATATCGAGACTTGCATGTGGGTAGTACAGACACAGGAACTAGATACTGGTTTTAAAAAATAGACATAAAGAGCTGAAGAAACTCAGCTGGTCAGAAAGCATCTTTGGAGCATATGGATAGGTCACATTTTTGGTTGAGACCCATCTTCATGGTCTGAGTTGGGGGGGGCGGGGGCGGTGGAGAAAGCTGGAAGAGTGGGGGGCAGGTCAAATCCAGGTGAGTGATAGGTGGATGCAGGTGAGGGTTTTTATTAAAAGCAGATGGTTCGACAAAGGCCAGAGATAAAAAGACAAACGGTGTGAGATGAGGATAGAAGAAGTGCGAATTGTGAAACCAGAGGAGGGAACATAGGTGAAAGAGGAAGGAAAAAAGGAGAAATGGGTGTGTGCCCATGTGGGGCTTGGGGTGGGGTGGAGGGTGGGGGAGAGGGGGGGGGGGGTTAGTTTGTTCAATGGTGCTTTATTTGTAGGTAGTTGCCCAAATTGGAGAATTCAATGTTCATACTTTTGGGTTGTAAGCTATGACAATAGACAATAGACAATAGGTGCAGGAGTAGGCCATTCAGTCCTTCGAGCCAGCACCGCCATTCAATGCGATCATGGCTGATCACTCTCAATCAGTACCCCGTTCCTGCCTTCTCCCCATACCCCCTCACTCCGCTATCCTTAAGAGCTCTATCCAGCTCTCTCTTGAAAGCATCTAACGAACTGGCCTCCACTGCCTTCTGAGGCAGAGAATTCCACACCTTCACCACTCTCTGACTGAAAAAGTTCTTCCTCATCTATGAGGTCCTGTTCCTCCAGTTCGCGTGTGACCTCACTCTGGCATTGGTGGAGACCCAAGACAGAAAAGTTGGTATGGGAAAAGGAGTTAAGATGGTAAGCAACCGGGAAATCCAGCAAACCCTAGTATATCTGGTTTAGCAACGGTCTGGTACTGCACAACTTGGACAACAATGACCGTTGTTTGAAATTGCTTCAGATATATAAAAAAGCGCAACATTTCAGTGAAATACTCAAATGTGAATGCAGTGAGGAAATTAATAAATATTGGAGGATATTTATATTTCTGGTGCTTCTCCATCAGGCTTTTGAACCTCAGTCTTAGAGTTTCCTGCCCATGACTTTCCGTTTTCTAAATGTGAAATTCTACCTGCAACTATATGCGTTTGAAATAAAGCCACTTGCTCTCTTGCGTTCTGCATGTGCCACAGTGAAGGCAATTTGAGATTTATCTTTATTTTAGATAACTGCTATTGTAAAATTATGATGGCCCTTTGATATCCCAGAATGTAGGAATGAGAGTGGGCCAATCAATCCTTCGTGAAATATTCACCATTTCAATTCAATCTCTGCTGATCTGCAACTCAACTCTTATTTATCAGCTGTGTTCTATTATACCGCATATCCTTGCCTAATTTTAAAAAATGTGTTTTAAATTTGGATTTTGGAAGGAAGAGAGTTTAAGACTTTTGTTGCCTCCATTTGCAAAAGTGCTGCCGAATTTGCAGAATGAGCTAATTACTTTCAAATTTCAGAATGTCCTTTCAACGTGCATTCATCGACTGCAGGGCTCTGTTGCCGGCCTTATTGACTCTATTTCCATACTGGCAATATAAATTAGGAAAAAGTAAACTGGAATTGAGGTGGCAGCTCATAAACATCCAAACTAAAAGTGCTGTATTTGGGAAGTTCTGACATTGTTACAATGACCCCCCCCCCAGCTATAATTATCACAGAGACACAACAATTGATTGAAGCGGTCTCAGGAATATTTATTCTGTGGCATGAAGTGTTAAATGCTGTTGTAGCAAATAAATAAATCAGAGCTTCAAGGCATGAGAGCTGACAGCCTGAATAAATAAGAATTTGCCCAACAGCAATCTATCCTTGTGTAAGGAAGAACTGTAGATTCTGGTTTATATCGAAATTCGACACAAAATTATAGACAATAGACAATAGACAATAGGTGTAGGGGGAGGCCATTCGGCCCTTTGAGCCAGCACCGCCATTCAATGTGATCATGGCTGATCATTCTCAATCAGTACCCCGTTCCTGCCTCCTCCCCATACCCCCTGACTCCGCTATCCTTAAGAGCTCTATCTAGCTCTCACTTGAATGCATTCAGAGAATTGGCCTCCACTGCCTTCTGAGGCAGAGAATTCCACAGATTCACAACTCTCTGACTGAAAAAGTTTTTCCTCATCTCAGTTCTAAATGGCCTACCCCTTATTCTTAAACTGTGGCCCCTTGTTCTGGATTGTTAAACTGTGGCCCCTTGTTCTGGAAATTCTGGAGTAACTCAGCAGGACAGGCAGCATCTCTGGAGAGATGGAATGGGTGATGTTTTGGGTCGAGTCTGAAGAAGGGTCTCAACCCAAAACGTCACCCATACCTTCCGTCCAGAGATGCTGCCTGTCCCACTGAGTCACTCCAGCGTTTTGTGTCTACCTGGAATCTATCCATTTTGGCTTTGCTGTCACACCTTTTCTTGTCAGTTGAACCTTCCATGGTGCCAACCAAGGTATAAATTACCCTACCCAATGTATGTAGGGTTATCTTAATCTTGAAATGAGAAGATAATAGTGACTTTTCCATGACTGCTGTAGCTCAATAATTTGGACGAGGCATGTGCTGTACGATACAAGAATTTGTTTAATTTGTAATACATGGATGTGCTGCCACACTGAACCTTGATGGAAAGCTCACTGTTCTTTCTCTCATAATCATGAGCTTAGCGTTAATGAACTACTGTGGGCTTGCCTTATCTTTCTTTTTCCTCATCAGTGGAGCTGCTGTAGAGATCGTCGAAAGCCTCAAGTTCCTTGGCGTCCATATCTCCATCAATATAACACAGCCCCTTCACACTAAAGTAATCAGGACCGTGCAATAGCATGATTATTTTCTTCGGTGCCTGAGAAGATCCAGTATTTCCACAGGGAATCTCTTGAACTTCTACAGAAGCACTGTAGGAGGTATTCTGAAGAGATGCATTTCAGTCCGGTGTGGCACTGCTCGGTTCTTTGCCGATGTAGAGAGTGGCAAACACAGCCCAGTCCATCACGGGCTCATCTTTTCCTTTCATCCAGTCCATCGCCAAAGTGTGTTTTATCAGCAAAGCTGGAAGTACCGTCAAGAATGCCAGTGACTGCCCATTCCCTTTACTCTTTTCTACCTTTTGGGAGAAGATACCCTACAGAATAAGACCTTCATCCTCAACGACTTCTTCATCACCCGTGGATTGGACTTCTTACTGCTCACAGAACCCTGGCTTAACCCTGGTGAGCTTGCTCCACTCGTGGAACTCTGTCCTGATGACTGTAACTTTTTCACCTCGCCTAGGCTCTCCGGACGCGGTGGGGGCTTAGCCACTGTGTTTAAGAAACATTTCAACTGCCGCCTCCTGAACGCTGATCATTTCTCCAGTTTCGAGGTGCAACTAATTAAAGTAGGCCTAGCCTATCCCCTCTTAATTGTTGTGTATCGCCCACCAAAAATGCATAAGGACTTCATCACCCAATTTGCTGATCTGATTTCTAGCATTTTGCCCAAATTTGACCGGATCATGATTCTTGGTGACTTTAATATTCATGTTTGCTGTCCCACTAAGCCTCTTGTGAGTGAATTTATGCACCTGGTTGAGTCCTTCAATCTGACTCTTCACACCATGGGACCCACTCACAAGTTAGGCCATACTCTCGACCTAGTGTTATCGTCCGGATTCCCAATCAACAACATCGAAACTACTGAAGCCTGTCTATCGGACCACAGCGCTATTATTTTTGACGCATCTCTGCCTTTATCTCCCGCAAAATCTCATCTCCCTGTTCGCTACTCCCGCGACATAAATTCATTGACTGCCAGTAAATTCTCCAAGGCTCTCACAGCTGCCCCAACATCTGCACTATTGAGGCCTCTCCCCCCCCATCTCAGCACTGAGGATCTCGCCTCTTTATTTCATATCACTTGCTCTTCCATCCTGGATTCTATCGCTCCTCTTAAAATGAAAAAGCCTAAGCCCAAAGGTCGGCCGTGGCTCAATGACTCCACCAAAGCCCTAAGAAGAGAGTGCAGAAAATCAGAAAGGAGGTGGAAATGTGACAAGCTTCAAATTTCCTTCGAAATTCTGAGAAACAATCTTCTCAAATACCAGGAAGCAGTAAAGTCTGCTAGAGCACAATACTTCTCCGACCTTATTTCCAAAAACTCTCATAACTCCAAGGTCCTATTTAGAACAATTACCTCTGTCATATGTCCCGCCCCCAGTACCAGCTTAGTTGGGTCCCCTGCTAAGTGCGAAGAATTCGCTAAATTTTTCACCAACAAAGTTGAGAACATTAGAATGAACATTTCCCCTCCCACCCGTGACCTAGCTGTCTCATTAGTCTGTTCATCTAAATTGGACTGCTTCCAACCCGTCACTCTATCCTCCCTTGCAAAGCTTGTCTCCGCTATGAAACCTGCAACCTGCCCCCTTGATCCTGCCCCCACTGCCCTTCTGAAGGATGTCATTGCAATAGCTGGTCCCAGCATCCTCTCTATTATCAACAGTTCTCTGGCCACTGGCACTGTTCCAACCAGTTTCAAGCACGCGGTGGTCCAGCCCCTACTGAAAAAACCTAACCTAGACCCCACCTTGCCTAGCAACTACAGACCCATTTCCAAACTGCCACTCCTGTCAAAAGTCCTTGAAAAGGCAATCCTAAACCAATTAGTGCCCTACCTGCACCAAAACACCATCCTGGAAAGTTTCCAGTCAGGTTTCAGAGCCCACTACAGCACAGAGTCTGCCTTGTTGAAGGTACACAACGACCTGCTTCTCGCCATCGACACCGGCGACTGTGCAATCCTGCTCCTTCTCGACCTCAGCGCAGCGTTCGATACAGTGGACCACACCATCCTTATTGACCGTCTCCGGTACGCGGTTGGCATTGATGGCACTGCCCTGAGCTGGTTCGCTTCGTACCTCAAAGATAGGAGTTTCGCCATCAACATAGGCAGTTATTCCTCTGCTCCAGCTAGCCTCTCCTGCGGAGTTCCACAAGGCTCCATCCTAGGCCCCATTCCCTTCTATCTATACATGCTCCCTCTTGGCCAAATCATTCAAAGGCACGGCATTTCTTTCCACTGCTATGCCGATGACACTCAGCTTTACCTCCCCCTGAAACCCAACAACCAGTCAAATTTAAACAGCCTCTTACACTGCCTTGAGGACATAAAATGTTGGATGGCACAGAACTTCCTCCAATTAAATGAGAGCAAGTCTGAGATCATCCTATTCGGCCCCCCCGACTCCATCAAATTGATAACAGGCAGTCTTGGAAGTCTATCCTGCCTAGTCAAACCGCATGTCAAAAACTTCGGCATGATATTTGACTCTGCATTAAAATTTGATAAGCAAGTCAACGCTGTGGTAAAAGCCAGCTTCTTCCAACTTCGAACCATAGCTAAAATCAAACCTTTCCTCCAATTCGACGACACAGAAAAAATCATTCACGCTTTCATTTCCTCCCGCCTAGACTACTGCAACTCCCTATACACTGGGATCAGCCAATCTTCCCTGTCCCGCCTGCAACTGGTCCAAAACGCCGCAGCGAGACTCCTGACGGGTACCCGTAAAAGGGACCACATCACCCCGATTCTGGCCTCTCTCCACTGGCTCCCTGTACGGTACAGAATCAACTTCAAGCTCCTCCTATTCACGTATAAAGCCCTAAATGGACACTCCCCCCCCTACATCAAAAATCTTCTAACCCCCCTCTCTAACTCCAGGTCCCTCAGGTCGGCCGACTTGGGGCTACTCACTATCCCGCGGTCTAGGCTTAAGCTCAGGGGTGACCGCGCTTTTGCGGTTGCAGCTCCTAGACTGTGGAACAGCATCCCTCTCCCCATCAGAACTGCCCCTCCATCGACTCCTTTAAGTCCAGGCTCAAAACCTATTTCTACTCCCTAGCGTTTGAGGCTCATTGAGGAGGCGCTGTGAACTGTTTGCGTGCTACTGTATGTTTCATTTTTTTTCCCATTGGAACCTAATCAGATGTACAGCACTTTGGTCAACGTGGGTTGTTTTTAAATGTGCTATACAAATAAAATTGACTTGACTTGACTTGACTTGAAAGCTCAGGTATCCAGACTTATGAACAGTTTCTTCCTCATTGCTACCTAACCCCTGAACTAACTAGCTCTTTCACATCCCATTCCCAGGGGGGTTGCCTTTGTCCCGCCCCCCTGGCATCAGTCTGAAGAAGGGTCTCGACCCGAAACTTCACCCATTCCTTCTTTCCCGAGATGCTGCCTGACCTGCTGAGTTACTCCAGCATTTTGTGAATAAATGCCATATAATCATACTCATTTGGTTATTCAGTTGTGGTACTTTAGTATTTCCTTTGCACTGCAAACCTTACACCATTTTGCTGTTTTGCTTTCTACAATAGCAATCTCAATTTTAGTGATTTTTAAAATTGTCATTTTATTCTATTAACTTCCAGTAGTGCGGAGCAACTCAGCAGGTCAGGCAGTATCTCTGAAGAATATGGATAGAGGTGCTGGTTCGAAGGGCCGAATGGCCTACTCCTGCACCTATGTTTCTATGATAGATGACGTTTCGGATCAAGACCCTTCTTCTGTCCCGGTGGTTTAATCTAACTTCCAAGGTAGATTAAGCAACATTCTGTCCTCCAGAAACTCCACATTCTGAACACAAAGTGCCTTGCATAACAAGTATGGTATCACAGTAGTTGAGAGGGAAATCTATTATTACACACTGACATGTCTTTGAGGTTTAATTCCAGGATAATATACACCTCATGTAGAATGGTCAAAAAGACAGATATAAGTTTTGTTCTTCATACATTACTTTTTAAAAAAAAGATGCAGCCTGGAAACAGGCCTTTCAGTTCACCAAACCCACGCCGACCATTGATTACCCGTTTCCACTATTTCTGTGTTATCCCACTTCCACATATGCTGCCTACACACGGGGCAATTTACAAAGGCCAATTAACCTACAAACCCGCATGTCTTTGAGCTGTGGGAGAAAACCGGAGCACCCAAATGGTAAAAAAGTATCTTTTGCTCTAAACACAGTTGATCAATCCTCCCAAGAACATTCTGATCACATTTATGAATGTGTGCAAGAACTATATTTATTTTGTTTGGACTTGGTATGTATGATGGTGCTTCAAGCAGTACGCCTGAGAAGATTGGATGGGTTTTCAGCTTGGTAGCCCATGTGAAACTGGTTTTATGGACTACCTCTTTATGAAAGAAAACATGTCTTGTTTTGCATTTCTATTGATGTCATTGCAGATTGGTCAAGGACTGGTGGTAATTTTGAAATTGTCTCTTGTCTAACTTTGCTCATTTTGTGATGCAGTTTCTTCTTTCTAAATCTGACATTTTTCTTGCTGTTCCTCAACTACATTATATTGGTTCACTTGCTAGCTATCCTTTTAACAATATGGCCTGTTTTTTCCCTCCTTCGATTCTGATCATATTTCATTTGTTTACAGAAAGGTTCTTTGTTTCAGAGTTCGTTTCAAATTTAATTCCTTTAATTAAAAAAAGTCATAACATAGATCAGTAGCTAGGCACTGTGCTGAGCCTTCCGTTGTAAAGTTCCAATAAACTTTGAATGAAATAGCAGCAACTACAAACAAAAAAATAATACAAGCCTGACTGTCTCTCAGACAGGATGTCTGCTGACTGAACCACAGATTGCAATATGTTTCAGAGACTTGGCAACTGAGGAATAATTGAGTCGTCTCAATCACACCTCAAGCATCTTGCTTCCTCTGATGTATCTCAGGTGCTCTTGCCAGATGTTGCAGGTTATATGTGAAGTATTCTTTGCACTTGCACCTGATCCTTCCAGATTTCACATTCAGAATCAATGCAAGTAAAATAAATGTAAGGACTGCATGAATCAAACATGAGGAAAGTGGGTGGATAAATATGCAACACAGAGCTGTAAAGAACAACGTGTGTGCCAGAAAAGGGGAGAAGGAACAGATCAAATTGTATTGAATATTTAAAGGAAGTCTTTGTTGCTATCATTTACGGAATGGAATACTTAATGTTGGTAAGTTTTATAACAAAATAATCATCTAAAAAAAAAAGTTAAATAGTAATAATCACATTTCCTAGTAAAATAATTACCTCCATCATTTTAGGTATAAAACTTTAAGTTTTATTTATATACATAGTCAATACTGTGACTATTTAATTAAGGGAACAAGAGTTTAACCCTATTCCTTGAAAGCACTTTTAACTGAAGGGAATTAACAGGATTGCAGACTTCAGTTTTTCTTTTAATTAATTAATTGTGATCTGGATGTCACGAAAAAGGCCATTCATTACCCATCCATAAACGTCCTTGAGAAGGTAAGTGCAAGTCATCTTCTTGAACCAATGCAATACATGCTGAGGGAGCTTCGACAATGCTGGTGGGTAAAGAGTTCCAGAATTTAGGCACAGCGACAACAAAGACACTTCTGGTGCACTTCAAAGTCAGCAGGTGGACATCTGGAAGGGAAACCTGTAGGTGGTGGTGTCCTCCTGCTGCCGTTGTCTTGCCATTTGTCTGCAAAATACTGTCCAGAGAGCTGAGATAGGTAACTGCGGTGCGTTTTGGAGGCGGTATGTGCCGTGGCCTCTGATGGAGGGAATTAATGTTCTAGGGGAGTGAAGCAAATACCATTCCAGCAGGTTTCATACTCTTGGGTGGCCTGGACTTGTTTGACTTGAAAATGCACTTGCTCAAATGCAAAGTGCTGACATGACTGATTCATGGCTTATAGATTTGGGTATCAGCAGTTGAGTATTACACGGTACAGGCACTTCAGGATTTTCAGCTTCTGACCTACTCTTGCTAATGCTAGTCCAATTTATTTTCTGGTCAATTGGCACCCGCCGTGGGGGACTGCCGTGAGGGACGGTGGGAGAACAAAGGGGGGACCTGGTATGGGGGAGGGGGGGCACTTTAGTTTTAGAATCCTCTGCCCAGGGGATAAGCCTGCATCTGTTTGTTTGTTGTTCCTTTTTAGGCGCTGTGCACACAGCAGCCAGCCACCAGCCGCTTGTCCTTTCCTTATTTTGTTTGAACTTTTAATTTCAAGTTTTTGTGTACCTTGTGTTGTTGTGACTGTTGGCAGACCAATTTCCCTCCGGAGATGAATTAAGTTTTATCGTATCGTATCGTATGTCTGCCCTAAGATGTCCTGGGGCTTGGGATGAAAAAATACCTTCAACCACAAACAGCTTCCTTTGTGCAATGAAAGGCTTCAAGTCAAGTCAAGTTTATTTGTCACGTGCCACGGGGCGGCAGGGTAGCGCAGCGGTGGAGTTGCTGCTTTACAGCGAATGCAGCGCCGGAGACTCAGGTTCGATCCTGACTACGGGTGCTGCACTGTAAGGAGTTTGTACGTTCTCCCCGTGACCTGCGTGGGGTTTCTCCGAGATCTTCGGTTTCCTCCCACACTCCAAAGACGTACAGGTATGTAGGTTAATTGGCTGGGTAAATGTAAAAATTGTCCCTAGTGGGTGTAGGATAGTGTTAATGTGCGGGGATCGCTGGGCGGCACGGACTTGGAGGGCCAAAAAGGCCTGTTTCCGGCTGTATATATATGATATATGATATGATATGATATGCACATACACAATGTGCAGTGAAATGAAAGTGGATTGTGCAAAAAAAAATGACAGTTACAGCATATAAATAAAAGTTAATACAGAGAAGACAAAAATTTAGTCCCTGGAGTTATAAAAGTTAACAGTCCTGATGGCCTGTGGGAAGAAACTCCGTCTCATCCTCTCCGTTTTCACAGCGTGACAGCGGAGGCGTTTGCCTGACCGTAGCAGCTGGAACAGTCCGTTGCTGGGGTGGCAGGGGTCCCTCATGATCTTGCTTGCTCTCGATCTACACCTCCTGATGTATAGGTCCTGCAGGGGGGCGAGTGTAGTTCCCATGGTGCGTTCTGCCGAACGCACTACTCTCTGCAGGGCCTTCTTATCCTGGGCAGAGCTGTTCCCAAACCAGACTGTAATGTTGCCGGACAGGATGCTCTCTACAGCCCCAGAGTAGAAGCATTGAAGGATCCTCAGAGACACTCTGAATTTCCTCAGCTGTCTAAGGTGGTAAAGGCGCTGCTTTGCCTTACCCACCAGTGCGGCAATGTGCTTCAACTATTAATTCCCATTAATTTGACCTTAATTGTGTGACACAATTCTGCTCGAACTTCGTTTACAGGTTTGCAGATGTTACCACTGTAGTGGGCCAGAACTCGATCAATGTTGAGAAAGAGATTGGATACAGGATGTCAAGACAACATCTTGTTATTGTTCAAAATCATCCCAATGAAGGAGTTAGTTGTTGACTGCAGGGAACATTTTTCCAGTCAGCACCACTTGTGCTGAACTGGAGATGGTTGAGAGCTTCAAGTTCCCAGGTATAAATATCATCAACAATTCATCCTGGACCAAGCAAATGGATGCTGCTACCAGGAAAATACACCAACTCCTCTACTTTCTCAGAAGACTGAGGAAGTTTGACATATATCTCATGTCTTTTATAAACCTCTACAAATGCACTGCAGAAAGCATCCTTCCAGGAAGTATCACAATTCAACTCTGCCCAAGACTTATGGAGTGGCCCAGTCAATTATACAAACTAGCCTTCCCCTTCGTGTCATGGGGTGAAGAAAGTATGGAAGCAGGCCCTTCAGCCCAACGTGCCCATGCCAACCAAGATTGTTTTCATATATAATGTGAGTTGATGAATAGCATGCAAACAAACAAAATCACTATATCTTGATATAGTGAAGAAAGCCAATGGAATGTTGGCCTTCATAACAAGGGGAGTTGAGTATAGGAGCAAATAGGTTCTTCTGCAGTTGTACAGGGCCCTAGTGAGACCGCACCTGGAGTACTGTGTGCAGTTCTGGTCTCCAAATTTGAGGAAGGATATTCTTGCTATTGAGGGCATGCAGCATAGGTTTACTAGGTTAGTTCCTGGAATGGCAGGACTGTCATATGTTGAAAGACTGGAGCGGCTAGGCTTGTAAACACTGGAATTTAGGAGGATGAGAGGGGATCTTATCGAAACATATAAGATTATTAAGGGATTGGACACGTTAGAGGCAGGAAACATGTTCCCAATGTTGGGGGAGTCCAGAACCAGGGGCCACAGTTTAAGAATACGGGGTAGGCCATTTAGAACTGAGATGAGGAAAAACTTTTCCAGTCAGAGAGTTGTAAATCTGTGGAATTCTCTGCCTCAGAAGGCAGTTGAGGCCAATTCTCTGAATGCATTCAAGAGATAGAGCTCTTAAGGATAGCGGAGTCAGGGGGTGTGGGGAGAAGGCAGGAATGGGGTACTGATTGAGAATGATCAGCCATGATCACATTGAATGGTGGTGCTGGCTCGAAGGGCCGAATGGCCTCCTCCTGCGTCTATTGTCTATTGTCTATTGATACACATGACTGTAATTAGCCAATGCCAATGCCATGGTTTCTTGGTGCCACACTCTGACAAATGCTGCATGGATGTGAAAGTGGTCACTCTCGTGAATTCAGTTCTTTGTTCCATAGATCAAGGCTGTGATGAGGTTTGAAGCCAAGCCGTTCCAGCTAAACACAAACCTGGGAATTGGTGACCAGGTTGGTGGAGAGCAAGTGTCATTTGTTGGCACTGTTGACAATAGCTTTTTATTACTTTGCTGATTGAGAATAAACTCATTGAATGGTAATTTACTGGATGGGAAGGGTCCAACATTTTTTTGTATAGGACATATCTGGGCAATTTTCCACACTGCTGGGTTGATGTCAGTGTTTTAACTCTATTAGAACAGCTTGGCTAGAGGTACAGCTAGTTATGAAATGCAGGTCTTTGTTACTACAACCAATTCTGGTCTCATAGCTTTGTTATATCCAGTGCTTTCAGCTGTTCTTGATGGCAATGCGCACGTATCCAAGCTTCGACATGTTGTAATTGTCAGTAAGACAATTTACAAGCTGGTCAGAGTATACGCCAGGACTTGCTGTATGGAAGCTGTGTGATTTTAATTGAATATTACTGAGAATTAAAATAAAAGAAATTGAAATTTAGTGGGTTTCAATTTTTTGTATACCACATTAGAATAAGGATAAGGAGAAGCTTTTATCTGTATTGTATAAACAAGAGAATGTATTTACTGTAGCCCTGAATCTCACATGAAGAAGGGGGGGGGGGGGTTGGATGCAATACCTGCGATTTCCATTTTACACACACTGTGTAAGAACCCATCAGTTGCATGGTATCCCAGAATATTTATTTACTTACTATCTGATATCACGCAATTACTGTTGGCGAGCTTGATAAAAAGAACTGAGTACTAATACAACAGAGCAGAACATCAGATTGGAGTGGCAAATCCGTCAGTTTTACATTTTTGTAATGAATTTTAAATACGTAAACTGCACTCACCGTTGCATGTTTACATTGATTTCAATTTCTGGTGTGGCTTGGCCATTTGTCGGTTTTGAATGGAATTTCTGAGTGAAAGTTAGATGCAGACTATAACTTATTGCATTTGGCAACATTTAATGGTGATCATAGAGTTTTTCAGTATTGAGAAAAAGATACAGATTATACCAATCAACTTTTGTTTCTTGGTTTTGATTATCAAACAGGAACCCCAAAGGATGCACAGAGAAATTAAACAGCATCCGGGAATATATATGAAGAGATTTACTCTATTTTCAGTGGCTAAAGAAAATGATTTAAATTTTTTCAGAAAAAAATCTCGAAATGCTTTCAAATTTTTGTGTATGCTTTAGTTGTCATTATAACTGTTCATGTTTAGTCATCGTGACTTGTTTCATGATACCTTAATGCCTGAGACATTCTTCATTTCTACTCATTAAACCTGGATTTTTTAATTAATCTAGGTTGGTCAGGTTGCATTATTAAAGTTTGTAGATACGCAAAAAATTAACAAAACAATGCTTTCGTCAACCCGGAACTACTTTTTTTAATACAGCCATAAATAAAAAAACGCAATTTATGCATTTTTCTAAATTCATTTACTATTTGTTTTTACCAGTCTTCCGTAATGCATGATATAGAACAAGCCCTTTGGCCCTGTGTCCGTGCTGAACATGAAGTAAAGTTAAACTAATCTCCATTCCCCTATAGATCCATGTGCCTATCGAAAAACCTCTTAAATGCCTCTATCGTATTTGACTCTGCCATCACCCCTGGTAGCGCATTCCAGGCACCCAGTAGTCGCTCTGGCAAAAACCTAACGCCACATATATGTTTTAGACTTTTCCCCTCTTACCTTAAAGCTGTGCCCTTGCCTTTTATCATTTGCATCTTGGGAAAAAGGTTCTGACTGTATTGCTTCTCATAATTTTAGATACCTCTACCAGGCCTTTCCTCAACCTCTGATGTTCCGGTGAAAACAGAATTTGTTCATCCTCTACTTGTAGTTAATGCCTTCTAAACCACACAGCCTTGTGGTAAAACTCATTTGCATGTTGGCCAAAGAATTCACATCCTTCCTGTAATGAATGAATGTTTATTGGCCAAGTATGTACACATGCAAGGAATGTGCCTTGGTGCTCCGCACGCAAGTAACAACATGAACATACAATAATCAAATTAAGAATAAAGCATAAAACATTAAAACATTAAGAATACAACATTATAGTTTAAACATGTGAGTGAAATAAACCAGAGCAAAAAGAGACTGCAGACATTTGGTTATTGAGTTGAGCTACTACTCACAGAAAAAAAAGCTGTTTTTATGTCTGGCTGTGGCTGCTTTGACAGTCCAGAGTCGTCTTCCAGAGGGAAGTGCTTCAAAGAGTCTGTGGCCAGAGTGAGAGGGGTCAGAGATGATCTTGCCTGCTCGCTTCCTGGACCTTGCAGTGTACAGTTCGTCAATGGGGGGAAGGTTGCAGCCAACAACCTTCTCAGCTGATCGAACGATTCGTTGCAGCCTCTGGATGTCGTGCTTTGTGGCTGAGCCAAACCAGACCATGATGGAGGACGGACTCAATGATAGCAGTATAGAATTGGACCATCATTGCCTGTGGCAGATTGTGTTTCCTCAGCTGTCGCAGGAAGTACATCCTCTGTTGGGCCTTTTTGTCTGTGGAGTCGATGGTGGCCTCCCATTTAAGGTCCCTGGAGATGATGGTTCCAAGGAACTTAAATGACTCCACAGATGTGACTGTGGTGTTGTTGATGGTGAGTGGGGGGAGGGGAGGAGGAGCTCTCCTAAAGTCTACTATCAATTCCACTGTCTTAAGAGCATTGAGCTCCAGGTTGTGGCGAAGGCACCAGGATGCCAGCTGTGTCACTTCCTGTCTCTAGGCAGATTCCTCCCCATCCTGGATCAGTCCAATCAGGGTTGTGTCATCCACAAACTTGAGAAGCTTAACAGAGGAGTCTGTGGAGTTGCAGTCGTTGGTGGAGAGAGAGTAAAAGAGAGGGGAGAGTACACAGCCTAGCGGTGCTTCTATGCTGGGGGTCTGCGGGTCTGAGATGTGCTTTCCCAGCCTCACATGCTGCTTCCTGTCGGCAAGGGGGCGACCAGAACGCAATACTCTAAATGTGGCTTAACCAAAGTCTTATCAAGCTGTAACATGATTTTCTGACCCTTGGAAACATAGAAACATCGAAAATAGGTGCAGGAGTAGGCCATTCGGCCCTTCGAGCCAGCACCACCATTCAATATGAGCACGGTTGATAATCCAGAATCAGTACCCCGTTCCTGCTTTCTCCCCATATCCCTTGATTCTGTTAGCCCCGAGAGTTATATCCAATTCACTCTTGAATACATCCAGGGAATTGGCCTCCACTGCCTTCTGTGGCACAGAATTCCACAGATTCACAACTCTCTGGGTGAAAAGGGTTTTCCTCATCTCAGTCCTAAATGGCCTACCCCTTATTCTTAAACTGTGACCCCCTGGTTCTGGACTTCCCCAACATCGGGAACGTTTTTCCTGCATCTAGCCTGTCCAATCCCTTAATAATTTCATATGTTTCTATAAGATCCCCTCTCATCCTTCTAAATTCCTTACACTCAGTGCCCTGACCAATTAAGGCAAGCATACCATACACCTTCTTTACCACTCAATTTGCTATTGAGGGCGTGCAGCGTATGTTTACTAGGTTAATTCCCGGAATGGCGGGACTGTCATATGTTGAAAGACTGGAGCGACTAGTATACACTGGAATTAAGAAGGATGAGAGGAGATCTAATCGAAACATATAAGATTATTAAGGGGTTGGACACGTTAGAGGCAGGAAACATGTTCCCAATGTTGGGGGAGTCCAGAACAAGGGGCCACAGTTTAAGAATAAGGGGTAGGCCATTTAGAACTGAGATGAGGAAAAACTTTTTCAGTCAGAGAGTTGTGAATCTGTGGAATTCTCTGCCTCAGAAGGCAGTGGAGGCCAATTCTCTGAATGCATTCAAGAGAGAGCTAGATAGAGCTCTTAAGGATAGCGGAGTCAGGGGGTATGGGGAGAAGGCAGGAACGGGGTACTGATTGAGAACGATCAGCCATGATCACATTGAATGGCGGTGCTGGCTCGAAGGGCCAAATGGCCTCCTCCTGCACCTATTATCTATCTACTTGTGTTGCCACTTTCAGGGATCTATGGATTTGTTCCCCAATATCCCTTTGTATAATCAATAATGTTAAGAGTCATACCATTAACTGTGTACTTTCCCCTTGCTTGTGATCCCCACAACTTATTCTGTTGTAGCCAGAAATAAATCCTGGCACAAGTATGGCACATCTAAGAGCTTGTATTTGTAATGAATTTTTAAAGCTATTATTGTATTAATACATAATGATGGACATGGTTTGAGGAAGCGTACATGTGTGAAGCTGCAAGCTGCTGATAGTAATGTCCAATTAACGAATTTGGTTGGTAATATTGTCCTATTGTTTTGGAGGGCACACATTCTGCACAATGATAACGCATGAGCCAAATATCTACTCCTTTGCCTTCAGTGATCTCTCTCTCTGTTGCCAGTCCCTTGGAATTTCTCTGCTCTAGGATGTCTGCATCGTAATTTTGTTCTCCTCCTTCAATTGACTAGCTTCCACATTGTTTTCCATTATAGCAGCACTATGATAGTGTGTGTTGAAACTAATGAGACTGACCTCAGTTGATGGATGCGGTACCTCTGACACCAGACAGTTACGTTCAAGTGTCACTCCTGAGATCTGAACACATAATTTAAGCTAAATTAAGTCCATTACTAAGAGAATACTGTATTATTGTAGGTGTGTCCTCTTTTGGTTGAGAGCTTAAACTGAATACCACCCACTTTGTCAGGAGAATGCAAAAGATTCTGACAAGTCAATCCTTGCCAATTTTATTTGTGCTCTATCAACATTACCAAAAACATTTTTTTCTGATCATTATCACATTACTATTCTGGTGACTTTGATTCGCACAAACTGGCTAGGCATATGTTCTCTATGATAACTTTTGACTATATTTACAGGTACATTTTTAGTTCTTGGATCATGAAAGCCTCTATAACGACACTTAGAGTAAGAAAATAACTGCAGATGCTGGTACAAATCGAAGGTATTTATTCACAAAATGCTGGAGTAACTCAGCAGGTCAGGCAGCATCTCGGGAGAGAAGGAATGGGCGACGTTTCAGGTCGAGACCCTTCTTCAGACTGACACTTGATAAGGGAGACACCTACATCAGACTCCTATCCAAGAAGCCACTTCTAGCGACATAGTATATGTCAACTAAAAGGTGGCTCGAACATTGTGCAATCCATGCAGTGGGACCGGTGGCATCAAGTCAATTTATTGCCATATGCATACGTAAGGTGGGATACAGGTACAATGAAAAGCTTGCTTGCAATAGCATCATGGGCACAAAGGCTCAGACAACACAAGCATAAATTATACAACTCAATGAAAAGAAAAAGACTATGCACAAAAGGGTGGAACGGTGGCGCAGCGGTTGAGTTGCTGCCTTACGGCGGCTGCAGCGCCAGAGACCTGGGTTTGATCCCGACTAAGGGTGCTGTCCCCACAAAGTTTGTACGTTCTCCCCATCACCGCATGGGTTTTCTCCAAGATCTTCAGTTCCTCCAAAGGCGCACAGGCTTGTAGGTTAATTGGCTTGGTATAGTGTCAAAACTGTCCCTAGTGTGTGCAGGGTAGTGCTAATGTGTGGGGATCGCTGGTCGGTGCGAAATCGGTGGGCCCAAAGGGCCAGTTTCCACGCTGTATCTCTAAACTAAACTAAACTATTAAAAAAACTAAAAAGAAGACATTGGTGGAAAAAAAGAAAACAAGTCCATGGTTGGGCAATAGGTGGTTGCTGAGATAGGATTAGAGTAGTGCAGGTTGATTCTTGAACCTAATGATTATAGGCAAATAATTGTTAGATAATTTCAATGGTGGGGAGATCTGTGCCCTTGATGGACTGGCCTGAACCTGCCACTCTCTGCAGTCCCTTGCTTGGCTGTGCATTGGAATTGCTGTGCCAGAACCTTATGCAACCAGCTAAGATGTCTTCCGCTGTGCATCTGTCGAAGTTTGTTAGCGTATTCGCCAGCATGCCGAATCTGATTTCTAAGAAAGCACAGGTGTTGGCATGCCTTCTTCGTGATTGCATCTGTGTGCTGGGTCCAGGACAACGGTTAATCCCAGCAATTTGAACCTTTTAGCTTTCTCCACCACATCAATGAAATCTGGCATGTGGCCTCCCAACTTCCCTTTTCTGAAGTCAGCGATTTGTCTGTTCTCAGCCTAAAGCTCAGTGTCCAGATATTTCTGGTGACCCATTTCTCTCATGTCACTGATGTCTTGCTCATGGGTCTTTTTTCTTGTTCTCCAGCAAATGTATATTGGCAAGAAGGGTGCTGGGGAGGGAGGGTGAGTTTGCATACCTCAACGCTTCAGTGTTACCTAAAGGCTTCTGTGGCGACCACGTTTTCGAGCACAATGGAGGTCTACCTGAAGCTGCAGGGATCAGGTCCGTAGGATAAGGGGGAAGTCTTTTAGGACCGAGATGAGAAAGTTTTTTTTCACACAAAGAGTGGTGAATCTGTGGAATTCTCTGCCACAGAAGGTAGTTGAGGCCAGTTCATTGGCTATATTTAAGAGGGAGTTAGATGTGGCCCTTGTGGCTAAAGGGATCAGGGGGTATGGAGAGAAGGCAGGTACAGAGTTGGGTGATCAGCCATGATCATATTGAATGGCGGTGCAGGCTCGAAGGGCCGAATGGCCTCCTGCACCTATTTTCTATGTTTCTATGATTGTAAGATGACTTAAAAACCTATTTCTACTGTGGTAGTTCTGGCTGTGGAGCCCAGCTTTAAAATGTCAAATTTTAGGTTTTTTAGTGTACTCCAACATGATGCCCACAAAATGTCTCCTTTCAGCACCATCTTGTTTTAAAAAAAACAAGGTTGGCCACTCTGTGACTATTCCAGTGTAATTCCATGTTAATTTACATTACAACTGCGACTATATTTTGAGCAACTTGACAGACCACATAGACTTTGGATTGTTTGGTGGATATGGAAGTTATTGGTTTTAGAAGTAATTTTCTTTAAATTATTAAAAATCTCTGACAACTACAATGTAAGCAGTGAGGATGTAAGAAAGACAATGCTACAGCACGGCAGAAACAAGGAACTGCAGATGCTGGCTTACAAAAAAGGCACAATGTGCTGGAGTAATGCAGTGGGTTAGGCAGCAAGTCTGGAGGACATGAATAGGTGACGTTGGATCGGGGCCCTTCTTCAGACTCAGTGCAACAGCACGGTTTTCGATGCTTGGTTCGAGAATTTTTTTAAACCACAGTGAATGTAAGTGCATTTAATTTTCCTAACCAGCATCAATGGTCTTTGTTAGCAACAAGCTTGTAATGTAATGTCTAGCTTGTGGCATTGGTACATTTTACAAATTAAAGAATACTTAGGCATTTTGAATTGCTCTTTCATCCCACTAAAAACCCTGGAAAGTGACATATTTTAATTAAACTTACATTTATAGTAATGTATCAAATGCATTTGTTTGTCTTATTGGTGCAAATGAGCTGCAGACTTTGCAAGAGTGTGCAAAAGGTGATAAAATTAATTTACTGTTTTTGATACAGGCTCAGCAGAGGTTAATTAATAAGCATATAGCAGGAGGTTAAAGCATATAGGCTCCATGCCCAGGGCATTGTGCAAAAATGGTTATCAGTAAAGCTCCTGACAATACTGTAAGAATATGCACTGCGACCAAAGCATAATTTAACATTACAATATATTTAATATACACTTTTCTTTACCATTAATACAAATAGTTATCGCTAATTATTCATGAATTTAGAACTCTCTGTATTTCATTTTATCTTGAGCATTGGGGTTTGCAGGTTTTCTTGATGTCAAGAAGAAGTATATCCTAAATAGCATGCTTAAAGGATTAGCAATGAAAGGGTTACATGATTTAAGCTAAAACTAGAGCCTCTGTCCCAATGAATTTGACTAAATCTGTAGAGCTTGGATATGAAATGCCCAAAAAGAATAAAGGTCATGAAGCTGTTAATGTGGCTCTTCAGGAAATAAAGACTGTTACTTAAATACTGTATTGCGTTAGTACGTGCATCTGACAAAGTCATAACTGTAACAAATATGGTACCAACATCAAACCATTGACTAGAAAGTCAAAATTCACTGTAGTGCCATAGAGCCTCAGGAGTTCTTCACCCAGGTCTGGGCCCCAGCTGCGAGGCAATTGAATGTTAATTGCATTCTGCGCAGGCAGAGTAATGCAGTGCATTGTCAGAATTACAGCATTTTTTTAAATGTTGTAAGTCATGGCAATCTGCTTGGTTCCCAGCATAAAGGATTGATTCGGTGACCCATATTGTATTGATGCAAGTATTGGTTCAACAAATTGCTGTGTAAGACTGAGCTGGTGTTTGCACCAATCAGATTTGTTAAATTATTAATGACATTTACCTCAAGTTATTCATTATGACATTTCTTGTAAATTGTGAAATATGGAAATATAATGCAGCCTACCACCAATAATAGCTTTGGGAATAAAATGGATGATCTTGTTTGAATTGGGATCATAAAATTTACTCTTGCTATTTGTTAAAAATTCTACTTATTTTAATCGGGAATCATTGCATCAAGACCGTATGTAGCTGTAACAGGACCCATTAATTTAAATGGATGTGAAAAAAACTCCATGGCACTACTGAGATAGCTGGGATATTCTGGGTAATTCTAAACAATGTTTTTCCATCGCTAGAACAGATTAACTGGTTGATCTAATCACAGCGGGACTGTGCTGTGCTACATTTAAAATATTTCAATGTCTACAGTGTTTTGGAACTTCCTAATTCTTCAAAAAGCAGTATATAAATTTGAGTTATTTCAGAATAGTGCAGGAGTCTTAGATTTAAAAGGGTGTAGAATCTGAACAAGAATTGCCACGAAAAATATCCTGAAAATATTTGGTGCATTTATTAACCTGATCAAAGTGTTCCCAATGATCTGCTAGATCATTAATTGTCACAGAAGTCTTTTGTTCACGGTTATGATACCAAACTTGCAAATTTGACAATGGTTAATTAATTGAATGGTTGAGTCAATGGTCAATTCATTGGATGGATGAGTCAGATGGTTAATTAATTGAATGGTTGAGTCAACTTTTCTTTCTTAAATTTGGTACCAAGCAGCAGATAACTAAAAGCTTGAAGAATTAGGGTTACGAGAGGACCCAAAATAGATAATTGTCATTCCCTCTCTTTTTGTTCAATAAAACCAGATTGGAAATTCACCTCAGAAAAAAATGCATAGGCTTGTAGATGTTAAAATCTGGGTTGAGATGAGAATCACTTTCCTTCCAATGATTGCAACCGGAGAGGCTCATGGTTAACGAAAGGGACCAGTCATTGCCGGCAAAAAAAGGATGCATGTGAACTATACTTGCAACTCTACAAGAGTGGTGGGTGCTAAGCATGCTCCAGAGTTTGAGAACTAAGGGAGTGCTCTGGTTTTGGAGAAACTGTCCTTGTTGAAAAGTCAACCAAAGTCTTTTCAGAACAATGTAAAGGATTGCATAACGCCCTTTAAGGAGGACAGTCATGGTGTTCCCTTTGCCTTCAACAATCACCACTAAAATGGCCCATTATATCACCAGAGTTTTGACAGAGTTTTGCCAAAATTGCACACCTTTGCATTGAAGTTTCAAAGCTGATGAGGGACACAAGATGCCGGTGTTATATCTGTATTCAGGCAAGGGGCTACAATTGCATTTTTTACCATCAGTTAAGAAGAACCACTCTGGTGGAAATATTTTCACATTTTCGCTTACATTGATGGGTCATGGTTGACTTCAACCAATCAAGTGCAAGCTGCTGTCGACTAATGATTTTCATGAAAAATGTATGGGTTAGAATTTTTTTTTCTCTCCATTAAAAACACAGCAAAAATGTGGATCAATAACTGTTAGTGTCAGTACTATTTGCCACTCTTTCCCACTCTTCATGCAAGAACACGTGTATATTTAAAATGTGATGCATAGCTACCCCAGTGGAGTGTGTGAAATACTTGTCATTGAATCTATGCTGGACATGTGGACATGACCCTGCAGGCCAGATCACTGAGAACCAATTTGGAGCAAGAACGAACTGCTGGAGAAACTCAGGCAGCATCTGACGAGCAATATGGGCAAAATGGACAGGGTCCATAAAATGGTCATGATCCAAAATGTCAACAGTCCAGAGGAAGGGTCTCAACCCTGGCCATCGACTGTCCATTTCTCTCACATCTGCTACCTAATCCACTGAGTACCTCCAGCAGGTTGTTTTTTGTTCCAGGAGGCTAAGATTCATCACAATGTACTTTCGGAGAGCACAAGATTACCCCCTTTCATTTCCAGAGGAATTGTACGAAATCTAAGATGCAGCAATCTGTTAGTAAAGGTGCTGTCTGTGTAGAAATTGTACGTTCTCCCTGTGACCATGTGGGTTTCCTCTGGGTGCTCCAGTTTCCTCCCACATTCCAAAGTCGTGCACGTTTGTAGGCTAATTGGCCTCTGTAAATTGCCCTTGTGCGTTTTACAGAGTGGGATAACATAAAACCAATGATCATTGTTGAATCGATGAACCAAAGCTGTTTCTTTTTCAATCTATCAAAAACTGCTTAGTTTCTTCTTTCATGATTTGTTGCAATAGTCAGAGACGGCAGAACTAGACGCCATTCTCAGCCCCTGGTCACATCAACTCAATTATGTCACTGGATGCTGAGTGTATCTTTCAACCTATAAGAAAATAACTGCAGATGCTGGTACAAATCGATTTATTCACAAAATGCTGGAGTAACTCAGCAGGTCAGGTAGCATCTCGGGAGAGAAGGAATGGGTGACGTTTCGGGTCGAGACCCTTCTTCAGTCTGAAGAAGGGTCTCAACCCGAAACGTCACCCATTCCTTCTCTCCCGAGATGCTGCCTGACCTGCTGAGTTACTCCAGCATTTTGTGAATAAATCTATCTTTCAACCTTTCTGCCCATCACTCACTGCTGAACTCAGATTCCTTTTTTAGTCTCCCTCCCACCCAGAGCACAGGGCATAAAGGCCTAGGACTGAAGGACATCACAACTCAGCCTTGGAACAGAAAGTGTACAATTCCCAGTTTAGTCGTTGCACATGGAATGGGAATTTACAGTGAGGGGCATCAGTGAGCAAAGTAGTTATTAGCACTCGCGCATTACACCCATTTCATACACACTTTTAGGTGCACTAAACTTTCAAGGTGGAGGACCATTCAAGAAGGGAAATAATAGCTCTGCCTGATGACGCTTTGTGAATCAGTGTTAGAATCTTGCACCATTAAGGCTGTGACTGGTTTTGTCTCACCCTTGTGGGTGGTCGTACATCCTACATATGAATTACGTAATGGGGACCAGGCGGCAACTTTTTCACACGGCGGGTGGTGAGTATATCGAACACGCTGTCAGAGGAGGCAGGTATATATTTGAGGCAGTTACCATAACAATGTTTAAAAGACGTTTGGACAGGTGGATGGATAGGAAAGGTTTAGAGAGATCTGTGCCAAATGGAGACAGGCGGGACTAATGTTGATCATGGGGCATCTTGGTTGGCATGTTGTGTTCAGAGGTTGTTGCTGTGTTGCATGACACTATGACTTTAGGTCTGCCATCAACTGGTTGAAGACTGGCTGGGAGCTAAAGGCGGCACAGTGGCGCAGCGGTAGAGTTGCTGCCTTACAGCGAATGCAGCGCCGGAGACTCAGTTTTGATCCTGACTATGGGCGCCGTCTGTACGGAGTTTGTACGTTCTCCCCGTGACCTGCGTGGGTTTTCTCCGAGATCTTCGGTTTCCTCCCATACTCCAAAGACGCACAGGTATGTAGGTTAATTGGCTGGGCAAATGTAAAAAAAATTAAAAATTGTCCCTAGTGGATGTAGGATAGTGTTAGTGTGCGGGGATCGCTGGGCGGCGCGGACCCGGTGGGCCGAAGGGCCTGTTTCTGCGCTGTATCTCTAAAAAATCTAAAGTATGATGTGCTCAACTTTCAGAGGGGAGTGCACAACCAAATGCGGTCACCATGTCGAGATTTCTCAATAATTCCCAATCTTTGTATCAGTCTCGGGGATGGCACAGTGGTGCAGCGGTAGAGTTGCTGCCTTACAGCGCCGAAGATCCTGGTTCAATCCTGACTATGGGTACTGTCTGTATGGAGTTTGCACATTGTCCCTGTGACAGCACGAGTTCTCCAACACTCCAAAGACGTACAGGTTTGCAGGTTAATTGGCTTTGTTAAAATTATATATTGTCCTTGATGTGTAGGATAGTGCTAGTGTATGGGGTGATTGCTGATCGGCACAGACTCGGTGGACCAAAAGGCCTGTTTCTGCGCTGTGTCTCTCAAGTCTAAAAGGAAAAGTAAGTTCTGGAGGTTAAAAGATTGAGGCCATTGCCACTAACTGTCTACCCATTACTATTAGCTCAGAGAACAGGAATGGGTACATGCCTCAAAGTTCTTTCCCGCTCTTGAATGGCAAGCAATTTATATCGGCTGTTAAGGGAGTAAAATATCAGGACAGATGCCAAAAAAAGTTGGATTTAAAGGGGGAGAGGGGAATAGCAAATCAGATTTAGGAGTGGAATTTCGGACCTTGGCAAAAGTAGGCAGAGTCATGTTGCACTTGTGTAAGGCGTTGGTGAGGCCACATTCAGAATATATATGTGTTATAGGAAAGATGTTGTCAAGCTGATAAAGGTACAGAGATTTACGAGGATTTTGCCAGGATTTGAGGGCCTGAGCTATCGGGAGAGGTTGAGTAGGCTGGGACTCAATTCATTGGAGCGCAGGAGGATGAGGGGTGATCTTATGGAGGTGTATATGATCATGAGAGGAATAGATCGGGTAGATGCACAGAGTCTCTTGCCCAGAGGAGGTGAATGGAGGACCAGAGGACATAGGTTTACGGTGAAGGGGAAAAGATTTAATAGGAATCTGAGGGGTAACTTTTTCACACAAAGGGTGGTGGGTGTATGGAACAAGCTGCCAGAGGAGGTAGGTGAGGCAGGGACTATCCCAACATTTAAGAAACAGTTGAACAGGTACATGGATAGGACAGGCATTGAGGGATATGGACCAAACGTGGGCAGGTGGGATGTGTGTAGCTGGGACATGTTGGCCGGTGTGGGCAAGTTGGGCAACAGGGCCTGTTTCCACACTGTATCACTCTATGACTATGACTCTAAGAGTAATGGAAATTGGGGATGTGTACGAGGATCTCAGTGATTTGTAATTTGAACGTGAGGCCATGAAGTGATTTAGAAACATAGAAAATAGGTGCAGGAGTAGGCCATTCGGCCCTTCGAGCCTGCACCGCCATTCAATATGATCATGGCTGATCATCCAGCTCAGTAACCTGTACCTGCCTTCTCTCCATACCCCCTGATCCCTTTAGCCACAAGGGCCACATCTAACTCCCTCTTAAATATAGCCAATGTACTGGCCTCTACTACCTTCTGTGGCAGAGAATTCCACAGACTCACCACTCTCTGTGTGAAGAAATGTTTTCTCATCTCGGTCCTAAAAGAATTCCCCCTTATCCTTAAGCTGTGACCCCTGGTTCTGGACTTCCCCAACATCGGGAACAATCTTCCCGCATCTAGCCTCTCCAACCCCTTAAGAATTTTATATGTTTCAATAAGATCCCCCCTCAGTCTTCTAAATTCCAGCGAGTATAAGCCTAGTCTATCCAGTCTTTCTTCATATGAAAGTCCTGCCATTCCAGGGATCAATCTGGTGAACCTTCTCTGTACTCCCTCTAAGGCTAGAATGTCTTTCCTCAGATTTGAATAAAAATTCTGATATTTTCTCCAGTTTCTAAAATTTACACGGTAAAATGTGGGCTTGCTACATCCACTATACCAAGATGAATTGGCCATATGAATATCCAATGAAAGCCAGTGCAGCTTATTTATTGCCAATGAATCAGTAAATAACAGTGGGAGGACTTGCAAGGAGACGGCAGCCTTATCGAAAACGCCAAATAAATTTTATGAGTCACTTCCCACCTGTAGGTTGTGTATGTACTTCAGTGAAGCCCTTCATCACTATTGCTATATAATTCACAGAAACTTTAATGCACGTGCCACCAGATTCAGGAACAGATTCTTCTCCTCTGTTACCCGGCTTCTGAATGGAACTTCCATCAGCTAGAACACCCTCCAATTCATCTCTCCTCCATTGTAGTCATTGGACTTCGTCTATGGAATTGATGCGCTACAATGCTGAGAACTGTATTCTGTACTCTGTATCTTTCTCTTCACTCTACTCTGATGTACGGTATTAACCAATCTGTTTGGACAGGTATTAACCGATCTGTTTGGACAGCACACAAACAAAAGCTTTCCTCTGTACCTCAGAACACATGCAAATAACAAATCTAAAACTAAATCTAGTTACCAAAGTGTTTTGTGTTAAACATTCTTTCTTTCTGTAAATAGCATCGATGGCTGCCAAGGCCTGCACCTTCTGAGAACCAACACTGGCCCACGTGCTAAGCAGAAATTACAACCCAAAGCCCCAACTAGTAGAAGTCTGGTCTGAAGAAGGGTCTCAACCCGAAACGTCACCTATTCCTTTTCCCCAGAGATGCTGCCAGACCCGCTGAGCGACTCCATCTTCACCCGAACTAGTAGATTGCAAATCCAATCATGCAGATTTTTTTCTGGGTGGGTTTTAAGAGTCATCTTCCCCAAATGCCGCCCAATAAGAAATCATATTACCGTTCCAAAAATCCAACCAGAGAAATCACTAAAAACTAATGTGGACAGATGCAAGAAAAGAATTGAAATAGCTAGTGGAATTTAGTCTTTAGCACGAGGTAGCTGAAATACAAAGGGGTGGACGCTATGGCTGAATAGAGTTTCTGTTAGACCCCATCTGGAACACTGTTCATCACAGCTCAGGTTCATTGTAATCGTGGTCTTATGGTATTGAAACACACCTGTTTGGTCCACTTTTTATCATTCTCTCATCCCCATCAACTGCCACTCACTTACACCAGAGGCGATTTGCAGTGATCACTTAACTGAATTGCTGGCACTCTGTGATAGCTGCTCTTCCAGAACCTTGGGTTCAATCTATGGACCTCCAGTGGTGTCCACGTGCAGCTTCACAATCCCCCTATAACCACAGGGATTTCTTTTGGGTGCTCCAGTTTCCTCCTACGTCTCAAAGATGTGGCATTTGGGCACTATAAACTGCCCCAAGTGCGCAGGCGAGTGCTAGAATCCGTGTCAGGTTTGGAAAGTGGCCAGAATGGAATAGAAATTGGTATAAATCGTTGCTTGATAATCAGCGCAAACTCAGTGGACCGAGGGGTCTTTTGTTCAGTGCCATATGACTCGGTAAAATTGATGATGTTGAGGCCACTTTATGAGGACACAATGTAATGATCAGTCATGTGTGCCCCTTAAGTACTGAAGATCAATGGGCGATTGATATTCTTTCCTGGTGACTTCAGCCTATTTTTACCATTTGCTCAGACTACAAGTTGTTACTCTTTTTCTTCCCCTTCTCTGGATCCCTTGAGGAGGGTAAAACAGAATAATAGCGAGGATTGAGTTTTGAATCATCTTATTGAGAGGCCAGCTGTCTAACATTGCTGTTTTGGGCACTGCTTGGGGATTAATTTAGACTCTTTAATAGTCTCCTTTCATCTCCTGTTGTCTCAGCAGCATGCAAGATCCCTGGCCAAGACCTTGGGCAGCCATCCAGCTCATTCACACCTGTCGGCGCTGTGTTTGTGTCAAATGCTTGAGTGCTGTTCTGCGTTCCTCTCCCTCCCACTGAGATATCTGAGGCTCAGTCTAATGCCTCCAGACTCCCTGCTTGTGGCATTACATTTTTTTTGCTAGTTTCGGTTATTGCACTGCCTCTCTCCTGAGCCCACAGTGGAGGCTTGAGCATGAGATTTGGGCTGATACTGCAGTGCACCACGAGGGAGTCTTACAATGTTAGAGACACTTTCTGCTTCATGTGACATTGAATCAGTTCCCACGCCTACATTTTCAAACAACAAACTAGTGCAGGAAGGAACTGCAGATGCTGATTTGCACCGAAGATAGACACAAAATGCTGGAGTAACTCAGCGGGTCAGGCAGCATCTCTGGAGAAAAGGAATAGGTGGCGTTTCGGGTTGAGACCCTTCTTCAGACCTTTTTTCTTTGTCTTCCAGAGCCATTCTGTTTATGGAGTTTGGGGAGAAGGTAAAACCAGGCCATGCGGGGCTGGGAAATGATAAGGTTTGAGGCTGTGGAGGGCAGACAACTGGAAGTGATAAAATCCAGTTACTCTGTGAGATAATGGCCTGATTCTCATCTGTGGGGTCATGGTCCAGGGATAAGTAGGAGGAGGTGTCGGAGAGTTATCTGTAGTTGTCTGTACACACTAATTTGTAAAAGGACAATGTTCCTGGCCAATGCTTATCTCTCGGCTAATTCAGCCACTGAAGCAAATTGGTCAGTATTGCACAACTGTTTGTAGAAGTCTGCTGTGCACATTCTTGCTGCCACAATTTCGACATCACATCTGACTACATCCAAAAGTACTTCACTGACAATGAGAGAGACCTCAAGAGGCCTTTGAGATCTCAAGAGGTTAAGCCGTTCAATTGCTTCAATTTTAATTGAATTGCACAATTTAATGATGTGCAGGACCATTGCCCAAACTCATTGACGTTACTTACATTCTGTAACGAAATCCAGCCAGCTTGTTCTGCAGCAGTACATAACAATTGAAACCATGTTGCCTCTTTTAAATGATTCTAGATTTGCACCCTTCACTTAGAGTGCAGTTAAGTGGCTACCCCTTGAAGGCAATAGACAATAGACAATAGGTGCAGGAGTAGGCCATTCGGCCCTTTGAGCCAGCAACACCATTCAATGTGATCATGGCTGATCATTCTCAATCAGTACCCCGTTCCTGCCTTCTCCCCATACCCCCTGACTTCGGAATCCTTAAGAGCTCTATCTAGCTCTCTCTTGAAGGCAGACAAAATCATGGTTGAAAGAAAGCAAGCCTGTAAAATTCAGCAAAACCATATATTTTAAAAGGATTTGATTGATGCAGATAGAAAAAAAATAGGTGCAGGAGGAGGCCATTTGGCCCTTCGAGCCAGCATCGTCATTCATTGTGATCATGGCTGATCATCCACAATCAGTAACCCGTGCCTGCCTTCACCCCATACCCCTTGATTCCACTAGCCCCAAGAGTTCTATCTAACTCTCTTTTAAATTCATCCAGTGAATTGGCCTCTACTGCCTTCCACAAATTCACAACTCTCTGGGTGAAAAGGTTTTTTCCTCATCTCACTTTTAAATAGCCTCCCCTTTATTCTTAGACTGTGGCCCCTGGTTCTGGACTTCCCCAACATTGGGGAAAAAATTCCTGCATCTAGCTTGTCCAGTCCTTTCATAATTTTATACGTTTCCATATGATCCCCTCTCATCCTTCTAAATTCCTGTGAATACAAGCCCTTTCCAATCTTTCCTCATATGACCGTCCCGCCACCCTGGGGATTAACCTCGTGAACCTACGCTGCACTGCCTCAATAGCAAGGATGTCCTCCCTCAAGTTAGGAGAACAAAACCGCACACAATACTCCAGATGTGGTCTCACAAGGGCCCTATTCAACTGCAGAAGGACCTCTTTACTCCTGTACTCAAATCCTCTTGTTATGAAGGCTAACATGCCATTAGCTTTCGTCGCCTCCTGCTGTACCTGTATGTTTGCTTTCAGTGACTGGTGTACAAGGACACCCTGTCGTTACACTTCCCTTTTCCCTAATCTGACACCGTTGAGATAATAATTTGCCTCATTGTTCTTGCCGCCAAAGTGGATAACCTCACATTTATCTACATTATACTGCATCTGCCCATTCACTCAACCTGTCCAAGTCACCCTGCAACCTCCTAGCATCCACTTCGCACTGCCTGATCTCCTGTACTCAAACCTTCCTTCCCTTCCTCATCGTCACCCACCTTCTCTCTTCCGGTATCTTCGGTGTGACCATCTCGCTGTAGGTCCTGTCCAGGAAACTCTTGTTTTCCCGGATGATCCTGAGGTCATCTAGTTGCCTCTACAGTGCCCCAACATGGTCCTTCAGGAGCTGAACCTGGACACACTTTCCACAGTTGCAGCAGCTAGAGGCACCAGCAGTGCCCCTGACCTCCCACATTCTGCAAGCATCGCATTGAAACATTTCTTCACACAGAGAGTGGTGAGTCTGTGGAATTCTCTGCCACAGAAGGTAGTTGAGGCCAGTTCATTGGCTATATTTAAGAGGGAGTTAGATGTGGCCCTTGTGGCTAAAGGGATCAGGTGGTATGGAGAGAAGGCAGGTACAGGTTACTGAGCTGGATGATCAGCCATGATCATATTGAAGGGCCGAATGGCCTACTCCTGCACCTATTTTCTATGTTTCTATCTTTCTATGTTTCTCTGTTTCCTGCACCTATTGTCTATTGTCAATTTGGAATCAAATCAGAGCTGAATAATTCTAGTAGAATACATAAAGACCCTAGGCTCATTTGCTATTTATGATCATTTGGGGGGAAAAAACTTGGTTGGTCTTCCTAACAACATTACAAAGGCATTCATGTCGACAATTGGTTTGAGGTATTTTAACCAGTGCTGTGGGCTTTAAAAAAAATTGTGTGCAATTAACAATGCTGATAATTTGTATTGTGAGGCGAGCAGTATAATTGAAGCTAGTTATAATCAAGTGATTGGAAAATCGTAGGGATGTATTTGACAGGTGGAGTTTAATATGGATAATATGAATTAATTATTAATTCTGTAGGAAGCATGGAGCCTAAATAATCATCTCTGACAACTAATGATAAACAGGAAGATTTGCCTCTCATGTGATTGTTTAATCCTTCAATGAGGATGTCATCATGTGAACAACATAAATTAGATGGAGGAGAATATCCCTTGAGCCTGCTTCACCATTGAATAAGTCTAGCGTTGATCTGATTGTAATCTGATGTGATTGCATTTCCATCTCTCTGTGGTAAACTTTCACCCGATTGCTTATCATGTATCTTACCGCTGCCTTAAAAATATACAAAAGGACTGCATCCGCTTCCCCTTGGGGACGTGAGGTCCTAAGACACTCGACCCTCAGGGGAAACCAACGCCTTGTTCGGGTTTTAAATGGGCAATTACTATTTTTCATATTTTCAAGGAGGGATTTCCGGTTCTGGATTCTACCACAAGGAAACACCCTCTTCCCATTCCTCCTGTCAAGAATCCTAGCTCATCACATGATCAAGTTCACTTTAACTTTTCTTTCTTTTTCACAGTTCTCTTTCACTTTCAACTCCAACAAACAAAAGCCTCGTCAATTTCATACATTAGTTTATTGAACCCTACCTCACCAGCTTCTAATGAATTGGCATCCTCAAATATAATTAATCGTGTACACAGTAATCAGAATCTAGCTTCACCACAAGCCCACAAAACGAAAGCATGTCGAGTCTGATTAAGAACCCCAACCTAAAACGTTGCCTAACCATGTCCTCGAGAGATGCTGTTTGACCTGCTCAGTTTCCCAGTACTTTGTGTTTTACTCAAGATTCCAGCTCTGCAGTTCCTAGTGTTACCTAAAGCATTATGCACCCTTATTTTGTACTCAATTCTCCAAGTATAAGCGGTAACATTCTTTTCCTTCCAATTGCTTATTGTACTTGCAAACCAGCTTCATGCATCCGCACACCCAAATCCCATTGCATTTCAGAGCTCTGCAATCTCTCACCAATAACAAAATATGCTTTTCTATGTTTCCTGACGAAATGTACAATCTTACATTTTCTCCACATTACATTTGACATTACTATGACATTTCACGTACCCACTCATCAGTCAGAGTATTGAGTATCGAAGTTCGGACGTCATGTTTCAGTTGTATCAGACATTGGTGAGGCCACATTTAGAGTATTGTGTTCGATTTTGGTCACCATGTTGTAGGAAAGATGTTGTCAAGCTGGAAAGGGTGCAGAGAAGATTTATGAGGATATTGCCAGGACTTGAAGACCTGAGCTACAGGGAGAACTTGGGCAGGCTAGGGCTTTATTCCTTGGAGCACAGGATGAGAGGTGATCTTCCAGAGATGAACAAAATCACGAGAGGAATAGATTGGGTAAATGCACACAGTATTTTACCCAGAGTAGTGGAATCAAGAACTTGGGGACAAAGATTTAATAGGAACCTGAGGGGTAACTTTTTTTGCACAAAGGGTGGTGGATATATGGAATGAGCTGCCAGAGGAGGTAGTTGAGGCAGGTACTATTATAACATTTAAGAGACATTTGGACAGCTACATGCATAGGTTAGGTTTAGACAGATATGGGCCAAGCATGGGCAGGTGGGACTAGTCTAAATGGGGTATGTTTGTCGGTGTGGTCAAGTTGGGCTGAAGGGCCTGTTTCCACGCTGTATGACTCAATGACTCTATGACCTTTCATTTGCTCACTCTCATAGTCACCTTATAGCTCAGCAACTCAGCAGCTCAGTTACCAATATATGATGGAAAACAAGACAACTGATGGTGATTGTTCTCATCTCGGCCCTTGGTTGCATTTAGACAAATTATTCAGTGAAATTACTGTTTAGCCATCACCCCCTTGTTCAATGTGTGCTATGTATTGAATATTGCAGAGCCCAATTGCAAGACATCCAGAACAGGGAAGGTAATGCCGAAAAATGAAGCTGAGTCAAAATCCAATGATATTGTGGAAGAAGTCTGAGGAACTGCCTGACTGCCTTGTTTCTGCTCTCACATTCCATTACTCTGCACTAACAGTGAATATAGGTTATGGTTCTGGTGGCGACAAGACTTTTAAATCCCATTGTTACCCCCATTTGTAGTGTGAATTGAGCTTGCACATTGGATGAAAAAATTATTCCTGTCATTCCTAAGCCAAAAGGATTTTAGAACTCAGTTCTTTATGGTGAAAAGGATTTGATTTGAGCGAGGTCTATATATGCATGCAAAATGCAATATTTATTCATGAGGATTTTTTTTACATCAGTAATATATTAGCATTGTTTCAAACTTCACTTCCAAATTATTTCTTTACACAACTTGACCTCGTGTACAATACTGGACTGAATTACACATGATTCAGCCGGTAACTTGGACTCACCTCAGTGTCCTGCCTACAGTCATACTAATCTTCATGTGGACGCATGAATCCAACCAACCAAGTATTTCTGATCCCAGTATTATGTGGCAAGGCATTGCAAGCCTTGAATGGTGAGTGTGGGACACCCAGTCTATTGCTGATGTCCCACTCCTGAAACAGCCTCAGATAGACACAAAAAAACTGGAGTAACTCAGCAGAACTGGCAGCATCTCTGGAGAGAAGGAATGGGTGACGTTTCGGCCTGAAACAGCCTGACAGTTTTTAATAAGGAGGCAAGTCTAGTGAAGGTGATTTGCTTATCAAAGCTGAGAAGCTTCTACATTATTTTAAACTATGATAACTAGTAATTATTTAACTATTAATAATTAAAAACAATGTTTAAAACCAAAATCTACTTGCGTTTTAAATATGGAACTAGAGGAAGTGGATAAGGTCCTCGATAATTACTTGGCATCAGTATTCACGAAGGGCAATACCAGTGCCATTTGCTACCATTTAAACACAATGTAAGTGTGGAAACCTAATTGTATTTACAGCTGTCAAGCAAGGGTGCCATGGTGACGCAGCGGTAGAGGTGCTGCCTTATGGTGCTTGCAGTGCCAGTGACCAGGGTTTGATCCTGACTACGGGCGCTGTCTGTACGGAGTTTGTACGTTCTCCCCGTGACCGTGTGGGTTTTCTCTGAGATCTTCGGTTTCCACCCACACTCCAAAGACGTACAGGTCTGTAGGTCAATTGGCTAGGGATAAGTGTAAATTGGCACTAGTGTGAGAAGAAGAAGAGGAAGAAGAAGAAGAAGGAGAAGAAGAAGAAGAAGAAGAAGAAGAAGAAGAAGAAGAAGAAGAAGAAGAAGAAGAAAAAGAAGAAGAAGAAGAAGAAGAAGAAGAAGAAGAAGAAGAAGAAGAAGAAGAAGAAGAAGAAGAAGAAGAAGAAGAAGAAGAAGAAGAAGAAGAAGAAGAAGAAGAAGAAGAAGAAGAAGAAGAAGAAGAAGAAGAAGAAGAAGAAGAAGAAGAAGAAGAAGAAGAACAACAACAACAACAACAACAACAACAACAACAACTTTTATTTATATAGCACTTTTCATGCAATTTAATGCAGCCCAAAGTGCTTTCCACAAAAACTAACACATGATAGTGTTAATGAGCGGGGATTGCTGGTTGGCATGGACTCGGTGGGCTGAAGGGCCTGTTTCCACCCTGTAGCTGTAAACTAAACCCAACTAAGCAAGTGGGTTTTTCATTTTGCAGCTGTTGTTCTTGAGATGCCAACACCTTTCCTATTCCAGTCTTCACTTTGTCATTCCAGTTATTGCTGTTACCTGCAACAGTAACCAAGCAGTGAAGTGCTGGCATCAAACCTTGAAAGCAGGTGGTTTGAAAACCAATTTTCTTTGACTATCTGCCTTGCTTTAATTACGATTAGTTTTGCAAAGAAATGCTGAAAATTTACTATCAATAGACAAGATTTTGGCTCAAGAAATATACTGCCGAGGCATGGTGGGAACGGACTAATTAAATTTCAGCCATGTATTTTTGAATGGACTAATTAAATTTCAGCCATGTATTTTTGACATGTTACAAAAGGCATTGTTATCAAATCCCAAGAGTTGAACACATAAATCAGAGTGTGTAATTTTACAATTTAATCTCTTTGTAGGCATGACAGATTTTTGTTTGGGTGCATTGGCATAATTCCGAGATTACTGCACCTCACCTGTTGATGTGCGCCAGTCATGATAAATCTTGTTTTAAATTGGTATTTGCAGATATTTGTTGTGGGAGCAAAATGACCCTCAGCAGTTCTGTTGAGACCCAAGTTCGTTTGTTTACCAGTTTATTCGAGTATGTGCGAAGAAGCTACCCAGATACATGACTTTAAAATCACAACAGATACAGTGATAGTTATAACCTTCACACAACGTATAGAAAAGACAGACAGGTGGGCAGAGGGGGTGGGGTTGCTCTGATGGTAAGGAATGATATTCATTCCCTTGCAAGGGGTGACATAGAATCAGGAGATGTTGAATCAGTATGGATAGAAATGAGAAATTGTAAGGGTAAAAAGACCCTAATGGGAGTTATCTATAGGCCCCCAAACAGTAGCCTCGACTTAGGGTGCAAGTTAAATCAGGAGATAAAATTGGCGTGTCAAAAATGTAATGCTACGGTGGTTATGGGAGATTTCAACATGCAGGTAGACTGGGAAAATCAGGTTGGAAATGGACCCCAGGAAAGAGAGTTTGTAGAGTGCCTTCGAGATGGATTCTTAGAACAGCTTGTACTGGAGCCTACCAGGGAGAAGGCAATTCTGGATTTAGTGTTGTGTAATGATCCTGATCTGATAAGGGGACTAGAGGTAAAAGAGCCATTAGGAGGCAGTGATCACAACATGATAAGTTTTACTCTGCAAATGGAAAGGCAGAAGGGAAAATCGGAAGTGTCGGTATTACAGTATAGCAAAGGGGATTACAGAGGCATGAGGCGGGAGCTGGCCAAAATTGATTGGAAGGAGGCCCTAGCAGGGAAGACGGTAGAACAGCAATGGCAGGTATTCCTGGGAATAATGCAGAGGTTGCAGGATCAATTTATTCCAAAGAGGTGGAAAGACTCTAAGGGGAGTAAGAGACACCTGTGGCTGACAAGGGAAGTCAGGGACAGCATAAAAATTAAGGAGAGGAAGTATAACATAGCAAAGAAGAGTGGGAAGACAGAGGATTGGGACTCTTTTAAAGAGCAACAAAAGTTAACTAAAAAGGCAATACGAGGAGAAAAGATGAGGTACGAGGGTAAACTAGCCAATAATATAAAGGAGGATAGCAAAAGTTTTTTTAGGTACGTGAAGAGGAAAAAAATAGTCAAGGCAAATGTGGGTCCCTTGAAGACAGAAGCAGGGGAATTTATTATGGGGAACAAAGAAATGGCAGACGAGTTAAACCGTTACTTTGGATCTGTCTTCACTGAGGAAGATACACACAATCTCCCAAATGTTCTAGGGGCTGGAGAACCTAGGGTGATGGAGGAACTGAAGGAAATCCACATTAGGCAGGAAATGGTTTTGGGTAGACTGATGGGACTGAAGGCTGATAAATCCCCAGGGCCTGATGGTCTGCATCCCAGAGTACTTAAGGAGGTGGCTCTAGAAATAGTGGAAGCATTGGAGATCATTTTTCAATGTTCTATAGATTCAGGATCAGTTCCTGTGGATTGGAGAATAGCAAATGTTATCCCACTTTTTAAGAAAGGAGGGAGAGAGAAAACGGGTAATTATAGACCAGTTAGTCTGACATCAGTGGTGGGGAAAATGCTGGAGTCAATTATAAAAGACGAAATTGCTGAGCATTTGGATAGCAGTAACGGGATCGTTCCGAGTCAGCATGGATTTACGAAGGGGAAATCATGCTTGACAAATCTACTGGAATTTTTTGAGGATGTAACTAGGAAAATTGACAAGGGAGAGTCAGTGGATGTGGTGTACCTCGACTTTCAGAAAGCCTTCGACAAGGTCCCACATAGGAGATTAGTGGGCAAAATTAGGGCACATGGTATTGGGGGTAGGGTACTGACATGGATAGAAAATTGGTTAACAGACAGAAAGCAAAGAGTGGGGATAAATGGGTCCCTTTCGGAATGGCAGGCAGTGACCAGTGGGGTACCGCAAGGTTCGGTGCTGGGACCCCAGCTATTTACGATATACATTAATGACTTAGACGAAGGGATTAAAAGTACCATTAGCAAATTTGCAGATGATACTAAGTTGGGGGGTAGTGTGAATTGTGAGGAAGATGCAATAAGGCTGCAGGGTGACCTGGACAGGTTGTGTGAGTGGGCGGATACATGGCAGATGCAGTTTAATGTAGATAAGTGTGAGGTTATTCACTTTGGAAGTAAGAATAGAAAGGCAGATTATTATCTGAATGGTGTCAAGTTAGGAGGAGGGGGAGTTCAACGAGATCTGGGTGTCCTAGTGCATCAGTCAATGAAAGGAAGCATGCAGGTTCAGCAGGCAGTGAAGAAAGCCAATGGAATGTTGGCCTTCGTAACAAGAGGAGTTGAGTATAGGAGCAAAGAGGTCCTTCTACAGTTGTACCGGGCCCTGGTGAGACCGCACCTGGAGTACTGTGTGCAGTTTTGGTCTCCAAATTTGAGGAAGGATATTCTTGCTATGGAGGGCGTGCAGCGTAGGTTCACTAGATTAATTCCCGGAATGGCGGGACTGTCGTATGTTGAAAGGCTGGAGCGATTGGGCTTGTATACACTGGAATTTAGAAGGATGAGGGGGGATCTTATTGAAACATATAAGATAATTAGGGGATTGGACACATTAGAGGCAGATAACATGTTCCCAATGTTGGGGGAGTCCAGAACAAGGGGCCACAGTTTGAGAATAAGGGGTAGGCCATTTAGAACGGAGATGAGGAAGAACTTTTTCAGTCAGAGGGTGGTGAAGGTGTGGAATTCTCTGCCTCAGAAGGCAGTGGAGGCCAGTTCGTTGGATGCTTTCAAGAGAGAGCTGGATAGAGCTCTTAAGGATAGCGGAGTGAGGGGGTATGGGGAGAAGGCAGGAACGGGGTACTGATTGATAGTGATCAGCCATGATCGCATTGAATGGCGGTGCTGGCTCGAAGGGCTGAATGGCCTACTCCTGCACCTATTGTCTATTGTCTATTGTCTAGTTGCATGTCATCTGTAAGATCCAATATTAATGTTACACAACATAGATGTGTATTTTCTTGAAAAATACACATTTAGTTTTTGCTTCTTGAGCAACGTGAGATGAGGGCTCCATTCTTGATCAGTATCTGATCATAACAACTTGTTCCGTTTGATTCAAGCAATTAATTACTCAACGTGATATCTGTGTACTCAACAGTCCTGTTATTAGTATCCACTTTGAACATTTGTGTTCGCAGGCGTTTTATCTCTCGCTACATTCCACCAGAGGTTAATTGGCTTACAAACAATCCTGTGTGCTCTAACTCTTTAGCAATTTGTAGCTATTCCACAGTTTGCCCACATGGAGCGAATTGGTCAATTTAGTCTTCCTTATTTTCTTCTCCATCTGCATTGGTATGGACAAGACTGCTGCGATCCTGTGGCCTCATTATCTCCAAGAGAACGTTCAGTGGACTGCTTGCTTGTTATTTGTACTTCCACCAGGTCAGCATTGTTTGATAGGTCAGGAGCATTTGTTCTGTTACATGTTCACACCAATTAAGTCAACATCCTGTGACTTAAAATCATCTTTAATTCTATTTTTGAACTCGACAACATTTGCAAATGAAACTCCTTTCGCTGATATATTTCGTAAAGAGAACATTTCCACAGGAACTGGATGAGGCCATTCTACCTCCCAAACCTGCTTAGCCATGAAATTAAATAATAAATATCTAATTCATTCACCTGACGATGGCGAATAATTTACCGTCTCAGAATGGAATAGTATTTTGTACAAAGAAAAAAATACTTTATTCCTTGAGTCAACCAGAGAAGCAAACCTCTGAACTTTTTGTTTTTTCTGATTAGCGTATGGAGCGATCAATCAGAACAATGGTGGCATAGACTACGTAAATGGAAATACATCTTCGGTCATCGGCACTTGGTGTGACTATGTTTTGTTATGCATGAAGTCCAGAAGATGCTGCAACGAGCCTTGAATGCTGTTCATCAGATGCTTTGACGCGTTCTTGCAGCAAAAGCAATGAATTATGAATTAAATATTTTGTAGTTAAGGAATAATGATTGTGCATTTTACCGTACAAGTCAAAACATTGTTCACTCATGTCTGGTAAAGTACAAGTTTGTTTTAACTAGATAAGTGAGGCATTACCTTCAGACAGATCTGGTTCTCTTGAGCGTTTTATGGGAAATGAATTGCTTGGTTTAGCATATGTATTCAATAAGAAGAAACTTTTCCACAATTTTGACATAATTTCTCCAATTGCACCTCAACTGACTCTTTGCTCATTGAAATAATGATGGACAAGTTACGGAGACTGCAAATAATTTCCGTAGGTCACAGGTCACGCTCCGAACTTTATCAACGGGGACAGTGTGGAGAGAGTGTCCAGCTTCAAGTTTCTGGGCACTCACATTTCGGAGGACCTAACATGGTCCACTAACATGCGCTGGTCAAGAAGGCGCAGCAACGACTGTTCTACCTGAGAACACTGAAAAAGTCTGGTCTGCCCCAACAGCTGCTGACGACCTTCTACCGCTGCATCATAGAGAGCATCCTAACACATGGCATCCCTGGAGGCAGAGAGGAGAGCTCTTCAGCGGGTAGTCTACAGCGCTCAGAAGATTATCGGAACACAGCTACCAGCCTTGGAGGGCATCTACAACACACGATGCCTCAGGAAAGCCACCAGCATTCACAAAGACTCCTCACACCCCTGCAATAGTCTGTTCGAACTTCTACCATTGGGCAGACGATACAAGGCCTTCCATGCCCGCACCTCCAGACTCAGGAACAGCTTCATCCCCAGGGCCATAGCTGCTCTGAACCAGTCCTGCTGAGTCAGATGGTCACATCGCACAGCGAACCGGCACAGACCTATTTGCACTTTATTCTGTTTTATAACTGTTTCGAATTTTGTTTCACTGGGTTGTCTAAATTTATGCTGATTAGCTAATTAATTTATTGCATCGTATGGAAGTCGCATTCCCAATCTCGTTGTACCCCTGTACAATGACAATAAAGATATATTGTATTGTATTGTTGTATTGTAAATCACAGCAGATTGACTGAATGAGTAAAATCTCTGTATCTCCAACCTGTTTGCCAGTTAGAGTGGAATACAACCAAAAAAGTTCATTTCTATTGGCATAGAAAGAGAAAATGTTGGAATTACACAACAGACTAGGCATCATCTATGGAAACAAGATTCAAGGTTCAAGATTCAATTTATTGTCACTTGTACCAATTAAGGTACAGTGAAATTTGAATCTTGAAACAGAAGCAGGAATTAATGTTTCAACTTCACGACCTTCCATTCGAAATCCATTGTTGTCAAGAATATGTTTCTCAATGCAGGAACCTGTGCCACAATCTTTTCAGTGTAAAAGATGAAGAATTCCAGACTAAGTTATGAGTGATGGTTGCACTATGGGTCATTCAAGCAAGCCTTCTAAAAATCAGGAATTGAGAGTAACAAACAAAACAAAAAATAAACTGAATCAATGCATTGAGGAGTTAATAACCCACAATCAACCACAGTCTCTGATATAACATGCATTATTTATGATTTCCTGAGTTACACAAATCACCCTGTTGTGTAATATTTCAGGAAAGTGTCCAAGGAGAAATTTATAACCACAATCTATGTCTGCATGTATGTTTGATTCCATCCATTAATCAATGAAGGTGTCTTTTTCGAGGAAACGAAACAAAATGTACATCTTCCAAAAACAAAGATGATTCTTGGGCATTCTTTGAGTTTGGGGTGACTAGCTTTGACTCAAGTGATCTGGGCATTGATGTAATTGAAGGATCAAATGCATCTTCTGCAGATTCTGTTGCAGATATTGAATGGATGGGCTGTTTGGGGTACTGTGTACTTTGTCCACTCTTTATGCGTGCCCCCCATTGCTGAGGCATAGTTGCTCATATTGTTTCTAAATGCCAATTTTCCATGTTGATTGGACACAGAACAGGATTCCCATTATTCGGTGACGATATGTATTTTCAATAAGAGTTTCAGACTTTCGTTGAAACATTTCTCCCATGCTCCTGGGAGGAAGAGGAGTCACAGTAGAGTTATGTTTTAGTATCTGAAGAACCCGTCTAATGAAGGTTTAGTATCTGTCCGAAGCAGAGTTCCGACCTGAAATGTCACTTATCCATGAAATGTCACCCGTCCATGTTCTCCAGGGATACTTCCTGATGCGCTAAGTTCCTTCAGCACTTTGTGTCTTATTTTAGTATCTGAAAATGGTAATAGTATACAGTGACATATTCACATTATTTTGTAATTTCCGTTTTTACTTTGAAATGCACTAAAAGAGGCTTGAAACTGGAAATTTTGTGTGTACATTTTCAAAGATTTTCCAATTTTCTGACCCCCGCTGTACGCCTCGCGCAAGAGCTCGACTCTTTTCCTCTTTTTTTTTTGTACCTCACTCACATGCCTGATTGTTGCTGTTGTGTGACCGTTTCTGATACCTTTTGTAATCTTATTAGAAATGAACAATTCTTGTATCTTCCTGAGATTGCATGTGTCTGCCAGGTTCTTTAACACCATTGCATTTAATCAATCACTTGTTCACACTTAAGAAATTAAAAATAAATTAGTCCATGTTCATAAATTCCACACATGTACAGTTCCATGCGTACAGTTTTGGTCTCCTAATCTGAGGAAAGACATTCTTGCCATAGAGGGAGTACAGAGAAGGTTCACCAGATTGATTCCTGGGATGGCAGGACTTTCATATGAAGAAAGACTGGATAGACTTGGCTTGTACTCGCTGGAATTTAGAAGATTGAGCGGGGATCTTATAGAAACTTACAAAATTCTTAAGGGGTTGGACAGGCTAGATGCAGGAAGATTGTTCCCGATGTTGGGGGAAGTCCAGAACCAGGGGTCACAGCTTAAGGATAAGGGGGAAGTCTTTTAGGACCGAGATGAGAAAGTTTTTTTTCACACAGAGAGTGGTGAATCTGTGGAATTGTCTGCCACAGAAGGTAGTTGAGGCCAGTTCATTGGCTATATTTAAGAGGGAGTTAGATGTGGCCCTTGTGGCTAAAGGGATCAGGGGGTATGGAGAGAAGGCAGGTACGGGATACTGAGTTGGATGATCAGCCATGATCATATTGAATGGCGGTGCAGGCTCGAAGGGCCGAATGACCTACTCCTGCACCTATTTTCTATGTTTCTATGTTCCGATTGCATCTAACATCCGATTTTAAGCTAGAGATAAAAAGCATTTGCTACAGGGATACAGGGATTTTTTTTCTCCTTCTTCTAACAGTATAGCAAACTCAGAATCTCCTTGTTCTCCTTTGGATATGTTTCAGTTTATAGTTGGGTTTGTCCCAGCATTGGTAACCCTTGCACAACTATTTTCAATCAATAGATTTTCTCATTTCTCACACCATGAAACAATGTTACCAATTCCCAGCACACTCTAAGTTGTCTTACTGCCTGGTGTTTCTGAAAAAATTGCTTCACAAAATACGCTTAAAACACAGTGTAACTGTGTTGAAACTGGATACTTGTTCGCACAGCAAAAACAATTTGTATTCGTCTAGAGATGGAAGAGCCCGCATGATTCTTGAATCTTGCATGAAAACAAATTGCTGAAGGAACACAGTGGGCCAGGCAGCATTGTTGGAGGAAATAGGGCAGACAATGTTGGACTACTTGATTAGTGCGGGTGTCAGGGGTTATGGGGAGAAGGCAGGAGGATGGGGTTGAGAGGGAAAGATAGATCAGCTATGATTGAATGGTGTAGATTTGATGGGCCAAATGGCCTAATTTCTGCTCCTGACCTGAACTTATGAATGTTTCAGGTTAGGACTCTTCTTCAAACCTGATGGAGGGGAAAGGGGTGAGGTGGCAAGTGATAGGTTGGATCCAGGTGAGGAGGGGTGATTGGCAGACGGATGGAGTTAGTGACGTTCTGGAGGTGAAGTGGAGACTAAAGTGTGCAGATGTGGAATCTGAACGGAAGAAAGATGGGGACTGGTGTAGAACCAGAGGAAGGGATAGTGGGTTGGAGGAAAGTGGGGGGGGGGGGGGGGGAGAATAGAATGGGGTCTCAGAGTAGGGAGAGATGGGCAATGAAAAGATGGAGGTGAAAGGAATTCAGCTATGTGGACAGGGGAAGTGGAAATAAAGAAAGGTGTGCATGTGGGAGGGGGGGGGGGGGGGTACCTGAAATACCATGGGTTGCTTACAACCTCATACCATGAGATTTTAAGCTGCCCAAGTGGAATATTAGGTGCTGTTCTTTTGGTTTGCATGTGGAGGAAGTAGGGATAGAAATGTCAGTATGGGAAGGGGAATTAAAATGACTAGCAACTCGGGAATCTAGCAGGATCTGGCGGACAGGGTGAAACAGTTGCCTAGCCTACGCTTGGTCTTGCCCATGCAGAGGAGGCCATGTCAAGAGGAGTGAGCCCAATAAGCGAGGTTGGAGGAAGTGCACGTGAATCTCTGTCTCACCTGGAAGGGCCGTTTGGGTCCCTGAATGGAGGTTCAGGTGGAGGAATAGGGACAGATGTTGCCATCTCCTGCAGTTGCAGGGGAGAGTGCCTTGGGAGGGGCAGTGTCGGGCGAGGAGGGACGAGTGAACCAGGGAGTTGCAAAGGGACAGGGCACTGAGGAAGGCACAAAGGGGTGGGGATGGGAAGATGGTGGGATGGCGTTGAGGGCGGCAGAAATGCTGGAGAACGATGTGCTGGTTTCGGAGGTTGATGGGTGAAAGGTGAGGACCAGGGGATCACTATCCCTGTTCTGTCTGAGTAGTAGCGGGTGGGAATAAGAGACGAACTACGGGAGACATGGGTCAGGGGTCCATCCAGAACTGCAGGGGATGAGGTGGGGGCAGTGGTGGCAGGGAGTGGGTGCCAGGGATTGGGTGGCTCAAAAATAGGCGATTGATTCTGGGACAGCTTCATATACATATCTGTGTTGAAATTCTCTTAATCCTCTCTTAATATGTTGTCAGTCTAGGGAGACTTTGGCCCATCAACATCTATGGATCTCCATAAGGTTATTATGTTGTGGTGTGGACACATCCCAAATATGGTAAAATAGAAGGATACAAATTCCTGCTCTAGCTTACCTTTCGTAAATAAAGTGTTAGTGAGAAGTGATAGCCTGTCAGTTCAGTGATATCTTTGTGCCTTTACTGTATCATCTGGGATCTAATCATACTGAGCTGGATGATCAGCCATGATCATATTGAATCATATCAGATAATAATTCAGATTATTATCTGAATGGTGTCAAGTTAGGAAAAGGGGACGTACAACGTGATCTGGGTGTCCTAGTGCATCAGTCACTGAAAGGAAGCATGCAGGTACAGCAGGCAGTGAAGAAAGCCAATGGAATGTTGGCCTTCATAACAAGAGGAGTTGAGTATAGGAGCAAAGAGGTCCTTCTGCAGTTGTACAGGGCCCTAGTGAGACCGCACCTGGAGTACCGTGTGCAGTTTTGGTCTCCAAATTTGAGGACGGATATTCTTGCTATTGAGGGCGTGCAGCCTAGGTTTATTAGGTTAATTCCCGGAATGGCGGGACTGTCATATTTTGAAAGATTGGAGCGACTAGGCTTGTATACACTGGAATTTAGAAGGATGAGAGGGGATCTTATCGAAACGTATAAGATTATTAAGGGGTTGGACACATTAGAGGCAGGAAACATGTTCCCAATGTTGGGGGAGTCCAGAACCAGGGGCCACAGTTTAAGAATAAGGGGTAGGCCATTTAGAACAGAGATGAGGAAAAACGTTTTCAGTCAGAGAGTTGTGAATCTGTGGAATTCTCTGCGTCAGAGGGCAGTGGAGGGCAATTCTCTGAATACATTCAAGAGAGAGCTAGATAGAGCTCTTAAGGATAGCGGAGTCAGGGGGTATGGGGAGAAAGCAGGAACGGGGTACTGATTGAGAATGATCAGCCATGATCACATTGAATGGCGGTGCTGGCTCGAAGGGCCGAATGGCCTACTCCTGCACCAATTGTCTATTGTCTATTGAATGGCGGTGCAGGCTCGAAGGGCCGAATGGCCTACTCCTGCACCTATTTTCTATGTTTCTATGTTTCTAGTCGAATTTGGTCAGTTTAACTTTGGTTTGGCAACATCTATCTCAACTTTATCCACCTAGCAATTAAATGACTGATATAAGATTTGACTTGGGGATTTGCCTGCTTAGACAAATTAGTTGACAACTTCAGCTCGTAAGCATTCACAATGTCCAGTTAACGAATGCATAGACAATCTGACTGTAGATATGTTCATAAGTGAGAGGAGCAGAATTCGGCCATTCAGCCCATCAAACCTACTCCGCCATTCAATCATGGCTGATCTATCTTTCCCTCTCAACCCCATTCTCCTGCCTTTTCCCCATAACCCCTGACATCCGCTCTAATCTATCAATCTCCACCTTAAAAATATCCATTGCCTTGGCTTCCACAGCCATCTGTGGCAATGAATTCCACAGATTCACCACCCTCTGACTAAAAAAATTCCACCTCATCTCCTTTCCAAAAGTACATTATTTTATTCTGAGGCTACTGCCTCTTTTCCTAGATTCTCCCACTAGTGGAAACATCCTCGTGAAAGATGCTCGTGTTGCCTAGTTATTCACCGTGGGGAACATATGACAATTAAAAGCACGTGCATTCTTTGTTGGAGGGCTGAGGGCAATACCTTCCTGAGAAATAGAATTGGTGCCAGAAGATTGCAGAATCTTGCAGAAGGTTGAGTAGGCTGGGTCTCTATTCCTTGGAGCACCAGGAGGATGAGGGGTGATCTGATAGAGGTGTACAAAATCATGAGAGGAATAGATCGGGTAGAAACACAGAGTCTCTTGCCCAGAGTAGGAGAATCAAGGACCAGAGGACATAGGTTCAAGTGAAGGGGAAAAGATTTAATAGGAATCTGAGGGGCAACTTTTTCACACAAAGTGGGGTGGGTGTATAGAACAAGCTGCCAGGTGAGGTAGTTGAGGCTGGGACTATCCCAACGTTTAAGAAACAGTTAGGCAGGTACATGGACAGGACAGGTTTGGAGGGATATGGACCAAGTGCAGGCAGGTGGGACGAGTGTAGCTTTGACATATTGGCTGGTATGGGCAAGTTGGGCCGAAGGGCCTGTTTTCCACACTGTATCTATGACTCTATAACTCTAATTGTTAGTTATGAAGCCTTGACCAAAGAGTCATACAAGGATTAACCCACAAGTACATCTCCAGCATTCCCAGTGGCTTCCTTTGGCAGAAAACTGCTTGATGCATTTGCCTAGGACAGAATCAATGTTTTCCTGGATAAGTGTGAATTATCAAAAGAAAACTTGCATGGATTTATTTGAGACAAATCATGTTTAAATAACCTATATGACACAACAGATGGTTGATATGTGCATTTACCATTATGAGACAATTGATAGAAGCACTACAATCATTTACCAGAATTGAAACTCATTGGAATAAGAGGGAAAGTAATATCATGCATATTAAATTAACAGATACAGGAAACGCAGGTGTGGTGAATAGTTTATTTGAGTGGCACAAGGTTTGGGAAGGTTGGCTCTTTAGGATCATTGCAGGGCCACTGATTAATGTTAATAAATTGAAGCTGAGGAGTTTGCAGATTAGACACTAAGTTTAACTATTGACTAGACAAAGTGGACCCGTTGGGCCCAAACCTCTCCTGCATTGGTGCAGCATCCTGTCCTCCCCCCTCCCCTCTCTCTTCAACCCGCCCTCCCCTCTCCCTTCTCCCCCACTCCCCCCTTCCCCCTCCCTCCTCCCCTCCCCCTCCCCTCCTTTTAAACTTTAAAATGTGAATAACTTAAAAAATATAAGACCGATTTCAATAAAACTACTTGCATTATCACTGAAGTGACAGTGGTGAGCAAGGTGGGCCTAAAATTGTCGCGCTATCGTGTACCGTTTTGGCTGAAGTTCAGTCACAAACAAGATAACAAACGAGAGTTTTAGTATATAGATGTAGTAGTGATAGACACGCATTGGTGGAATGGATTCAGTATTATGATAAATAAAGTTTAACACAAAACGTTGTGAAGTAATATCTTTGTAGAAAACACAAAGAGAAGGCAATTTAGACTAAAGAATAATATTTTAGATGGAGGTTGAAGGTGGCAAGACAGGTTGAGAAAGCAGTTTTTCTTTTCAAAACTTTCCAAATTGAGCTATGGAGTGTGAAAGCAAGGAAGTTATATTAAACCTCCATAAAATTATGGTTCAACCACAGCTAGAGAATTGCACCCAATTCCGGGAGCACGCCTTGAGAAGTATTTGAAGGCTCTGTGAGGATGGTGCTGAAAAGATAGAAACAATAGACACGTTCTCGACGGCCCACCTATGCTCTCGACGGCCCACCTACGCTCTCGATGGCCCATCGACACTCTTGACGGTTGCTTGCAGGTCCCTCCTTGCTCTCGGTGGCACGGGTCCCGTCAACGTTAGTGGCTCAGGGCCGTGTTCAGAATCCACGGTGGGCGAGCCTGGCCTACCGGGCAAGTTCCATATCTGGGCCATAGGGGCCCCATATCTGAAGAAGAATGTGCTGGCTCCAGAGAGGATCCAGAGGAGGTTTTCAAGACTGATTCCAGGAATGAAAGGGTTAGTATACGATGAGCATTTGACAGCACTGGGCCTGTACTCGTTGGAGTTTAGAAGGTTGATGGGGGACCTCATTGAAACTTACAGAATAATGAAAGGCATAGATAGAGTGGATGTGGAAAGGATGTTTCCACTGGTGGGAGAGTCTAGGACCAGAGGTCAAAGCCTCAGAATTAAAGGACACTCTTTTAGAAACTTCTTTAGTCAGTGGTAGTTAATCTGTGGAACTCATTGCCACAGAGGGCTGTGGAGGCAAAGTCAGTGGATATTTTCAAGGCAGAGATAGGCAAGTTCTTAATTAGAACGAGTGTCAAGGGTTATGGCGAGAAGGTAGGAAAATGGGATTAGGAGGCAGAGATCATCCATGATTGAATGGTGGAGTGGACCTGATGGGCCTAGTGGCCTAACTACTCCTATAATTTGATTTTAGATTTAGAGATACAGCGCAGAAACAGGCCCTTCGGCCCACCGGGTCCGCGCCACCCAGCGAACCCCGCACATTAACACTATCCTACACCCACTAGGGACGATTTTTACATTTGCCCAGCCAATTAACCTACATACCTGTACGTCTTTGGAGTGTGGGAGGAAACCGAAGATCTCGGAAAAAGCTCACGCAGGTCGCGGGGAGAACGTACAAACTCCGTACAGACGGCGCCCGTTGTCAGGATCGAACCTGAGTCTCCGGCGCTGCATTCGCTGTAAGGCAGCAACTCTACCGCTGCGCCACTGTGCCGCCCCTTGTGAACTTGTGAAGTCCTCCATCCTCGGTGAGCGAGTCCTCGGTCCGCTGCGGGCAAGCCGGACCTGCTGGAGGGCAGGCCCCGCCCCTGCTGGAGGGCAGGCCCCGCCCCGCTAGCCAGGACTCGTGGCTCACCCAGATACTTCCCCAGTGTGAACGTGGACACCTGAAACATTGAATTGAATTGAATTGAATAAATTTTATTAGCCAATTCTGTATACATACAAGGAATTTGTCTTGGTGCTTTGCTTGCAAGTAACAACACGATATACAGCAAACAATTAAGAATAAAACATTATAATTTCAACATGTGTAGAATGAAATAAAATACCAGAGCAAAATGAGGCTACTGACTTTTGGTTGTTGAGTAGAGCTACTGCTCGGGGGAAAAAAGCTGTTTTTATGTCTGGCTGTGGCGGCTTTGACAGTCCAGAGTTGTCTTCCAGAGGGAAGTGCTTCAAATAGTTTGTGGCCAGGGTGAGAGGGGTCAGAGATGATCTTGCCGGCTCGCTTCCTGGCCCTTGCATCGTCGATGGGAGGAAGGCTGCAGCCAATAGCCTTCTCGGCTGATCGAACGATGCGCTGCAGCCTCCGGATGTCATGCGTGGTGGCTGAGCCAAACCAGACCATGATGGAGAAGGTGAGGACAGACTCTACGATGGCAGTATAAAACTGGACCATCATTGCCTGTGGCAGATTGTGTTTTCTCAGCTGCCGCAGGAAGTACATCCTCTGATGGGTCTTTTTGACTGTGGAGTCGATGGTGACCCCCCATTTAAGGTCCCTGGAGATGATGGTTCCAAGTAAACTTATCACTCAAAAAATACTATTTGGGAAAAAAATTAAAAGTTTTAATTTCAATTTTATTAAAAATGTTGGGAAATTTGTGGAAGTCTGCACTTCATGTGGAATACAAAAGTAAGGTGCAACTATCCTGAGAACTGTGAACTAGTAGCAGAAGTTAAGGATTTCAGCCTTTACTTGGGCATCCTCAATTACATAGATGTAAGCAGGCTGTTCTTGGTGGATCAGCTATCTTTTAATGGAAGTACTTGGCCTTTAATTCTATTAACAAAGAAATTACCCCCACACCCCAGAGTACCTGTAGTAATTCATGATCATCAGTACTGATCCGTCTACCCAAACATCTTTAGGGCAATTGCTTAGCATTGGTGCAATGAAAATAAAACTGCTGATGGAGGTGGGTATTGTACAAACCCATGTACAAGCACTCCATCTGACCAATGGTGTCAAGTTAGGAAAAGGGGACGTACAACGAGATCTGGGTGTCCTAGTGCATCAGTCACTGAAAGGAAGCATGCATGTACAGCAGGCAGTGAAGATTGCCAATGGAATGTTGGCCTTTATAACAAGGGGAGTTGAGTATAGGAGCAAAGAGGTCCTTCTGCAGTTGTACAGGGCCCTAGTGAGACCGCACCTGGAGTACAGTGGGCAGTTTTGGTCTCCAAATTTGAGGAAGGATATTCTTGCTATTGAGGGCGTGCAGCGTAGGTTTACTAGGTTAATTCTCGGAATGGCGGGACTGTCATATGTTGAAAGACTGGAGCGACTAGGCTTGTATACACTGGAATTTAGAAGGATGAGAGGGTATCTTATCGAAACGTATAAGATTATTAAGGGGTTGGACACGTTAGAGGCAGGAAACATGTTCCCAATGTTGGGGGAGTCCAGAACAAGGGGCCACAGTTTAAGAATAAGGGGTAGGCCATTTAGAACTGAGATGAGGAAAAACTTTTTCAGTCAGAGAGTTGTGAATCTGTGGAATTCTCTGCCTCAGAAGGCAGTGGAGGCAAATTCTCTGAATGCATTCAAGAGAGAGCTAGATAGAGCTCTTAAGGATAGCGGAGTCAGGGGGTATGGGGAGAAGGCAGGAACGGGGTACTGATTGAGAATGATCAGCCATGATCACATTGAATGGCGGTGCTGGCTCGAATTCACGTCTTCAACCCCTATTTCTCACACCTATCATTTCATCTTTGGCCTTTGTCTAAGCACCTGCCTATCAATAACAACCCTCATCTCTAACCACCTATTACTTGCTAGGTTTTGACCTGCCCCCTGAGATAGGCACAAAGTGACTAAAAAGGATGGGTGACGTTTCGGGTTGGGCTACCCCAGCACTTTGTGTCACCCATCCTTTTGTCCAAACCTCCTCTCTTCCAGCTTTCTCTCCAACCCCCTCCATCCACATTCAGCCTGAGGAAACCTCACCTGCCCATGTTCTCCGAAGATGCTGCCTGACTCGCTGAGTTTTTTCAGCACTTTATTTTGTTGTAAGCCAGCATCTGCAGTTCCTTGTTTCTATTTAATTCTGTTATACTGGTTAAAGATGCTGCCAGACTATTACTTACTGCATTTTCAGTTTTTGTTTTTCCGTTTTCATCTTGAGGTGTCTACCAAGTTTTTATTCACTGGGATCTTGGGGGTCTTCTGTTCACCTATGGGTCTTACTAGTCCTTTGTAGTAGATCAAAACAACAAGAAAGCTGTGATTGCACTTGGTTCTCTTGCGGGATACAGCTGTCAGCAGTGTGTTTGAAATTGTGTGGTTTGAAGTTAAGATGGCAGGTGATTCCCAGCGATGACTATATATATGATATGATGATGATGATGTGTCTTGCCATTTAATATTGGGCCTGGTTCATCAGATCAAGATCTGTGGCCAGCCCCTGATGAACCAGGCCCAATATTAAATGGCAAGACACATCTGACTTCATCACTGGGAATCACCTGCTGATGTTGGTGAAGTTATATTGATCGGTCATGGGAGCATGAGGCAAACTGCACACCTGTCTTATCACCGCTTGTAAAATTGTGAAGCATGCAACATTTTTGTTCCCATTAATCTCTTTTTATTTTGCTCAACGAATGTAGAATCTAGCTTTGATCCATGGAAAAATATTGAAACATTTTGGATAAAGAGTATCCAACCAAATCAACAATTTGTACTTAGCAGGATAAACCAAAATTAGCTGACGGGAAAGCTGGATGAAATGATGTGCATTTTTTTGTTCTAATTAATTTGTAATTTCTGTGCAGCCAAGAAACTTGTCACATGATGATGTTAACAAATTAGTCGGTATACTTTGTAACACAGGATGAAATATTTCAGATGCAGGCTGCAAGCTGTGGCTCAGCCTGTGGTATGTTCTTAATAAACCTGAGTCACGATAGCTGCTACAAATAAAAGAAACAGTGAGCTTTTCAAATTTGCAGTCGAAGCATTTTGCTTGGTTGAAATATTTAAATGAATGCTTTGAAATAATGCAGCTTTTTTTTTGCAAATATCACCAATCCTAAATTCTTTAAAGAATTTATTTTGCTTTTATCTCAGCACCCTGAAAGCCCATTGAAGCCAATTTAAGCATTTTCTTTATCTCCCAGAGTTGTGATTATAGGAATGCATCAACTGGCTTGAATAAAAGAGAGATCTATAGACGTCAGAGTTAAATGTTGGCTTGAGATACTGATCATGCTCCCCTGCGCTTCTTATAGGCAATGTGCCTGGACTCGCTGGAATTCAGAAGAATGAGGGGGGACCTCATTGAAACGTACAGAATAGTGAAAGGCTTGGATAGAGTGGGTGTGGAGAGGATGCTTCCTCTAGTGGGAGAGTCTAGGACTAGAGGTCATAGCCTCAGAATTAAAGGACGTTCTTTTGGGAAGGAGATGAGGTGGAATTTCATTAGTCAGAGGGTGGTGAATCTGTGGAATTCGTTGCCACAGAAGGCTTTGGAGGCCAATCAGTGGATATATTTAGGGCAGTGATAGATAGATTTTTGATTGGTGTCAGAGATTATGGGGAGAAGGCAGGAGAATGGGGTTAGGAGGGAGAGATAGATCATCCATGATTGAATGACGGAGTAGACTTGATGGGCCAAATGGCCTAATTCTGTTCCTGTCATTTATGATCTTATGCTCTTATGTCATTCATTTGAAAAGGCAAATGTGCTGTATGTTTAAATATTATCTAAACACTGCACTACCTTTAGTGTAGTATCCTCCGCAGTGGAGAGCTGGCCAATATTACATCCTCAATTTCAGAAGAGGACTTGAACCTTTGGGTGAATCTGAGCTATTGGCATTGGGCACAAATATGTAACAGTAGAACGTGACCTGGAATCGCTGAAGATTGTTACCTTTTGATGTGCTCTCATTCTTCCCCTTCTTGAAGGGCTGAACTACAGCTCTTGAGTTCTCCCACAACCCTCCTCCTATGAGGTAAGGAGTTCCAGAATTTAGACGAAGCATTGATGAAAGTATGGCAATGGATATTCAAGTCATTCAAGTGTGTAGCTTGGAGGAGAACCTGCAGCCACAACTAAACACCAGTCCTGAACTACTTTCTACCTCATTGGTGAACCCTGGACTATCTTTAATCGGACTTTGCTGGCTTTACCTTGCACTAAACGTCATTCTCTTATCATGTATCTATACACTGTAAATGGCTCAATTGTAATCATATATTGTTTTTTAGCTGAATGATTAGCACACGACAAAAGCTTTTCAGTGTACCTCGGTACACATGACAATAAACTAAACTATACTAAACCAAACCAAGCATTGATGGAAGTCTGACAATAGACATTCAAGTCAGGATAGCGTGTAACTTGGCAGTGAACCTGCAGGTACTGGTGATACCATTTGCATGAAGTCCTAATCCATTTGGTGGCTTAGCTGTGGTTGTGACAGGTGCTACCTGAGTAGTTTAGGTGCAATACTGCTCTACTATACACTGCAGCCAGTGCACCCCTGGAGTGGAGGGAATGAATGTTTGGAGTGGTGGTTGGGTGGTAAACAAGAGGGATTCTCTGTCCTGGATGGTTTATGTGTCTTGAGTATTGTTGGAGTGGCACTCCGGCACACATGAGTATTTAATCGTGTGTACCTTGTAGATGTGAGCTGTCAGGAGCTGAGTCACTCAGTGCAGAACATAGAAACATAGAAAATAGGTGCAGGTGGAGGCCATTTGGCCCTTCGAGCCAGCACCGCCATTCATTGTGATCATTGTGATCATGGCTGATCATCCGCAATCAGTAACCTGTGCCCAACCTCTCCCCATATCCCTTGATTTTGCTAGCCCCAAGAGCTCTATCTAACTCTCTTTGAAATTCATCCAGTGAATTGGCCTCCACTACCTTCTGTGGCAGAGAAGTCCACAAATTCACAACTCTGTTTTCTCACCTCAGTTTTAAATGGCCCCCCCTTTATTCTGAGACTGTGGCCCCTGGTTCTGGACTCCCCCAACATTGGAAACATTTTTCCTGCATCTAGCTTGTTCAGTCCTTTTATAATTGTATACGTTTCTATAAGATCCCCTCTCATCCTTCTAAATTCCAGTGAATACAAGCCCAGTCTTTCCAATCTTTCCTCATATGACAGTCCAGCCATCCCGGGATTAACCTCGTGAACCTGCGCTGCTCTGCCTCAATAGCAAGGATGTCCTTCCTCAAATTAGGAAATCAAAACTGCAGACAACACTCTAGATGTGGTCTCATCAGGGTACAAATGCAGAAGGACCTCTTTACTCAAATCCTCTTGTTTTACTCCTCTACTCAAATCCTCTCATTGGGGTGCAAATCCTCTCGGAACTCCGAATCTCAGACCTGCTCTTTTACTTGCATTCTTTGTATGACTGAGTTTCTAGTCAATGACATTACATTCACCAAGTTCACCCATTGAATACCAACAATAGTTTTACTCGCTCCTTTTGATAGACACAAAATGCTGGAGTAACTCAGCGGGTCAGGCAGCATCTCTGGAGAAAAGGAATAGGTGACGTTTCAGGTCAAGACCCTTCTTCAGACCTTTTTCTTGGTCCACCAGGGCAGTTCTGTTTATGGATTTAGGGGAGAAGGTAAAAGCAACCAACATAATCAAGGACCATTTTCACCTCTGAAGAAGGGTCTCGACCTGAAACGTCACCCATTCCTTCTCTCCAGAGATGCTGCCTGACTTGCTGAGTTACTCCAGCATTTTGTGATACCTTCGATTTGTACCAGCATCTGCAGTTATTTTCCTACACCATTTCCACCTCAGTCATCCCCTTTTCTCTCCTTTACTGTTGGGCAGAAGATACAAAAGCTCGAAACCACATACCAACAGATTCAGAAACAGCTTCTCCCTGCTGTTGGGCACAACGTTCTGGAGTAACTCAGCAGGTAAAGCTGCTTCTCTGGAGAACATGGATAGGTGACATTTTGGGTTGAGACCTTTCTTCACATAGATTGTAAGGGAAGAGAAGAAAACTAGAAAAGGGGAGAGACAGAACAAAGCGTGGCAGATGTGAGGCTACTGAAATTTCTCCCCTAAGCTAAGGGTGAAGTTCTGATTTCCAATCCAAGTTTCCATGTTGCCTGAGCCGTTGAGTTACTCCAGCATTTTGTGTCCATCCAAATTTGTATTTGCTGTATTAAATTGTGGAACATGGTTTGCAAGAGCTTTATTAAGCAAAATTATCGTTATTAGGAGAAATACATAAATTCTGGTCAAAAAGGTATTTATTAATACCTCCAGAGGAGGAATCGCAGTGGCTAAACTCTCATCAAAGAGAGGAGGAGAACTTCTTCAAAGTGAACATACCTTGAGGAGAAATCGCAGTGGCTAAACTCTCGTTCCAGTCTGAAGAAGGGTCTCGACCCGAAACGTCACCCATCCCTTCTCTCCCGAGATGCTACCTGACCTGCTGAGTTACTCCAGCATTTTGTGAATAAATACCTACAGAGGAGGAGGGAGATGTGGAAAGATGGAAACATATAGAGAACTGCAAGGCTTGGAGCCGAGTCAGCCATAGGTATAGCCACCAGTGGCAGGATATAGGGAACTCTTTGTCCTTATGAAGTCAGGGTGGAAGGAATGTTGAGTTTTTGGAATGAGTTTAGGGAGAGCTGAAGCCATGTATCATATATCATATCATATATATACAGCCGGAAACAGGCCCTTCGGCCCACCAAGTCCGTGCCGCCCAGCGATCCCCGCACATTAACACTATCCTACACCCACTAGGGACAATTTTTACATTTACCCAGCCAATTAACCTACATACCTGTACGTCTTTGGAGTGTGGGAGGAAACCGAAGATCTCGGAGAAAACCCACGCAGGTCACGGGGAGAACGTACAAACTCCTTACAGTGCAGCACCCGTAGTCAGGATCGAACCTGAGTCTCCGGCGCTGCATTCGCTGTAAAGCAGCAACTCTACCGCTGCGCTACCGTGCCGCATATATTGAGCATAGGAACAAAAATTCTCAAGCAAAATACCAGTGCATATATGGCCAATATAGGTTGATAAGCATGATTAAATGGGGATTGCAGATTGTAGGCAGTGGAGCTTTCAGATCAGCTCATTTACAAACGGGGACGGAGAACTAAGCCAGTTAAGAGAATATTGAAACATTCTTCTCATTTTTGTTGGAATGCTAGGCAGAACATTGCAGGGAACGTCACCAAAGTGATGCCAAATTCAGTTTGAATACAGCGTGTGTTATGGTCCTGAACTCTGTATAACATAATAAAGCAGGACTTTATATGAAAAGGAGAAGGCAATGTAACAGAATAGTTACACGGTCGATAATATGTCAGCACTCATTCAATAATCAGTGCTATCTCCAGTATTACTTTGAAGCCAGCAAAACAGATATATGTAAACCTGTGGGCGGTTTGCAGGAAGTCAGTGCCAGAAGATTTGTCTCATCTACCAACTCATTGAGGATTTCAGCAGTAAAAATGATTATCACTTGTGGGCCTGGGAACAGCATAACAACAATGGTCCCTGCTATCTATCACTATCACTATTCATTGACTCTGTAGGTTTATTATATTCAATATTGACCATTTATTTAAAAAAATCCCTGCAAGATCTGCCCACTTAGGTGTTGTGAACTATGTAAAATAAAGTAACACGTGCCATTTGCAGGGCTCACCAATTTGCAATGGTTGCACAAGTGTGATTCCATGCTTATTGCTAGGAACTTGCTCCTTATATGTCTGAATACCATGAATTAGTCAATTCACGTTGGGTCTAATGGTTTACAGAGACTGAGTAAGTCAAAATTTGTTGTCACCATATTGGATTTTGTTTTGCATTAAATCTTAAACCATTGGTTGATTCACTTTTACATGAGAAAAGGAATTTGAAAAATCTCATGCCTTATTTTGTAACGTGTTCCTGTGCCCTTGGCACCGACCCTTGCGGAACTCCACTGGCAGCCAACCAGAAAAAGCACCCTTTATTGCCACTCTTTGTCTTCTGCCATCCAGCCAACCTGCTACCCATGCTAGTATCTGCCCTTTGATACTGTGGGCTCTCATCTTCCTTAACAGCCTAACAGCTTTCTTAAAATCTAAGTTAATAACATCTACTGGCTCTCCTTTATCTGCCCTGCTATTTATTTCTTCAAAGAATGTCAGCACATTTTTCAACCAAGACCTCCCCTTCACAAAGCCATGCCTATTTTATCGTGAACTTCTAAGTATTCCGTAGCCTTATCCTTTATAATGGACTCTAAAATCTTACCAACCATGAAGTCAGACTAACCGGCCTATAGTTCCCACTATTCTGCTTTGCTCCCTTTTTGTGCAGCAGGGTAATATTGGCAAATTTCCAATCACCTGGGACCATTCCTGACTCTAGTGAATCTTGAAATATCACTATCAATGCCACCGCAATCTCTGCAGCCACCTCTTTCAGAACACTAGGCTGCAATCCATCCAGTCCAGGTGACTTATCCACCTTCAGCCCTTTCAGTTTCCCAAGCACCTTCTCCCTCATAATAGCCACTCCACTAACTTCTACCTCCTGACTCTATTGAATTTCAGGCACATTGTTGGTGTCTTCCGCTGTGAAGATCGATGCAAAAAAGTTATTCAACTCCTCTGCCATTTCTTTATTCCCCATTATCGCTTCTCCTGCATCATTTTCCAGCGTTCCAACGTCCACTCTTGCCTCCTTCTTTCTCTTTATATATCTGAAGAAACTCTTGCTATTTTCTTTTATATTGTTGGCTTCGTATTTCATCTTTTCTCCCCGTATTGCCTTTTTAGTTACCTTCTGTTGTTCTTTAAAAGCTTCCCAATCCTTTGGCTTCCCACTAATCTTTGCTATGTTATACGCCTTCTTTAGTTTTATACTGTCCTTGACTTCCTTTGTCAGCCATGTTCGCCTCTTTCTCCCTCTAGAATCTTTCTTCCTCTTTCGAATGAAAAGATCCTACATCTTCCGGATTATTCCCAGAAATTCCTACCATTGCTGTTCCACTGTCATCCCAGCTAGGGTCCCTTACCAGTCTACTTTGGCCAGCTCCTCCCTCATGCCTCTGTAGTCCCCTTTGCCCAATTGCAATACCAACACATCCGATATCACCTTCTCCCTCTCAAATTGCAGATTAAAACTTATCGTGCAGATTAAAACTTATCATGTTGTGGTTGCTACCTCCTGATGGTTCCTTTACCTTGAGTTCCCTTTTCAAATCCGGACTTTTGGCGGTGGAGGCAGATACAAGAGTGACATTTTAGAGACTTTTGGATAGGCATGTGGATATGCGGGCAATGGAGGGATAGGGATTATGTGCAGGCAGAGAGGAATTGATCTTGGTATCACATTGTAGGCTGAACAGCTTGTTTCTATGCTGCACAGTTAAATTTCTATATACCTGTTAGTTTCAGCTTGTTGTAAAGAAATTCACAGTCACTGAAAGACATCAAGAGATACAGACTCTACTGTCATGTCAGAAATGCAACAGTCTGTTATTTTACCACTGAAATGCATGAATTTAATGAGGGCACAAAGCAGCATTAGTCTTTCTTTCAAATAACCACATGCCATTGATGCCATTTTTCACTGTGGTCTTGTTCTGCAGGACACGCCACCAACCATTTCAAACTGATTGTCGGTCTTTTCATGGAATATTGTTTCTTCCTGTCATTGTTTTACCCTGAGGCATAACTTTCGAAATTCATGAATGTTACCCCCCCCCCCTCTTATTTTTGCAAAGGCTTATTTGGGCGGGGAGATCATGGGGATTTTTACAGTACAGAGGACTTTGGACTCCGTTTCTCTGCGCTAACTGGAAAAAAAAGCTATTTTCCAATATGCAGCACCTGTCTTGTGGTCCTGCAGATCACATCTCCTCAAGAACATGTCCCATAACTGAGGCTGGGACTATCCCATCGTTTAAGAAACAGTTAGACAGGTACACGGATAGTACAGGCTTGGAGGGATCTGGACCAAGCGCAGGCAAATGGGACTAGTCTAGCTGGGACATTGTTGGCCGATGTGGGCAAGTTATGCCGAAGGGCTGGGTTCCTCTATGAAGCTATGACTCTAAATTTGATGAGTTTTCTGTCCCTCTGTTTAGACAGAGAGTTCCAGACCTTCTCCATCATTTGGGGAAATGATCTTCCTCATCTCCCCTCTAATTCAGTTACGAATTACATTAAATATGTGCCGATTGGTTATGTCTCCTTTCCTCAATAGGATGTGCAACTATTTCATTCATGTTCCTCTTTTTCACGTTACTTACCCAAGCAAACTAGGACATATTGTTTGCTGATAAATGTTATAATTTGAGTATTTTAAAAATCTTTCCTTTATTTTTATCCAATCTAGTTGATCTGAGTTCTGGTATGCTATTATTATTATTATTATTATATTATTATGTAAGGATGGGATTAGCAGTGTAGCGGCCAGCTTCTCGTCTATCTCAATTAGCTCCCAAGCTGCCACTTGCATAGACCGGGTCAACGATAAGCGTAATGACTCGAACAACTAATAACAGAAATCCTCCTAGACGTTTAATAGTTAGTCTTCTTTATTTGAAGGTGCAATAAACATATTGGCATATCTCTTGTCATCGACTGGTTATTAATTGCTAGGTAAAATTCCATATCTTACCACAGTCTATGCGATCGTTACGAATTGCCAGATATAATTTCGACACAGTTTGTATTAATCTTCTAGTTAATAAAACTTACAGGCGATTACACCATGGCTGATAAATCTTTCGGCGGAGCTTCTAGCTGACCCTCTGTCAGCACCTCCCAGCTCACCCACTATGCCAGCACGTACCCAACTGCCCGTACTCTGGCTCCGCCCAGCCCATACGTAAGCATTGCATTAAGTCTATAGTGTCCAAACTACAGCAGAATACAAGGTAGTGATATTAATAAGCAAAAATAACTAATAACTGCAAAATGGCTCCTACAAGCAGGATTCTCTTCTTTTGTGAAGACTATGGCAATATTCATCTCTTCTTCCTCAGAAGGCCCCACCCTGTTGACAACCTTGCTGTTATATATGTGCTTGTTAAAGGCTTTGGGTTTCCCTTATATTGATATCCAATCTATTCTTACACAGAAAAAGACACAAAGTTACTCAGTGGGTCAGACAGCATCTCTGGAGAACAAGGATAGGTGACCTTTCAGATTGGACCCTTCTTCAGGTGTCTGAGGAATGGTCCCTACCTTAAATGTCATGTATCCATGTTCTCCAGGGATACTGCCTGACCTGCTAAGTCACTCCAGCCCTCTGTCTTTTTTTGTTAACCAGCATCTGCAGTCTTTTTTGTCTATATTTGTCAACCAGTGTCTGCAGTTCCTAGTTACTCCCTATGCTTACACAGTCTTGATTGTTGGCAGCTGATGCTGTTTTGCACAACATGCTTTATAATGCAGCTAAAAGATAATTTTCTTGATGCGTTTCTATTTACAATGCATTCTGATACACCTCGTAATCCACTGTTCACTGATTTTATGGTCATAAATAGTGTCTCTCTTTTTTAACCGAGTAAGCTTTTCTCAAGTTTCCCCTGTTCTGCAATGACTGAGTAGGTTAGCATCATCTTAATTCAAGTGGAAGCAGTAATTCCTCAAAGTCTTACAACTGCTCGTTCAAATCTTACTTCAAGGCTGGAAAAAACCTAGTGCAAGTTGACACGCCTGTGCCATACAATGGGTAGCTGGCGTCATCAGACTGAGGAATTCATCCAAGATCGGCTGGTATGTGGAAGTTGGGAGCATTCTGTTGGAGTCTTAGAGCAGTGATCAGAATAGGAGGGAAATGCATAAACATCATCTTCAAATGTAATCATCAATCTCTCATCTTTCTGCAGGTAGGGTAATTAATTATATTGTGTAGGAAGGAACTGCAGGTGCTGGTTTAAACCGAAGATAGACACAAAAAGCTGGAGTAACTCAGCGGGACATGCAGCATCTCTGGAGAGAAGGAATGGGTGATGGTTCGGGTCGAAACCCTTCTTCAGACTGTTCTCCCTGTTGCCGGGCAGTTTAATTGTATTCTTCTTCTAATGCTGTCTGTCCTCTGGATCTGTTACATAGAAACATAGAAAATAGGTGCAGGAGGAGGCCATTCGGCCCTTCGAGCCATTCATTGTGATCATGGCTGATCGTCCGCAATCAATAACCCGTGCCTGCCTTCTCCCCATATCCCTTGATTCCACTAGCCCCTAGAGCTCTATCTAACTCTCTCTTAAATCCATCCAGTGATTTGGCCTCCACTGCCCTCTGTGGCAGAGAATTCCACAAATTCACAACTCTCTGGGCGAAAAAGTTCCTTCTCAGTTTTAAATGGCCTCCCCTTTATTCTAAGACCGTGGCCCCTGGTTCTGGACTCGCCCAACATTAGGAACATTTTTCCTGCATGTAGCTTGTCCAGTCCTTTTATAATTTTATATGTTTCTATAAGATCCCCTCTCATCCTTCCAAACTCCAGCGAATACAAGCCTAGTCTTTTCAATCTTTCCTTGTATGACAGTCCCGCCATCCCAGGGATCAATCTCATGAACCTACGCTGCACTGCCTCTGTGGCACTGGTTGGATCCTCTGTGGTCTTAGTCCCTCGTCCTTGCTGTTTTTTCAGTTGGATTTCAATAATTGGTCCTGATGGCAGGGATGATGTAATTGAAAGACATTGCAATTTATATAGTTCCTTTTTTTTTGTCCGAGGGGTTTCACATTGTTTTGGAGTCAATGAGACACATCAGTCAATTTCAACCAGGAAGCTCACAGAACCCGTTCATCTCTATTAGTGATCTTCATGAATGGAAGGGTCTTGGCAGAACGTCAGTCCTCATTGCAAACAATTGGCTTTATAGGTCAATAAAACTAATTTACCCTGTTAGTTCAAGGAATCAAATTAAATGCAATTTATGAATGAAACAACAGCAGCCTCTCCCACTCAAAGCTGTATAATTTTTTTTTATCAGAATCGTGTATAGAGTGGGAGATAGTTGTGAATGTATCACTGTTTCAATTCAATTTCAGTTACTTACAGTAAAGTAGTTATCCGAGGAGTTGACCAATTATGCCCATTCTACAGTGGAATAGTGTTGGCAATATATGTAGCCTGTATTTAAATGCAAGAGTCAAGAGTGTTTTATTGTCATATGTCCTGAAACAGAACAATTAAATTCTTACTTGAGTATTTAATGACAAGAAAAATCATATACATGCATCTGTTGTGGCATGATGTGAACTTTTGCATATGGTTCATTAGGCGATACTTCCAGATTGCTACACCATTACCAATTACATTCCAGTCCAGACAAACTCCAGTTTACCGGGAATTGAGTACGTTCATTCTCTACACTCCTTGCGTTCAATTTGTTTCAGCCTCTGCCGGCTCCCCATATCCATTCCCATTGAGCTTACAGCCTTAATAGTTCCATCAACAGTTACTGGCTTTCCTTGCACTTCCTCGGCACCCTCTTGTGACCCACTATCTGTGTTCAATCTTTTTCCTTCTCAGCTTCTTAATCTAGAAACTCACCTCACTGTCATGTGTCTTAATTGCAGCTGTGCAGGAGTAATTCTGATACGTTAGCGATGTGAAAGAAATAAGAGCAGTTGCGGTTTTTCTAAGGTTGTGCAACGGAGCACAAGGGTTTTTAAAAAAAATTTACACTGACGTTTTCCTGGAGGAGATTTGTTATTCTTTAGAAAATGGCATTAGTCCTAAATGATTTGCTTTAAAGGAATTTTTCTTTGCCTGCCAACTAGAATATTTATAAATGGAATGGGCTCATCATTGAGCCAATTTTCAGCACCTAGGGAGCTGAAGTTCTCAGACACTAGCCTGCTTAGTGGGTTGCGATACCAGGCAGATGCCATCGCCATGGCAACCTGCTTAGTTGTGTCAACCAGTTGTAATGACGGCATTGATGCTGGAAGGCACAGTATTCAGTCTGAGGAAGCCAGAGGGCCTTTGAAAATGTTGACTTTAAAGAGAATGGTGAATATTTTCATTCTTTTTGTCAATCCATCTACTTTGTTTCACTTAACAAAATAATTATGTGTTATATTTTCTGTGAAGTATGCTGGATTAACATGCGTCGTTAAAATATCAAGCGTGCTCACGTTCCGAAGGTTAATAGAAATTAATGCGCATTGTTAACCGAATCCAAAAGTCTATCATGTTCAAAACCCATCAACAAAAATAGATTTTAAATAGCTCAACCCATGTTAATATTAATTACAAGCAGTGGTTAATTGTTTCACTTTGTAAGAGCTTCAGATTTTTTTTTTGTTGCAGTGGATATTAATTATGCATATTTCAAATGTGACCGTGGCTGCAGCCGGCATTCAACCATTTAAAACATTTTCAATGCCACCGTTTTCAAAGCAAAAATAAAACAGAAGCGTGCAAGAATTCAGAAAAATTACATGTAATTTAGTCATCTTTTTTCTCAATGGCTGAGGTGAAGAGAAGTGCCTTGGGAATGAAATGGTGCAGTGGTGCAGCGGAATAAGAGGGCACATTTTGAGTGGTTCGGAATGAGATGCATTTGGATTTAATTTACTGGAGTACGGTTTGTCGTGGAATGATTGGCAGCCTTGATTAGAAAAATCAACATTTAGCTCCAGACCTTTTTCATTTTGTTTATTAAAAAAAATCTAATTTCCCCCTCAGTTTTGTCTTTCCAAATAGCACCTTTTAAAAATATATTTAGTCAGCGTGACCTGTAAAGATCACGTCTGACCCATTCCTGTACAGGCTTTCTCTCTGATTCCAGACTTCCTGTTCCAATCGATGAACACGGTATGGTATTGCCTTGTTTGTATTAGATTGCTGCTCCACTGAGGGTTTTTCTTTGTAACATCAATGGCTCTGGCTCGAATCTCAACTGGCCAGTAAGTGTCCTGCTAACTCTGCCTCTTCTCTTCTTTTACAGTAACAGCATGCAGCAATATAAAGCGATGTTCTGCTCTGCCAGTAATGATTAGTATTTGATTTGGCACAAAAACACTGTTTTGGCACAAATACTAACTTAATTATGATTCTATTGTCCGTGTTAACTTTGGCTGAGTGCATGTGAGGTGCTTGGATATCCCACCCAAAACATGCCTCTGCAAAGAGGGAAAATTGAGGCAGGATAATTGAAGTTACCCATTTTACCCTTTTGACAAAAGTTTATTTGCTCCGTAATCCCCCGAAGTAAGGATAAAAATTAGAGGCACGAGATAAAAAGGATTTGAGAATGAAGGTCAACCATTCCCACCATCAAATCCTGCGTTTAGAGTCATTAAACGGGCTCCCCACTCACTCGTTCTCTGCTCGTGAATTGAACATAGAGTCATAGAGTTATACAGCATGGAAACAGGCCCTGTGGCCCAATTTGCCCACACCGGACAACATGTCCCAACTACACTCGTCCCATCTGCCTGTGTTTGGTCCATATCCCTCTAACCTGTCCTATCCATGTACCTGTCTAATTGTTTCGTAAACGTTGCAATGGTCCCTGCTTCAACTATCTCCTCTGCCAGCTCGTTCCATAAACCACCACCCTTTGTGTGAAAAAAATTACCCCTCAGATTCCTATTAAATCTTTTCCCCTTCACCTTAAACCTATGTCCTCTGGTCCTCGATTCCCCTACTCTGGGCAAGAGACTCTGTATTTTTCCCTTTGCTATACCTATTATACGAGTATGCCTTGATTATATCTGTGTATAGTATTGTCTGATTTCATAATCAGTGTCAGAGGTTTCAGAGGTTATGGGGAGAAAGCAGGAGAATGGGGTTAGGAGGGAGAGGTAGATCAGCCATGATTAAATGGCAGAGTAATCTGATGGGCCGAAAGGCTTAATTCTACTCCTATCGCTTATGATCTTATGATCTTCATTGGATATCCAGCAAAACAAAGCTTTACACTGTGCCTTGGTGAAAGTAACAATAATAAACCTAAACCTAAGTGCAGTTCAGTGGTGGGTTGCCAGATGATGGGCACGTGGGCAACAAAAATAATTGGATAAAATTGACTGTTGTTATCCATCATCCAGCACCTTTACAGTAATATCCCCACGCTGCGTGCAAATGCAGATAAAGCCTGGGTTCCTCAATCACATTATTCCCTGTGCCTGCCAGGCGAAGCCTGTGTAATGCAGGGAAGATTCCATCTGCAACAAAAGCTGATGTATTGCAACTAGGAAAGATATTTTAACCTTGGTGCTTTGAAGTATTTGTGTTTATTCTGATTCCCTCTTCTCCCCACCACTATCACACACACACACACACACACACACACACACAGTCTTACTTTATATTCACGTGGGCTCTCACTTGCAGCTGGGAATCTTTCCTTGAATGTATAATTATCATTGATGCAGGAAATTGGACAGCTTGCTTTTGGGTTCAGGGTAAAGGAAGTGAAGGCCTTCTCTGTATTTATCAGAATGGTTAGGAATAAAACGGTCTTTGAGATGACATCACACCTCACATGGTTTGAAGCATGACTGAAGTACTTTGATAACTTCTCAATGACAGCAGTGTTGTCAACTATTAACATGAAAAGAACAGCACGAAAGAAGTTGGAAACATTAGCTATGTAATTTTTAGATTAATTTTTGGGACAGCATCAACAAATATCTGAAAGGCTTTCCACCTCGAGGTAGGTATTCACTTTCAGTTGGTTCGATTTCATAAATTATATGTCAGCTTTGAGATCCCGTGTCATGATCCAGTCTTCACATAGGAGTCTTGGACAGTTTAACGCTTACTTTTGACAAATGGCAAAGAGGTATAAACATTTGGCCAAACCCGGAACTTCGGGATTATGATGAGTGGTTTGAAAAACATCATTGTAATGATGGATGTGGAGAATTTCTCCAGTATATTTGTCACTGAAATGTATGTGGTACCATCTAGCAAAGAGCAACTGTTGTTAATTGAATCAGATTGTTGCATCCTTCAACGTGTTCAGCAGAGTTTTATAAAATGGATCTCTTATTTCAGCTGATTTATTGACATCAGTTCATACATTGGTGTTGAGGAAAGTTATTAAAATTTGAAGGCAGATTATTTTGATTATTACTCACTTTCTCTCATGTTGCTTATTCTTTTCCAAGGACTTGAATTAACAGGGGCTTTTGAAAAAAAGTACCAATGTCGTAGCCGCTTTGTCGTTCTTTTCTTTGGCATGGTTCTTTGAGCACGTTGTTAGTCTTGTGCGCTTTGTGAGAATTTTCTAAATATCCTTTCAAAATTAACTCTCTAAGTTGTTCTTTACAGGACAACTGGACAAATGCCATCTATTCTCTAGAATTACCCTGCCTGTATCACTTTAGGATGCACTTTCTCTTACTCCTCCGGATTGATTGGTTGGATAAGTTATAGCCAGGCTTTCTTTGAACAAGCTACTAGAATGATCAATTTCTTCTGCCTAATCTTGTTCCGTGTCCCTCTGAGGCAGTGCCAGCTGCAAATAGGAACTTGTTAGATTGAGGCTCAGCCAAACTACATGAACTACAATCCGTCAAAAAGAAAACTGTGCCCAGCAACAGTAAGGGGACAAATGAATGCATTTTTATTGTTGTTGGCCATGAACTGACCTCTGTGTTAGTTACTTGTATGCCTTTCAGTAATAAGTCATCCTGCTCCTGTCCATCCAAAACTTTGTTGGCTGTTTTTAAGTTCTTGTTCCAACTACCTATGTTTGTAGAGACGTGAAAGGTGTTTGATTAATCCTTTCATTTCATATGTACCACCGTTTTAATGACCCCAAACTGTTGGCTCTCTCCGATCTTGATTGATTTTCTCCAAGCCATGTACTTGCATGATTTTAATATAATACGTCAGCCAGCATTGCCAGAGACCTTGGCCACACTTTTCATTTCACTCTTGCCATCGGGAAGAAGGTATAGGAGCCTGAATACCGTAACACCCAGGATCAAGTTAGGTGTCAAGTTAGGAAAAGGGGACGTACAACGAGATCTGGGTGTCCTAGTGCATCAGTCACTGAAGGGAAGCATGCAGGTACAGCAGGCAGTGAAGAAAGCCAATGGAATGTTGGCCTTCATAACAAGAGGAGTTGAGTATAGGAGCAAAGAGGTCCTTCTGCAGTTGTGCAGGGCCCTAGTGAGATCTCACCTGGAGTACTGTGAGCAGTTTTGGTCTCCAAATTTGAGGAAGGATATTCTTGCTATTGAGGGCGTGCAGTGTAGGTTTACTAGGTTAATTCCCGGAATGGCGGGACTGTCATATGTTGAAAGACTGGAGCGACTAGGCTTGTATACACTGGAATTTAGAAGGATGAGAGGAGATCTTATCGAAACGTATAAGATTATTAAGGGGTTGAACACGTTAGAGGCAGGAAACATGTTCCCAATGTTGGGGGAGTCCAGAACCAGGGGCCACAGTTTAAGAATAAGGGGTAGGTCATTTAGAACTGAGATGAGGAAAAACTTTTTCAGTCAGAGAGTTGTGAATCTGTGGAATTCTCTGCCTCAGAAGGCAGTGGAGGCCAATTCTCTGAATGCATTCAAGAGAGAGCTAGATAGAGCTCTTAAGGATAGCAGAGTCAGGGGGTATGGGGAGAAGGCAGCAACGGGGTACTGATTGAGAATGATCAGCCATGATCACATTGAATGGCGGTGCTGGCTTGAAGGACCGAATGGCCTCCTCCTGCACCTATTGTCTATTGTCTATTGATCAAGAGCAGCTTCATCCCTGCAACCATCAGGTTATTAAACGCTACAACCTCCAAATAAGCTTCAAACAAAATAGGCTTGCGGGCATTGATTTGTCTTTGCACTATTATTGTTTGTTTGTTTTTTAAATTTTATATATAAAACATTTTGTTCTTTTTATGGTGTTTACAGAGTACTACATTTACATATAGAAACATAGAAAATAGGTGCAGGAGGAGGCCATTCGGCCCTTCGAGCACATATCCATTGTGCTTCTGCAAGTAAGAATTTCATTGTTCAGTTTTGGGACAGATGGCAATAAAACACTCTGGACTCTTGACTCTCTTGAAGATAAGTTCTCAACCATTTATTTTCCCCAATGCAATGTCCACTGAATCTGTGCCTTGCATTTACTCCAATTTTTTTTTATCTCAGCTGAGTTTCAAGAGACCATTTAGAGAAATCACACATTTAAAGTGATCAGCCATGATCGCATTGAATGGCGGTGCTGGCTCGAAGGGCTGAATGGCCTACTCCTGCACCTATTGTCTATTGTCTAAAGGAACAACAGTAGTTTCTTGGCATTTTTCTTGCTTTATGCTACATCCTGCATTGTGACCTCTTTCAAGATTCATTCAGCAACATCTTCATGTTCATGGCCAATCACCTTTGCTCTCTGCCACCCATCCACGCCCATGCCTGGCTCAACCTTCCATTGTTCTCACTTTGATCAGCTTTTATTTAAAAATGCTGAATCTTCAAAGACTCTTAATATTGTCATCATGTTTCCCTTTATTTATGACAACCAACTCAAAACTTACTACTTAACTGCCACTTATGTAGGCCACTGCCGCCTGACAGTTCCTATTTTCAATTAGTAATGTTTCTCAGTCAAATCCATAACCTGTAATAAGGGAAGTATGCAGGAGCATTTCACTGCATGACAATAACATGCGAAGTGCTGGAGCGACTCAGGGGGTCAGGCTGCACCTCTGGAGAAGATGCAGAGGTGACACTTGTGTTGGGACCTTTCTTCTTCTCTTCTTCTGTCGTATGTCTTTTAGACCTGCAGCTCCGTTGAGGCGAGCCAGGCCAACGTGTCATCTTCTCTTCGAGACTCTTCTTGATACTGGATGACAATCTGTATAAGTGCAAATTGTTGATTTCTATTTTCACAATCTACTTGTCTGGGATTTGTGAATATTTTCTTTTTAGATCTCAAATTGGAGACAAAAGATTTGGGAGAATACTTGAGATAAAGCAAAGTTGATCATAATGGGCATGAAAGCAGTATACTCAAACCGTGGGACCCATGATATACAGTGAACATAGCAGGGTGCATTGTAAACTGGGGGAGGGGGGGAGGGGGGAGGCACATTTCCTTTCAGCTGTTTTCAAATTATTTGTATCATTGGAATAGATAGTTACTATAGCACGGTGGCGCAACGGTAGAGTTGCTGCTTTACAGCGAATGCAGCGCCGGAGACTCAAGTTCGATCCTGACTACGGGTGCTGTACTGTAAGGAGTTTGTACGTTCTCCCCGTGACCTGCGTGGGTTTTCTCCGAGATCTTCGGTTTCCTCCCACACTCCAAAGACATACAGGTATGTAGGTTAATTTGACTGGGTAAATGTAAAAATTGTCCCTAGTGTGTGTAGGATAGTGTTAATGTGCGGGGACCGCTGGGCGGTGCGGACTTGGTGGGCCGAAAAGGCCTGTTTCCGCGCTGTATCTGAAATATGAAAAATATGAAAAAAATAGCCATGAAAATTGAGTGCAGCTCTGCCTCCATGCAACTTCTCGGTTCCCCTTATTAATGAGAAATTCAGAGAAATTGCCGTGTTAATTGTTACATTTTATACTTGGGCTGCAATCACTATCCCAAAGCAAAAAAAGTCTCTCAAGCAAGACCTTTACCAAATATATTAAAATGATAATGCTAATTCCTGGTTCCCAAATAGCTCAAATTTAAAATTCTTACCTGAATGTAAAATTTTCTCAGGGGCATTGCAAAGTTCCTTTCTATAACTTCTTTCAGTCTTACATTCTCCTCCATCTCTTGTTTAAAATCCACTGCTTCTTTAAACCTTCAATGACGAGACATTTCCTTCCATTCATCATGCCTCTTATCCTTTTCTCTTTGGTCTTGGTGTCTTTAGTCATGTTTCTGAGAAGTTCAATGAGATATATTCTAGAATTCCACTGTCATTTTTTGTTGTTGCTGGATTTCCATTTTCTCCTCCTTCCAAATGTCATGTGTCCAACACTGGTGGATGGAACAATCCAGAAGGAAGTTGTGGTTGCAGGCAGCTTCTTCACCTCTGTTATCAGACTTCTAATTGTTCTTCCACAAGCTCGGGTATTGCGTGATTCACCTCTATCCCATTGAGGACGTTGGACTGTGTCTGTGGAACTGATGCACTACAATGCTGAGAACTATATTCTCCATTCTGTAGATAGACACAAAAAACTGGAGTTACTCAACGGGACAGGCAGCATCTCTGGAGAGAAGGAATGTGTAACATTTCGGGTCAAGATCCTCTCTACTCTGTATCTTCTCCTTTGCTCGATCTATTGCTCATGAGTTTGACCCAACTGTTTATTTTTGTTTGTATATTGCATCTGTTTGGATACCATTGCAAAACAAAGCTTTTCACTGTACTTCAGCACACGGGACAACAATAAACCTAAACCTAAACAATTTCTAAGCAATCTCCAAAGGAACATTTTGACTGTTCACAAATTCTGCAAACACTCATTGAACATTAACCTTTTTATGCTTCGGCAATGTTTGTAGGAATGTAATTTTTGCATATTTGTCAATATTTTATTAGCATTACTTTCACAAATAGAAGTAATAATTTGATTTCATTTGGTGATGTTGGCAAAGCTCAGTTAATAACCTGTAGTCTCATTAAAGCTTTCATGTGCTCTTGATGGAAGACAAAGCAATCATTTTAATTGGGTATTTTGATCTCTGTTAAAGCTGAAATTACAAATTCCTGATAATTTTTCAAAAGTATGAACTCTGCACTTCTAGAGTAAAGAAATTACTAACTGTTGGTTGAGCAGGAATAGTCTCTTAAATGATTTCGAAGTGTAATTGCCGATGAATGGATATGTGATGCTGCTGAATTTGGAAAGTATTATTATTGCTAATGCTGCTTAGGTCAGGTCAAATAATGAATCAAGTGTAGATTACATTTTTAAAACTGTGCCATTTAGTAAATTAGATTTTTTTGCTCTCTGGTTCAGTGCTAAGGGCCTTTAATGTGGTAACAAGCTTCTTGATGGTGGTTTACAAAGCTTTACTGTTGAATCCAAATAGATGTATGGAGCTCGAATCCTTGCTCATGGTGAAAGCTGTGTTTAAGCAACAGCAACTACTTCTGTTCAAATGTAAGTTTTAGCAGTGTACTTCTCAAGGCTGAGTATTGAAAAGCAAACAACTGATACATTGTAGTGAATGGATGAATATAGATTATATGCAGGCAGATAAGTATTGGTCTTGGCATCATGTTCGGCACAGATATTGTAGACCTAAGGGACTGTTCCTGTCCAATACAGTTCTATTGTGAGAAATCAATGCAAATAATTCAAAACTTTGGTGGTAAAGAAAGCAAACTCAATGCTAGCATTTATTTCAAGAGGGCTTGTACACAAAAACAGGGATGTGATGTTGAGGCTATATAAGACGCTGGAAAGGCCGCATTTGGAATATTGTGAACAATTCTGGGCACCATATCTGAGGAAGGATATGGCTCTGGAGAGGGTCCAGAGGAGGTTTACGAGAATGATCCCAGGAATGAGTAGGTTAACCTATGATGAGCATTTGTCAGCACAAGGCCTGTATTCGCTGGAGTTTAGAAGAATGATGGGGGACCTCATTGAAACATACAGAATAGTGAAAGGCTTGGATAGAGTGGATGTGGAGAGGATGTTTCCACTAGTGGGAGAGTCTAGGACTAGAGGTAATCGCCTCAGAATTAAAGGATGTTCTTTTAGGAAGGAGATGAGGAGAAATTTCTTTATCATATCATATTCATATATATACAGCCGGAAACAGGCCTTTTAGGCCCTCCAAGTCCGTGCCGCCCAGCGATCCCCGTACATTAACACTATCCTACACCCACTAGGGACAATTTTTACATTTACCCAGCCAATTAACCTACATACCTGTACGTCTTTGGAGTGTGGGAGGAAACTGAAGATCTCGGAGAAAACCCACGCAGGTCACGGGGAGAACGTACAAACTCCTTACAGTGCAGCACCCGTAGTCAGGATCGAACCTGTCTCCGGCGCTGCATTCGCTGTAAAGCAGCAACTCTACCGCTGCGCTACCGTGCCGCCCTAGTTGGAGGGTGGTGAATCTGTGTAATTCTTTGCCACAGAAGGCTGTAGAGGCCATGTCAGTGGATATTTTTAAGGCAACGATTGATAGATTCTTGATTAGTACAGGTGTCAGAGGTTATGGGGAGAAGGCAGGAGAATGGGTTAGGATGGAGAGATAGATCAGCCATGGTTGAATGGCGGAGTCAATTTGATGGACTGAATGGCCTAATTCTGCTCCTATCACTTATGATCTTATGAGTCCACACTGACCATCAATCACCCATTCAAACTGATACTATTATATCCCATTTTTGCATCCAGTCCCTGCACACTGTAATTGGGCAATTTACAGAGGCCAATAAACCTGCAAACCTTTACGTTTTTGGAATATTTTGGAAAGCCAGAGCACCAGGAGGAAGCTCACACAGTCATAGGGAGAATGTGCAGACTTCATACAGTACCCGAGGTTAGGATTGAACCCGAGTCTCAAATACTGTGAGGCAGCAGCTCCACCAGCTGTGCCACAATGTCGCAATGAAAATTGGGGAGAGATGGAAGAGACATCCTAGAGTTGTAGGGCTAGAAGTTACATTGAATCACAACGTGATCATAAGAGCTCTGGCTACAGAATATATTGGATCAGTCTGAAGAAGAGTCTCGATCCGAAATGTCACCCATTCTTCTCTCCAGTGATGCTGCCTGTCCCGCCGAGTTACTCCAGCATTGTGTGTCTACCCACGGAATATATTGGATCAGAGAACATGTATTGTATAATTTGTTTGGAGAACATGGTCAGAATCTGAGCAGGCAAACGCTAGTAGACTGAACCTAATTCTGTTCAATCAGGAATTCCAAGTGTATTTGGAGATCTGAATGTTCAGATAACTGGTGACATTGAGAATGGCTGGTGAACCTCAATCCCAACAATGACATTTCAACTCAGAGTTTGTATCTGTCAGGATTTGAATACATAATTTGGACTGGCATTTCAGAACAATACTACTTTTGGTTTCTATTCCTGAAGTAGTGAAATTTGTAGGAAGTAACTGCAGATGCAGGTTTACGCCAAAGATAGACAAAAGGACATTCAGGCCATTCTTTCAGTGCTGGTTGTTTGTGCTGAAACATGCAGTATGGTACATCAATAATGACAAATGATGTTCTAGACAAATATATCTCAGTACTTCTTTCTTCATGTGAGATGCATCTGCTTGTAAAAATCAAAATACCTTTATCCATTCCATTCCTTTTGAACAGGTCTTTCCACTCAAGGTAAATAATTCACCCCTTATGCAATACCCCATATTCACTACTTCAAGATGGACACAAAATCGAAAGAATGGGTGACGTTTCAAGTCGAGACCTTTCTTCAGACTCGATGGGTTCAGACCCAAAATGTCAGCCATTCATTCTATCCAGAGATGCTGCCTGTCCCACCGAGTTACTCCAGCATTTTGTGCCCATCTTGCATGCAATTCAAAAGCAGTTTTTTGATGTTCTTCTAAGTGCTGTAATACATTTAGTATATTAAAAGTTAAATTGCTGTTCTCAAACTCCTGATCTTTGTCAGTCATTCAGTTGAAAAATAAGTGTTGATTAAAATATGCTTAAGAACCCAATTCTTTATTTACCATGGAATCTTAATTTCTCAAATCATCTCTAACTAGCCACAATTATACTAAAGAGCAAAAATAATTATACTCATTGTACATTTGATCCTTTTCAACAAAAAATATTTTTCTGAAAGCACTTGAATCCAAGTAACAATGGAAATAAATATGGCTAACATCTGATTCCTTTTACTGGAACATAAGTTAATGCTTTCAGAAGGATGGTACCTCAGCTGGAATTGCTGTGTTGAGTATACCAAAATTGCCAATGATTTTCAGTGATTGCCATTCCAGAAGTCTCGTCTTTATGCAGACAGCGTCCTGGGTAGATTAACACAACCTTCAAGAGAGAGCTAGATAGAGCTCTTAAGGATAGCGGAGTCAGGGGGTATGGGGAGAAGGCAGGAACGGGGTACTGATTGAGAATGATCAGCCATGATCACATTGAATGGCGGTGCTGGCTCGAAGGGCCGAATGGCCTCCTCCTGCACCTATTGTCTATTGTCTATAACCTCTGAATGGCAAGTAAGGAAAAATCATGTTGAAAACTTTTCATCGGTTAGAAAAGAGTTTGGTTTGTGCCAATCTAAAGTCTTCCTCTCAAAATCCATCCAAAAGTCCGTTTATTTGCGCTCATTTTTTCCACGAGTGATGGATCTACTCAACAACCAAAGTCTGAAGTCTTGTTTTTTGCTCTGGTTTATTTTCACCCACATGTTTAGACCGTAATAGTGTATCCTTATTGTTTTTATGTGTTTTTGTGCTTTATTCTTAATTGTTAACTGTATGTTTGTGTTGTCATTTGTGAGTGCAGCACCAAGGCACATTCCTTGTATATGCATACTTGGCCAATAAACTTATTCATTCATTCATTGCAAGTATTCGGTCAGCTTTTACTTAATTAGTTGCAATGGAACGGTACATAAAAATGTTCCTCACAGCCAAATGCAATTGTTTTTAACGACATGAAGGGCTGCATGAGTTGGCCATCAAAGAAAACTGTCTGCAATTAAAAGTTCACATCAATGTGCAATTTGCCTTTCCTGCGAGGGTCCAAAGTTCAGTTACAGAATTGGCCAACTGTTGCTTTTCTTTCATGTTTGCTAATAGGGTTAGTAAAACATAATGAGGAATAACATTAATCCTAACGTACAGCTATTCAGAGAGGAACTATGAAAATGAACATTGAAAATGAACATCTGGAAATGATTGGAGGTTGAATACATTTCTGTCCATTTAGAACTTGAAATTGTCCACATTGTCACAAAGAGTGAAAGGTTTTCCTTTACTCAAACATGTAATCTCTTTTTACGTCAGTTCAGTAGAGAAAGCACATTCATTTATATCACTTAGTTGAACAAGTCAAGGTTACTAACCGGATAAATAACATGATTCAAACCTTTGGAAACTCGAAAAAAAGACACAAATTGCTGGAGTAACTCAGTGGGCAAGGCAGCATCTCTGGAGAACATGGATTGGTGATGTTTCTGGTCGGGTCCCTTCTTCAAACTGATTGTGTTTGGTGGGTGGGTGGTGGGGGGGGGGAGCTGGAAGAGTCTTATCGCTTGCCAGGCTTTGTCCTCTTATCTTTCTCCCCCCCCCCGCAATCAGTCTGCAGAAGGGTCCCGACCTGAAACATCACTTATCCATGTTATCCAGAGATGCTGTTTGATACTTTGAGTTACGACAGCATGGTTGGTGTCTTTTCTCGTAAGCTGGCTGTTCCATGTGTCTCCTTGGAAACTAGGTTTTGCATCTTCTTATTGAGAAGAACAATGATTTACTGACTATGATATATGTGTATTCAGCTGCTATTTTACATTTGGTGAAATCACAAAAACACCAATGAGATGAATAACCTGCTGACCCATTTTTATAGTTGAAGATTGAGGAAGGAATATTGGTAAGAACATTCATCTTTCTGAGCCCTTTATCTTATAACTTTAATGCAGATAAAGCCTATTCAATAATGCAACCGTATTTTGAAACTGCTAACAAACTAGCCCTTTCTCAGAATATCATAAACTAATGGACGAAGTTGGATGTTTGGATTTAAGTTGGGAGAAATACAGTAAACCCTCGTTATAACTGACCATCGGGGGGAGAATCATCTGTTATTGCCAATTGTCCGTTATAACAGAGTAAGGTATTATCATTGTAGAAGTAGTAGAAAGAAGCAACTGCAGTTGCTGGTTAATACACAAAAGGACATGAAGTGCTGGAGTAACTCAGCAGATCAAGCAGCTTCTCTGGAGGACATGGATAGGTGACAGTTTGAGTTGAGACCCTTCTTCAGAATTTCGGTCTGCAACTGGGCCTGGAATCCAGGTGAGTCGACGACCCCAGCCTGCTGGTGGGCGAGGGAGAGGCGAGGATCGGCGTAGTTACTGTCCATGGCCAGCGGGGGGCTGGAGTTCAGGTAAGGGTCAGCGGCTGTCGTGTCGGTGGTGACAGGTGCGGCCTGGGAGTAGCCGGGGTGGCGGTGATCGCAGTATGGCGGTTCGTTTGCCGGCGACAGCGGCAGCTGGCTGGGCCTGGGAGCGGCCGGATGGAGGTGGTGGTGGTTGGCGCTAAGTGCAAGCGGCCAGCGTGGCGTTGGCGGCGGCGGTAGGCTCTGCCTGGGATGTGGCACTGGCCAGGTGTATCGCCAGCAGTGCAGCTTGGCAGGGAAGGTCGGTAGGTCAGTCCGCTATAACCAAACTCCGTTATAAAGAGGTTTGCAAAAACAAGGGTTTACTGTAAATTTATCTGTTGACAAAGATGCTGAAGTATTATCAACTGAGCTAATTATAAAATATGTCTGGGAAGGAACTGCAGATGCTGGTTTAAACCAAAGATAGACACAAAATGCTGGAGTAACTCAGTGGGACAGGCATCATCTCTGGAGAGAAGGAATGGGTGACGTTTCGGGTCACAGCCCTTCAGTCTGAAGAAGGGTCTCGACCTGAAACATCACCCATTCCTTCTCTCCAGAGATGCTGCCTGTCCCGCTGAGTTACTCCAGCTTTTTGTGTTTAAAATATATCTGTCAGATCCTCACATAACCACTTCTGCTCCAAACAGATTAATCCAGTTTCTCCAGTTTTCATAATTAATCTATCCTTGCTTGAACTGAGCATAATCCGACTTATTTTTCCACAAATGCTGCTTGACCTCTTGAATAGAGCTCTATCTAACTCTCTTTTAAATTCATCCAGTGAATTGGTCTCCACTGCCTTCAGTGGCAGAGAATTCCACAAATTCACAACTCTCTGGGTGAAAAAGTTTATTCTCACCTCAGTTTTAAATGGCCTCCCCTTTATTCTTAGACTGTGGCTCCTGGTTTTGGACTCTCCCAACATTGGAACATTTTTCCTGCATCTAGCTTGTCTAGTCCTTTTATGATTTTATACGTCTCTATAAGATTCCCTCTCATCCTGCTATACTCCAGTGAATACAAGCCTAGTCTTTCCAATCTTTCCTCATATGACAGTCCCTCCATCCCAGGGATTAACCTCATGAACCTATGCTGCATTGCCTCAACAGCAAGGACGTCCTTCCTCAAATTAGGAGACCAAACTGCACACAATACTCCAGATGTGGTCTCACCAAGGCCCTATACAACCGCAGACACCCAGGTCTCGTTGCACTTCCCCTTTACCTAATCTGACACCATGGAGATAATAATCTGCCTCCTTATTTTTGCCGCCAAAGTGGATACCTCACATTTATCTACATTATACTGTATCTGCCACGCATATGCCCACTCACTCAACCTGTCCAAGTCAACCTGCAACCTCCTATCATCGTCTTTGCAGTTCAAACTGCCACCCAGCTTCGTGTCATCCACAAACTTGCTAGTGTTACTTCTAATTCCATCATCCAAATCATTAATATATATTGTAAATAGTTGCGGCGCCAGCATCGAGCCTTGCGAAACTCCACTCGCCACTGCCTGCCATTCTGAAAAGGACTTTTTTATTCCTACTCTTTGCTTCCTGTCTGCCAACCAATTCTCTATCTATGTCAATACCCTACCCCCATTATCATGTGCTCTAATTTTGCTCACCAACGTCCCATGTGGTAACTTATAAAAGGCTTTCTGAAAGTCTAGATACACTACATCCACTGGCTATCCCTCATCCGTTTATCTTGTCACATCCTCAAAAAATTCCAGAAGATTAGTCAAGCAGGATTTCCCCTTCATGCTGACTTGGACCAATTATTTTACCGCTATCCAAATGCGCCGTTATTACCTCTTTAATAATTGACTCCAGCATCTTCCCCATCACCGATGTCAGGCTAACTGGTCTCTAATTCCCTGTTTTCTCTCTCGCTCCTTTCTTGAAAAGTGGGATAACATTAGCTACCCTCCAATCCACAGGAACTGATCCTGAATCTATTGAACATTGGAAAATGATCACCAATGCGTCCATGATTTCTAGAGCCACCTCCTTAAGTACCCAGGGATGCTCCTATCACTTATGAACCTATCACTGTACCTTGCTGCATGTGACAATAATAAGCCTAAACTTGAATGCTAACTGCTTGTGTGTGGCTGACTATATCTGTTTGAAGCCCATTACTATATTCCTTGGCATTCCTACAAATCTATGCAGTGCATTCAGAAAGTATGCAGACCCCTTCACTTTTTCCACATTTTGTTACATTAGAGCTTTATTTTTAAATGGATTAAATTCATTTTTTTATCATCAATCTATATACAATACCCCAAAATAAAAAAGTGAAAAAAGTTGTTTAGAAATTTTTGCAAAGTAATTAAAAAGAAATAACTGAAATATCACATTTACACAAGTATTCTGAGTATGACACTCAAAATTGAGCTTATGTTCATCATGTTTCCATTGATTATCCTTGAGATGTTTCTACAACTTGATTGGAGTCCACCAGTGGTAAATTAAATTGATTGGACATGATTTGGAAAGGCACACACCTGTCTAGAAAGGTCCCACAGTTGACAGTGCATGACAGAGCAAAAACCAAGCCATGAAGACAAAGGAATTGTCCGTAGACCCCCAAGACAGGATTGTGTCGAGACACAGATCTGGGGAAGGGTATAAAACAATTTCTGCAGCATTGCAGGGCCCGAAGAGCACAGTGGCCTCCGCCATTCTTAAACTGAAGAACTTTGGAACCTCCAGGACTCTTCATAGAGCTGGCCACCCGGCCAAACTGAGCAATCAGGGGAGAAGGGCCTTGGTCAGGGAAGTGACCAAGAACCAGATTGTTACTCTGACAGAGCTCCAGAGTTCCTCTGTGAAGATGGGAGAACCTTCCAGAAGGACAACTATATCTGCAGCACTCCACCAATCAGGCCTTTATGGTAGAGTGGCCAGACGGAAGCCACTCCTCAATAAAAGGCACATGGCAGCCCGCTTGGAGTTTGCCAAAAGGCACCTAAAGGACTCTCAGACCATGAGAAACAAGATTCGCTGGTCTGATGAAACCAAGATTGAACTCTCTGGCCTGAATGCCAAGCGTCACTGCTCATCACCTGACCAATACCATACCTACGGTGAAATATGGTGGTGGCAGCATCATCTGTGGGGATGTTTTCCAACAGAAGGAACTGGGAGACTGGTCAGGATCGAGGGAAAGATGAACGGAGCAAAGTACAGAGAGATCCTTGATGAAAACCTGCTCCAGAGCGTTCTGGACCTCGGATGAGGGCAGTGGTTCACCTTCCAACGGGACAATGACCTTAAGCACAGCCAAAACAACGCAGGAGTGGCTTCATGACAAGTCTGTGAATATCCTTGAGTGGCCCAGCCAGAGCCCGGACTTGAACCCGATCGAACATCTCTGGAGGGACCTGAAAATAGCTGTGCATCGACGCTCCCCATCCAACCTGACAGAGCTTGAGAGGATCTGCAGAGAAGAATGGGAGAAATTACCCAAATACAGGTGTGCCAAGCTTGTAGCATAATACCCAAGAAGACTTGAGGCTGTAATCGCTGCCAACGGTGCCTCAACAAAGTACTGATTAAAGGGTCTGAATACTTATGTAAATGTGATATTTCAGTTATTTATTTTAAATTACTTTGCAAACATTTCTAAACACTTGTTTTCACTTTTTTATTGTCGGGTATTGTGTGTAGATTGATGATTTAAAAAAAGAATATAATCCATTTTAAAATATGGCTGCAACGTAACAAAATGTGGAAAAAATGAAGGATTCTGAATACTTTCTGAATGCACTGTAAGTGCCTTCTGCAAATTTGGAAATTGGGCCAATGGATCCAAGTCAAAAACATATAGTTTTAGAAAAGCAATGAGCTCATTACTAATCCCTAAGGCATTCTACCATATACTTCAACCAGTCTGAAAAACAACTTTTCACTACTTGTTTCTGTTTCCTGAACCATTGCCAATTTTTCTATCGAAGTTGCTACAATCCCAGACGTGACTTTCAGTTTTGCTGATAACCTTATCAAATGCCTTTTGGAAGTCTATTTCTACCACATTGACTATGTCTACAGCCTTTATAGTTTATAGTGTGTAGATGCATGATAAGGGAATAATGTTTAGTGCAAGGTTAAGCCTGCAAAGTCCAATCAAGGATAGTCCGATGAGGGTCACCAATGAGGTAGATAGTAGTTCAACACTGGTCTCTGGTTGTGGTAGGATGATTAAGTTGCCTGATAACAGCTGGAAAGAAACCGTCCCTGAATCTGGAGGTGTGCGTTTTCACATTTCTATACTTTTTGCCCGATGGGAGAGGGGAGACAAGGGAATGGCCAGGGTGCGACTCGTCCTTGATTATGCTGCTGGCCTTGCCGGGGCAGCGTGAGGTATAAATGGGGTCAATAGAAGAAAGGTTGGTTTGTGTGATGGCCTGGGTTGGGTCCACAATTCGCCGCAATTTCTTGCAGTCTTGGATGGAGCTGTTTCCAAACCATGCTGCGATGTATCCTGATTACTGTAGAATTTGGTGAGAGTTACAGGGGACATGCCAAACTTCCTAAGCCTTCTAAGGAAGTAGAGGCGTTGGTGTCCTTTCTTAGTTAGTGCTTCAATATGGGTGGTCCAGGAGAAGTTGTTGGTGATGTTGACTGCTAGGAATTTGAAGTTTTCAACCATCTCTACTTCAGCGCCGTCAATGCAGACTGGGGTATGTGCACCGCTTCACCTCCTGAAATCGATCACTATCTCCTTTGTCTTGCTGACATAGAGAGAAAGGTTGTTGTCTCGACACCAGGATCTCTCTCTCCTTCCTGTACTCCGTCACGTCATTATGTGATATCCGGCCCACAATGGTGTGGTCTGTGAATTTGATAATTGAATTAGATTCTCCTTGATTGACTCTCTGTGTTACTTCACAAAAACCCCCCAATTTAATTAAACATAATTTGACATCAACCAATGTAAAGCCAGCTTTCTCGAAACAGTGTCCTCGTGCACCGCAGCAATTTATGATGCATATCATCTGGGCCACGTGATCTCTTTCAAGTGCCACCAGCCTCTTCTTTATCACTTCTTATCCCACTAACATTTTGCTGAGAGTCCAACCTCCACATTTTCCCTTTCTTATATTTTTTAATCTTTCATTTAGTACAAGCCATGTCTCTTGCCTCAATGAGTTGAGTTCTTTGATGCCCACTGATTAGCTCCTCCTCTGGTTTTACAAACTTTTCCTATTCGCCTGCCTGCGTAATAGTTTTGGATGCCCTATTTAATTGCTGCTAGAGTTTTCTTATGCTCTTTTTTGGCTTCTCATATTCCCTTTTCTAACTTTTCTTTTGAACTTTCACGTGTTCATAACCTGATAGCTGTCATGCGCTCTCTCTCTTTTCTGCTCTGTTACACTCTCTCTTCACCATCCAGGAAACACTGGGTTTAATTCCCCTGCCCTTTAACGTAAGAGTGTGTCTAGACTACCTTCTTACATTTCCACTTTAAAGGCCTCTGATCAATATTTTCCTACAGCTATTCTGAACCATTTCATAACCACGATTTTCTAGCTGTTTTGCCACAATATTCTCTCTAATAAGCCAATTTCATTTCCGAAAACCAAAGCAAACAATGCTTGATCATCAAGTTTCTGATGATCAGGAAAAATCCCTGGAACATCAAAAACTACTTCTTAGTTTAGTTTAGTTTAGAGATACAGCGCGGAAACAGGCCCTTCGGCCCACCTGGTCCGCGCCGACTAGTGATCCCTGCCTATTAACACTGTCCTACACACACTAGGGACAATTTTTACATTTACCAAGCCAATTAAGCTACAAACCTGTACATCTTCTTTGCTCCTTATGTATCTTTATTAAGACCTTTATTAAGGTATTTCGATATTAATATGCTGTGGCTCTCACACATCTCTGCAATCTTTGCCATTATTTGATGGTAGCCATTAGATTAGTCCCAGTCATTAAATATTACCTCTATTATTTCTTAACAGTAAACATATTCTGTCCCTAATCATTCTTGGATATTCTGTATCTCTTGCACTTCTCGTATTATGTTCTCATCAAGAAAACCATTCCACCCTCCTTCCTTCCTTGCCAGGAAGAGTTTAAATCTGTTCCTGCATTTTTAACATCCATTCTCTTATTGCCATATCATTATAATCCTGTGTAATCTTTTATGCATGTAGCTCTCCCACCGTACTTAAAAATCTTCTAGTATTCACAAGAAAATGCTATGTAAACCCATTGTGGACCTTCTCTCATAGTTCTGTCTATTTCTTCCAGTGCTATTTATCTCTTCTAATCCACTTTTCCTTCCCCCTTAATGCCACTTACATGTGTCCATTCCCTGCCAAACTAGTTTAATTCACCTCCACGACACCAGCCAACCAAAGCACAAGTATGTAAATTAGAAACAAAGAACAGCAGATGAGAGTTTATACCAAGGATAGACACAAACTGTTGAAGTAACTCAGCAGGTCAGGCAGCGTCTCTGAAGACAAAGGATAGGTGACATTTCGGATCAGGACCCTTCCTCAGATCCCTTAGACATGAAGAAGGGTCTTGACCCGAAACGTCGCCTATCCCATCTCGCCAGAGATGCTGCCTGACCCGCGTAATTACTCCAGCACTTTGTGTCTATCCTACGCACAAGTATATTTGTCTCAGCTCTGAGTTGCAATCTGTGTGGTTTTTTATTTGTCCTGCCTTCCACAGGACTGAGCCAAATAGCTCATCAATATAAATCCATCTCCTTTTCCGTCTTTCTATCTGAGCATTCAGCTACACGATCTTCCTATTTCCAATCTCTCAAAATGACCACCTTTTGAGGTCCTGCTTAATCTTTTTTTCTGAGGAAGGGTCTCGACCCGAAACGTCACCCATTCCTTCTCTCCAGAGATGCTCCAGCATTTTGTGTCTAACTTCGATTTAACTAGCATCTGCAGTTCTTTCCGACATGATTTTTTTCCCAACTCCTTAACCTCTGCTGCAAGAACTTATCCCTTTCCCTACCTTTGTCATTGGTATCAATATGGACAATGGACTCTATGTGTAAACCTTCTGCCCTCCTAGAATTTTTGCAGCTCCTCAGTGATATCCTTGCCAGAGACTTGATGTCCTTTTTTTCTTAGATTGACCATTCCTTCATTGGGTATTAGACTTCAATTCTCTTAATAACTACAGATTTAATTATTAACTAGACCAAGTGGACCCGTTGGGCCCAAACCTCTCCTGCATTGGTGCAGCACCCTCTCCCCTCTCCCCCTCCCCCCTCCCCCTATAAACATGTATATTATTGCAATGTTTTGGAAATAAACTGCTTCCACTATTTTTAATTATAATTTTGAACATGAATATGGTCTGAATGATTTGGAGCTAATTTTATGCATGTTAAAACAGGAATATGAGCAGATTGGGGATCTTTGTGCATGTCGTTTCTTTTGTGCATTATTGCATGAATAACATTATTTATTGACGGCCATTTTATAGAACACTATTTATCGACTGCCACTTTTTGCAACAAATCGCCGGGAGTTCCCATTGAGGATGTGACGTTTAGACAATGTGGTTTAAAGCTTGAGGTAGCTGATTCCATCAGACTCACTGGTACATACAGCTTCGTACATTGCAATTGTATCCAGATATAGTTACCTTTCTGTCTGTTTCAAAACGTTCACTTTGCATTAAACTTTAGTTAAGCTGAATTTACTGTTGATTTCCGCAGCTCTTTGTAAATTTCATCCGCAATTAAAATAAAAGATCAGGAGTTTATTGAAAAAAAGTAACCATGCAGTAACAGAATGGACAGTACATGATAATCATTAGGTGTTATCTAATATTTGATTAATATTAATTATTAGGTGTTATTTTGTATCTAATATATGAGACAGCATCATACCGATTGTGGCAAGCAGGATTTTAGGTAGAAGGTAAAATCGGGCCGTGCGGGGCTGGGGAATGATACGGTTGGAGGCATTAGAGGGTAGAGCGCCGGAATTGGTGAGGTCAGTGATGGTGCTGATGATTAAGGTCTGGTGCTCGTCGGTGAGCTCGTGGTCCAAGGATAAGTAGGAGGAGGTGTCCGAGAGTTGTCGTCTGACCTCGGTCTGGTCCAAGGTCAGCACCGATTGTGGGATCAGAGCTAAAAGACAAGAGTGTAGTCTAAGGCCTGATCTCACATCCTACCGATTAATCCATTGGGTTTTATTAAATATAAATTGTTGGATGTCTAAACTTTTTATAAGGGATTTATATTTTCTATTTCCTGCCTTAAGTCAAAGTATTCAATAGTCACACACTTTGTAGAAATGTTATTGTAAGCAAGAGAGGCGGCATGGTAGCGCAGCGGTAGAGTTGCTGCTTTACAGCGAATGCAGCGCCGGAGACTCAGGTTCGATCCTGACTACAGGTGCTGCACTGTAAGGAGTTTGTACGTTCTCCCCGTGACCTGCGTGGGTTTACTCCGAGATCTTCGGTTTCCTCCCACACTCCAAAGACGTGCAGGTATGTAGGTTAATTGGCTGGGTAAATGTAAAAATTGTCCCTAGTGGGTGTAGGATAGTGTTAATGTACGGGGATCACTGGGCGGCACGGACTTGGAGGGCCGAAAAGGCCTGTTTCCGGCTGTATGTATATGATATGATATGATATGAGAGAATGAATTATTTCTCTTCTGCAGAACATTTTCGAATTATTTTGCAAAATTGTATACGCCCTGTGGATACTTCCAGCAACATTTATTTATACTGTACCTTTGCCATTGTGAGACATCCCAATGCACTTTACAAAACTATTATTGAGCATTTGTTCAGGCTGTTAAGCTACTGGTGAACAAAAGTGGTCAAAATGGTGGGTTTTAATGAGTGAGGTAGGAGGGGAGTTTTTTTGGAGAAGCAATTCTAGACCATAAACCTAAATGACCACAGACCCCAACATAACTCCCCCCCCCCCCCCCCCCCCCCCCCGCTTTAACTCCTCCAACTCCCTATAAATGTTTTCTCCTTTAAGGTATTGAGCACAAAATGTTCAAATTTTCAAGTTGCGTTCTGTTCCTCATGGTTTTTACTTTTGAATTTTCTAATGTCGATACAGCCAAGGCCATAATCTTACCATCAGTAGATAACATGGAATTACCTATGAAAGAATCAAATTATTGACCATTTTTTCAGTGATGAATTGCCTCTCACAATGACTGAACTATGGCTATAATTAGTTTTTTTTTGTTGCTGAGAGTCCAGATCCATTGATGCCTACAATTTTGAATCTTGGAAACCTAATAGTGAAAGGACCATTTTAATGTGAGGAGAGTTTGACACAAGCATTTGACATAGTGCCTGGCAGTTGGCCATGGACATTAAGTATTAACAGTTTAAGTTTCTCTGACTACATGTACTGCCAGGCTTGCTGAGTATTTCCAGCACTTTGTTTATAATTTGGGAGGATTTTAGTCCTAAGTGTATGTTGTAGTGGTGCATTGACCTTGCTTCTGAAATTCAGTTCCATCAACTTCGTGGAATTAAATTTCAGAAGCAGAGTTCAATATATATTGTAGGTTCACTGCATTCAATAAAGAATTAATTTCCACTACATTGCGCCTACTCCCAGACATATAAACCAAGAAAGAATGTTTCTCCACGTTGCGTGATTTTGTCAACACCTTGAACTTGATAATAGGCAATAGACAATAGGTGCAGGAGTAGGCCATTCGGCCCTTCGAGCCAGCACCGCCATTCAATGTGATCATGGCTGACCAGTCACAATCAGTACCCCGTTCCTGCCTTCTCCCCATACCCCCTGACTCTGTTATCATTAAGAGGATGGCAACCGGGCTGAGGACCGAATACAACAATCCCATAATTGAATGCCTTTGTGTGCACCTACCCCTTCAGCCAGCCTGGTGGCAGTCTGCACCTGTCATTAAATTGCAACCTGCCACCCTGGTACTTGCTTTTCTTTTGAGCCTCTTGCATATTCCATTCATCTTGCTTCCCGTTTAAAATCCGCCTTCCATCACCTCCAAGCTTGCGTAGCTACATTGAATCCTAATCAATATGTGTTATACTTCAAACCTCTTCCATGGCTCATTCCTCGCATTTTTCTAATCTCCATCTGGTTGATAACCCTCCAGGATTTCTTTTTTAGTATCCCATCTCTTGCCGGTCATGATTTTGTCCAATTACTATTGAGATTTTACCTGTCAGGACTCTTATCTCTAGAAACCTCTTCCCTGATCTTTCCTGCTTCTCAACATCACTTTCCTGCTTCAAGAAAGCATAATTCTTTATAACTAAATTTTCATACATCTGTCTTAATGCCTAGTTCTATGGTTTAGTGTCACAATGTGTTTGACAATGTCCCCGTGAAATACCTCGGAACATAGTATCCGTATAAATGCAAGATGGTGTTGCAAGCCATTTATTGCGATTGTCTGATGCCTTGTAGACTGCTGGGGTGCTGCACCTTGCCTTGCCTGTTGGCGTGGTGAGTTTCACACTGATATGTTATTATGACATGTTATTATGTGGCATAACAGCTGGAATGTTGGCAGGTAGAAAAGGGGAGTTGTGGAAATGGAAATAAATAAAAACGATTGTATTGCTGCAAAGACTTCAGCGCAAAAATGAATAGACCTTCATTACAGTTAGCAGATTTAAGGGATGCTTATGTGTCTTGATTCATGAGATGACAGTATGAAACCTGTGACCCCCCCGCCCCCACCCACCAGGAATGCCACCAATCAAGTCATTAGCACACCATGAGTGTGCTTCAGGATGTTAGAGAAATTTGATGGTTTTGTTCAATTTTGCTAAAGAAGGTCCAGGAACCTGAGGGTGTTTTGTGTCCTCCACACGATGGATATCCAAATCATTCATTGATCGTCTTCTAACAAGGCCACATAGGAGATGGTAGATGTGCAATGTGGGGATGGGATTACCAGCCCTGGACCAAAGAAGTCACATGTATTTCTGCCCGCCACAGACTGGAGGCCTGTGACTCATAGTGTGCTTTAGGGTTTGTTGTTGGGACCATTGTTGTTTGACATCCAATATCAATGAATTGGATGAAAATGTACAAGGCATGATTATTAAGTTTGCAGATGATACTAAAGTGGGTGGTATTGTAGATAGCGAAGATGGTTGTCAAAAATTGCAGCAGGATCTTGATCGGTTGGGCAGGTTGAAAGACCGGAGCGACTAGGCTTGTATACACTGGAATTCAGAAGGATGAGAGGAGATCTTATCGAAACGTATAAGATTATTAAGGGGTTGGACACGTTAGAGGCAGGAAACATGTTCCCAATGTTGGGGGAGTCCAGAACAAGGGACCACAGTTTAAGAATAAGGGGTAGGCCATTTAGAACTGAGATGAGGAAAAACATTTTCAGTCAGAGAGTTGTGAATCTGTGGAATTCTCGGCCTCAGAAGGCAGTGGCGGCCAATTCTCTGAATGCATTCAAGAGAGAGCTGGATAGAGCTCTTAAGGATAGTGGAGTCAGGGGGTATGGGGAGAAGGCAGGAACGGGGTACTGGTTGAGAATGATCAGCCATGATCACATTGAATGGCGGTGCTGGCTCGAAGGGCCAAATGGCCTCCTCCTGCACCTATTGTCTATTGTCTATTGTGGGCTGAGGAATGGTTGATGGAATTTAATACAGAGAAATGCGAGGTGTTGCATTTTTGGAAGTCTAACCAGGGCAGGACCTACACAGTGAATGGGAGAGCTCTGGGGAGTATGGTAGATCAGAGGGATCTAGGAGTACTGGTACATAGTTCCTTGAAAGTGGCATCACAGGCAGATAGGGATGTCAAGAAGACTTTTGTCACATTAGCCTTCATAGTCAGAGTATTGAGCATAGAAGTTGGGAGGTCATGTTACAGTTAGATAAGACATTGATGAGGCCAAAATTAGAGTATTGTGGTCAGTTTTTGGTCACCCTGTTTTCGGAAAGATGTTAAGTTGGAAATGGTGCAGAGAAGATTTACAAGGATGTTGCCAGGATTCGAGGGTCTGAACTATAGGGAGAGGTTAACCATTGAGCAGGCTGGGACTCTATTCCCTGGAGTGCAGGAGGATAAGAGGTGATCCTCTAAGATCATAAGAGGATCAGATAGGGTAAATGCACAGAGTTGTTTACCTAATGTAGAGGAATCAAGAACGTGCCATTCTGAAAGGGACCCATTAATTCCTATTCTTTGTTTCCTGTCTGCCAACCAATTTTCTATCCATGTCTATACCCTACCCCTAATACCATGTGCTCTAATTTTCCCCTCTAATCTCCTGTGTGGGACCTCATCAGCTTTCTGAAAGTCCAGATATTACTACATCCACTGGATCTCCCTTATCCATTTTACTTGTTATATCCTCAAAAAATTCCAGAAGATTAATCAAGCAAGATTTCCCCTTTGTAAATCCATGCTTACTTGGACCGATCCTGTTACTGCATCTTCCCCACCAACGATGTCAGGCTAACTGGTCTATAATTCCCTGCTTTCTCTCTCACTCCTTTCTTAAAAAGTGGGATACCATTAGCTCCCCTCCAATCCACAGGAACTGGTCCAGTATCCAGACAACATTGGAAAATGATCACCAATGCATCCATGATTTCCAGAGCCACCTCCTTGAGTACCCTGGGATGCAGACCATCAGGCCCTGGGAATTTATCAGCCTTCAGTACCATCTACACCAACGACTGCGCCTCCACAGACTCCTCTGTCAAGCTCCTCAAGTTTGCGGATGACACAACCCTGATTGGACTGATCCAGGATGGGGAGGAATCTGCCTACAGACAGGAAGTGACACAGCTGGTGTCCTGGTGCAATTGCAACAATACTCTCAAGACAGTGGAACTAATTGTAGACTTTTGAAGAGCTCCCCCTCCCCTCCCCCCATTCACCCTCAACAACACCACAGTCACATCTGTGGAGTCATTTAAGTTCCTTGGAACCATCATCTCCAGGGACCTTAAATTGGGGCCACCATCGACTCCACAGTCAAAAAGGCCCAACAGAGGATGTACTTCCTGCGGCAACTGAGGAAACACAATCTGTCCAATGCTGGTCCAAATCTATACTGCTATCATTGAGTCCGTCCTCACCTTCTCCACCATGGTCTGGTTTGGCTCAGCCACCAAGCACGACATCCGGAGGCTGCAACGGATCGTTTGCACAGCTGAGAAGGGTGTTGGCTGCAACCTTCCCCCATTGACAAATTGCAAGGGCCAGGAAGCGAGCGGGCAAGATCATCTCTGACCCCTCTCACCCTGGCCACAAAATCTTTGAAGCATTTCCCTCTGGAAGGCGACTCCGGACTGTCAAAGCAGCCACAGCCAGACATAAAAACAGCTTTTTGCACGAGTAGTAGTTCTACTCAATAACCAAAGTCTGCAGTCTCTTTTTTGCTCTGGTTTATTTTCACCCACATGTTTAGACCGTAATGTTATATCCTTATTGTTTTGATGTGTTTATGTTTTATTCTTAATTGTTACCTGTATGTTTGTGTTGTCATTTGTGAGCAGAGCACCAAGGCACATTCCTTGTATATGCATACTTGGCCAATAAACTTATTCATTCATTCAGTCTACCCAACACCATTCCCTGACTAATGTGCATTTCCTTCAGTTCCTCCTTCACCCTAGATCCTGTCCCCTAGTACATCTGGCAGATTGTTTGTGTCTTCCTTTGTTCCTGTTCAACTCGTCTGCCTCTTATTCCCCATAATAAATTCACCTGTTTCTGTCTTCAAGGGACCCACATTTGTCTTAACTAATCTTTTCCTTTTCACATACCTAAAGCAGCTTTTACTATGCTCCTTTATATTCTTGGCTAGCTTACCTTCGTGCCTCATCTTTTCTCCCTGTATTGCCTTTTTAATTACCTTCTGTTGTTCTTTAAAAGTTGCCCAATCCTCTGGTTTCCCACTCATCTTTGGTATGTTATACATCTTCTCTTTTAGTTTTGTACTGTCCTTGACTTCCCTTGTCAGCCACTGTTGCCTCTTACTCCCCTTAGAATCTTTCCTCCTCTTTGGAATGAAATGATCCTGCATCTTCTGGATTATTCCCAGAAATTCCTGCCATTGCTGTTCTACCGTCATCCCTGCTAGGGTCCCTTTCCAGTCAACTTTGGCCAGCTCCTCCCTCATGCCTCCATAGTCCCCTTTGTTCAACTGCAATACTGATACTTCTGATTTTACCTTCTCCCTCTCAAATTGAAAATTGCAGATTAAAACTTATCATATTATGGTCACTACCTTCTTATTGCATCCTATATCCAGGCCACTGTTTGGGGGCCTGTAGATAACTCCCATTAGGGTCTTTTTGTCCTTACAATGTCTCAGTTCTATCCATACTGACTCTACATCTTCTGATTCTATGTAATTCCTATCAAAGGATTGAATTTCATTTCTTATCAACAGAGCTACTCCATCCTCTCTGCCCACCCATCTGTTTAGAGGGATAAGAGCCAAATGCAGGCTTGTGGGACAATTGTACATGGGGCATGTTGGTCGGCGTGGGCGATTTGGGCCAAAGGGCCTGTCTCCACATTGTATGATACTATGACTATAATACATATGTATATATATGTGTGTGTGTGTGTGTGTGTGTTCATGCACACGCATGCACAAACCCCACACACTCACCCCACACACTCATCCCACACACACCCTGGAGTGGTTGTGGCTGATAACACATTTAATGTTAAGCTTGATAGACAAATGAGGAAGAAAGGCAAAGTAGGTTTTACGAGCATTAGGTGTAATGGGATAGGGGACAACTCAAATGTTATGCGACAATGAAAAGTTCAATGTTATGGCTGGTTCTGTGCTGCTCCTTTAATCTTTGTCTTTCATAGTCATAGAGTCATAGTGATGCAGTGTGGAAACATGCCATTCAGCCCAACCTGCCCACACCGGTCAACAGGGCCCAGCTACACTAGTCCCACCTGCCTGCATTGGTCCATATCCCTCCAAACCTGTCCTATCCATGTACCTGTCTAACTGTTTCTTAAACATTAGGATAGTCCCAGCCTCAACGACCTCATCTGGCAGCTTGTTCCATACACCCACCACCCTCTGCGTGAAACAGTTACCCCTCAGATTCCTATTAAATCCTTTCCTCTTCACGAACCTATGTCCTCCAGTCCTCAGTTCCCCTACTGGGCAAGAGACTGTACATCTACCCGATCTATTCCTCTCATGATTTTGTACACCTCTATAAGATCACCCCTCATCCTCCTGTGCTCCAAGGAATAGAGACCCAGCCTACTCAATCTTGCCGTTTAGCTCACACCCTCTAGTCCTGGCAACATCCTCGTAAATCTTCATGCAGTGAATCATGCCCCTTTGGTTAGTCATGAAATGTGAATGGGAACATGTGGTGAGGAATGGGAGCGGTGATGGTGGATGAGGACAGGCAGACGTTTCATTTGAATGCTTGCTTCAAGTTGCATTGAAGACTGCCTTTATTTTTTTTTTAAATACCGGGGCCACTGAAAAATGCAATGAAGCATGAAAAAGATAAATCTACCTGAATGTGGTCAGCATATCTACGGTCATCTCTGATATATCCTGACAAGTGGTAGATAACTTGATGTTGTAATCCTCTTGTTGGCTCACAGATACAGGATTTCTGTTGACTGTGTCAGATATAAAATATATCATGTGAAAGGAGGAATTGACTTGCAGCAGCAGCAGGAGACAGATTGCCATTTTGTACCTTTCAACTGTACGGTGGTGATACCATGGAATGGTTCATCTTCTGTTTTATATGTTTTAGTGTGATGCAGGTGTTTTATAGATAGTGGTATTCTTCAACCCTGGAATGCTTGCTTTCATTTCCTCCTTAAAACAACTGCAATTTCATCGGTGTTTCTTTGCATAGGTGTTACTAGTTATTCAAAAATTAGACAATAGACAATAGGTGCAGGAGGAGGCCATTCGGCCCTTCGAGCCAGCACCACCATTCAATGTGATCATGGCTGATCATTCTCAATCAGTATCCCGTTCCTGCCTTCTCCCCATACTCCTTGACTCCGCTATCCTTAAGAGCTCTATCTAGCTCTCTGTTGAATGCATTCTGAGAATTGGCCTCCACTGCCTTCTGAGGCAGAGAATTCCACAGATTCACAACTCTCTGACTGAAAAAGTTTTTCCTCATCTCAGTTCTAAATGGCCTACCCCTTATTCTTAAACTGTGGCCCCTTGTTCTGGAGCTGGAGTCAGCTAATCTGCCACAAAATACCTTTGTGAAATGGAATGGCTTCAAAATAATAAGTATGACCATTGTTGCCATGAATGCTGGAGTGCATGCAATAAATTCACACCAGGTTTTCATGTCTAGTTCACATTGTCGGTCTTCCCCCCCCCCCTCAACAAGTACTTACTATCCCATCCATTACATTTCTCCTCATTCGCTTCTCTTCCATCTCTCTCCATTTCTCAGTAGCTTTTATCTGCCTCAGTTTGTGTGCTGCTGTCAATTCTCTTCCTTTAATTTGGTTTAGAAGTACATTGCGGAAGCAGGTCCTTCGGCCCACCGAGTCCGCGTCGACCCATACACTAGCACTATCCGACACATTAAGGCCAATTTTTACTGAATCCAATTAACCGACAAACCTGTACACCTTTAAAGTGTGGGAAGCATTCGGAGAAAACCCAAGCAGTCCCAGGGAGGACGAATAAACTCCGTACAGACAGTAACCTTAGTCAGGATTGAACATGGTTCTCTGGCACTGTAAGGCAGCAACCCGACTGCTACTCCACTGTGCTGCTCCTTGTTTTGTGATTGCTCGCTGGTCGTTTGAATGCTGCAACACTGGGAAGCAGCAAGAATCTCTTTCATACCCACTCATAGTTTCAGACGCTATTAAGTTTATTTACAGTTGAATAAACGTAGATGTCTTTAACATTTCCTTTATTGTGCAATATCCCATTCTCCAAGCAAAGTAGCATGAGGGATGATCAGAAGGTAAGATAGGGTTGCAAGGACACACCCTGATCTACGATGACTGGCCAGGGAGTCTAAGTTCCCATTGCAAATGAGCAGATGGATTACTGAATTAAAGCCCATCCTGAGGATGTTAGGGCTGTGCTCAATTACATAATTGTGAGAAATTCTAGTGGGAAATGCTGTTGCATTGAGAATGGTTATAGATAAGATTGGATTTTTAAAAGTACATATTTTTTTACTCTGGAGAAGGTAGCATTAAGTCTGGACTATTATTCTTAATTATGCTCCCTTTTAGAGCTACTAATGGAGATCTATTTTTGAATTAAGATACTAAACAAAGGCCCTCCAGTTCCCGAAAGGAAAGGAAATGATCCTGTTTTGAAGAAAAACACTGCAGTGTCACTAATCATCCATGGATCTGCATTTAAAAGCAGATTGGCTTAAAAATACTATATTGTTCCAAAGGCTTGTGTGCTATGCTTCAGAAATGAATGCACCATGATATTCTCCATTTTCCTGCAAAACTTATAACGATTAACATCGAACATTAAGTGTCCCACTGCAACTATGTTTCTGCAATGGTCACAAGGTCATAGTCTCAAGCACAGATCCAGACTCTGTATTATGTTTACTATTACCATCATTTTCATCAGTGCATGTGTGTGTGTGTGTGGCTTCACCATGTATCTGACATTTGCTGCGGCATCTGCCCAAGTAGGTCTCAGCCTAAAAAAGACACACAGTCCTGGAGTATCTCAGCATGCCTAGAGAACATGGGATAGATAACTTCAGAATTAAGGGACAAAAGTTTAGGGGTAACATGAGGGGTAACTTCTTTACTCAGAGGGTGGTGGCTGTATGGAATGAGCTTCCGGTGGAAGTGGTGGAGGCAGGCTCGATTTTATTATTTAAGAGTAAATTGGATAGGTATATGGATGGGAGGGGATTGGAGGGTTATGGTCTGAGAGCAGGTAGATGAGACTAGGTCAGAGAAAGTGGTCGGCGTGGACTGGTAGGGCCGAACGGGCCTGTTTCCGTGCTGTAATTGTTATATGGTTATAACATTTTGGGTTGGGATTCCTCTTTAGGTCTCTGCTTAGATAAGCCATCGCTAGGAAATGGTTTCATGTGAATTCACTGCAATCATGAGTGAAACAAAGATGCTCTTCATGGCTGTTTTTGCTCTAGGTCCTCATGCTCCAAGCCTGCCCATGTATTCTGCATCCTGACTACAATTAAATGCCACTCTGCCTCCCCCTCCTCCTCATCCAGTCGCTAACCCTGAGTGATTCAACATCCCAATCTGACCCCCGAGGTCCCAGCACATACTCTCATCCCCCCCCCCCCCCCCCCATCTTTCTTGCTATTCCTTTCCCTGAGCAATACCATCTCCCTATTGTTCCCACACTTTCTCTAAACGTGACTCAACGTGGCGGTTTTCTTCGAGATGCTCTACAGTGGTCAAAGAAGGATTTTGGTATATGTGTGCAGGATGCCTTATTCATAATGTATCTCAGATGCATTAGAATTCTGCTCTGGGTAAACCTTCAGATAGTTCCACAGAACACCTTTCATTTGATCAGACTGAAGGAGGGTCTCGACCCGAAACGTCACCGATTCCTTCTCTCCGTAGATGCTGCCTGTTAAGTTACTCCAGCATTTTGTGTCTATCTTTCATTTGATGACCTTTTCCAGGCCACTTTCTTGTGATCTGTTTATAGAACCTTTAAGGGCATACCCTGCTTGTCTTGTTTTTCCACAAAGTGCTTCAGTAGTTGTGCATAGTATTCAGAGACTTACTGAATACTTGAAATATGCCACAAAAACAAATATTTTACACTATTGGATAACTTCATTGGGTATTATAAAGGTCAGTTCAGCAACCAGGTCTAAACTGGGTGATCAGTGAGGTTGTGAGTGGCCTTTACCTGATGTTAAATCACAAATTGGATACAAAGGTTGGGAACTGCATATTTTACAGATGGTTCTTTCTATCATTTGTCCTCCAGATTGTCACCTGGCAACATAAGGATATCTCTGCAGATATATCTGTATACCTGCTTGACTTCAGAGATGAAATATTAGCAATTTGGTTAATGGTTTTCATTACTTAAGAAACAATGATGGAGAAATCAAAACAAATATTAATATTAAATGATGTTGAAATCTTCAAGGAATGATGTTGCAGATAATGTGGTAACTACTTTGTGCGCACTAAAGATAAATCAGGCAAGGTCATAATAGCCTCTTGTAGAAGCACGCATATTATCCATGTGCATGAATAGCTTGAATTTCAATGTAGGTGTTTCCGTTTTAATTAAATGCTTTCATCAGTAAGACATACAGGTTGTATTAGAGGTGGTGTTGTCAGACCATTTTGTCAACAGTAAGCCTAAATATTAACAGGGCTAGTTTCCACAGGTAACGTTGCACAGAGCATTGGTGGGCGTCCACACTTGCCTGCCTACCATGCATTTTTTACTCTATCTCATGTGCCTGTTGGTTCTCTGTTCAGCAATCAACCTTGGTGTCTGAGGGATACATGGAAGAACTGCAGATGCTGGAATCTTGGGCTAAAAGACAAAGTACTGGAGGAGCTCAGCGGGCCAGGCACCACCTTTGGAGGGAATGGTTTTCTATCCTTGCCCGACCTTTTTATTTCGAACTGCCAGCATGATATCAGCCATCTCAAATTCTCCACTCCCCGAACCCAATCCAACCTAACCCCCTCTGGATGCACAGCCATCCGCAAACACAGTAACAATCCCAATATTTAGTTTTCGTTTACTTTATTATTGTCATGCATACTGAGGTACAATGAAAAGCTGTTTGTTGCGTGCTATCCAGTCAAAGAAAAGACTTTACATGATTACAATTAGGCCATTCACAGTGTACAAATAAAGGATAAAGGGTTCAACATAAAGGGTGCACGATAAAGTCAGATTAAAGATAGTTCAAATAGTATAAGAAAATAACTGCAGATGCTGGTACAAATCGAAGGTATTTATTCACAAAATGCTGGAGTAACTCAGCAGGTCAGGCAGCATCTCAGGAGAGAAGGAATGGGTGACGTTTCGGGTCGAGACCCTTCTTCAGGCTGATGAAAGATAGTTCAAAGATCTCCAATGAGGTAGATGGGAGGTCAGGACCGTATTAGCTGGTGAGATGACAGTTCAATCACCTGATTACAGCTGGGAAGAAACTGTCCCTGGATAATTGAGCACGTTGAAGAATCCTGATCCCGTCTGCTGCCTGAGCCACTGGGTTCCTCCAGCACTTTGTGTCCGTTTCTGAGAGGCATGGTTCAACATTGGACGGTGAGCAGGCTTGAGAACCAGATGGGTCTGAACTCTGAATCCTAATGCAGGATGAGAACCTTGACCATGAAGAGGCAACTTAAGAGGAGGGCTGATGATTATCCAGGGGTTCTATCAAATTCTGTGGGGTTCACTGCGCTTAAATAACAGACATGGTTGTAGTTGCTCTTAACTTCTCACTGAAGCTGCCATTGCTTTCTGGGAGCTACCAATGTTTTTTTCTTAACCAAAGCCAATTGACCCACAAACCTGTACGTCTTTTTTGGAGTGTGGGAAGAAACCGGAGCACCTGGAAAAAAACCCACGCAGTCACAGCGAGAATGTACGAACTCCATACAGATGGCACCTGTAGTCGGGATCGAACCGGGGTCTCTGGCGCTGTAAGGCAGCAACTCTACCGCTGCCGCTACTGTCTGTGTTGCCCAGGTCTAGAAAATCTGACAAAATAGGTTTAGTCAGTGGCTGGTAACTTTGCAATATTTAAACTACGAAATACCACTAGAGATAGGTTTGGCTGGCTCCTAACTGGTCCCACACCATCAAAGAGTTGAAGCAGGTTTGGTATGCAATTTAAAAAAAAATCCATGTTTTCCTGTGCTAATATCCAGCCCATAGTTCCTTTCAGAAGGCACATGCAACAATTAATCCAGTCAGGTTTCTCCCATAGTTCATTTGATGATTAAAAGATGGAGTTGACTTGTTTAACAACTGGATTTTCTCCAGTACAACATTGTGCTAAGGTACTGGTTGGCAGATTGGATGAGTGAATCAAATGAACCCTAATCATTTGAATCAGTTGAAGCTAATTTTATTTAGCGCGAACGTGAGCCATTGCAAACAAATTTTGATTCCGTAGTTTGATGTAGCCAGAAATTTCAGGTGCAGCCTCGCACTTACTAGTCTGTTGAAGTAGAAAGAGATGGAAACAAATGAGCTAACAATCTGTGTCGGAAGGAACTGCAGTTGCTGGTTTAAATTGAAGATAGACACACAATGCTGGAGTAACTCAGCGGTACAGGCAGCATCACTGGAGAGAAGGCATCAGTGAAGAAAGCGAATGGTATGTTGGCATTCATAGCAAGAGGATTTGAGTTTAGGAGCAGGGAGATTCTGCTGCAGTTGTACAGGGCCTTGGTGAGACCGCACCTGGAGTATTGTGTGCAGTTTTGGTCTCCTAACCTGAGGAAAGACATTCTTGCCTTAGAGGGAGTACAGAGAAGGTTCACCAGATTGATCCCTGGGATGGCGGGACTTTCATATGAGGAAAGACTGGATAGACTGGGCTTGTACTCGCTGGAATTTAGAAGACTGAGGGGGGATCTTATAGAAACATATAAAATTCTTAAGGGGTTGGAGAGGCTAGATGCGGGAAGATTGTTCCCGATGTTGGGGGAATCCAGAACCAGGGGTCACAGCTTAAGGATAAGGGGGAAGTCTTTTAGGACCGAGATGAGAAAACATTTCTTCACACAGAGTGGTGAGTCTGTGGAATTCTCTGCCACAGAAGGTAGTTGATGCCAGTTCATTGGCTATATTTAAGAGGGAGTTAGATGTGGCCCTTTTTGCTAAAGGGATCAGGGGGTATGGAGAGAAGGCAGGTACAGGCTACTGAGCTGGATGATCAGCCATGATCATATTGAATGGCGGTGCAGGCTCGAAGGGCCGAATGGTCTACTCCTGCACCTATTTTCTATGTTTCTATGTTTCTATGTTTCTAAGGAGTGGGTAATGTTTCGGGTTGAGACCCTCCTTCAGACTGATTGAAACGTCACCCATTCCTTCTCTCCACAGATGCTACCTGTCCCGCTGAGTTACTCCAGCATTTTGTGTCTCTCATTTGAACTAACAACCTGACTGATAAACAGGAAGTTGATTAATTTATACAATTTTCCTCTTCAGGAACACTGCTGGGACCTTCAGGGTTGGAATGTCAGGAGCTGTTGAGCCTCTGATTGCCCATAAAACGCTGAATGCTCAAACAGCATGGGGCGGAGTAAACAATGTGGGACGGCGCTGGAAGTTTACAATTTACTTTCATCTTTTCAAAGACCCTTTGGTGCTTCATGTGCTGCATTTGATTTATGATTCACCTGAGGGAGCAGATGGGGCCCACCGTGGGTGTCAGACAGACATGACTCACTGGCAGCCATGGTATTCATCAAGTCAAGTCCCATTCTAGAAACTGGGGGAAGAAAGCCAAGTTGTCATTTGGAACCCTGCCTAATTTCTCAAATGAATGTGCAGAAATCCCATGGGAAGGTGTGACAGAAAAGTGTTGTACTTTTTACGGGCCATTGCTAACAAGGGTTTTATGTTCAGCCTAGACACAAAATGCTGGAGTAACTCAGCGGGGCAGGCAGCGTCTCTGGAGAGAAGGAACGGGTGACCTTTCGAGCTTTTCTCTGCTGTGGTGCAATTGATGCAACCTATTGAGGCACAGTAATGACAACAGGAATGTTCGAGGGATATCGGTAAGGAGTTTTGATTGGGTGGAGTAAGTGACAAAGATGAGGGCTGAAAATGAGACAAAAGGCAGCGGCTGACTAGCAGTCTGTCCGTCTTTTTTTTTCCTTTTTTGTTGTGTGTCGGTGTTGGGATGGTTTTTATATATATTTTTTTGGTTGTGTATGTGTGGGAGGGGGTGGTGGTGTGGGTGGGTGGGTGTGGGGGGGGGGGGGGAACTTTTCTCTTCCTCACGGCGCGGGGTGCGGCTCGGCTGCGGGGCCTAACATCCCCCGGTGCGGCTCGGCCGCTAGACTTTACATCCCCCGGTGCGGCTTGGCCGCTGGACTTAACAGTGCCCGGTGCAGCTCGGCTGCGGGGCTTAACATCGCCCGGTGCAGCTCGGCTGCGGGGCTTAACACCGCCCGGTGCAACTCGGCTGCGGGACTTAACATCGCCCGGTGCAGCTCGGCTGCGGGGCTTTACATCGCTGGTGCGGCTCGGCTGCGGGACTTAACATCGCCCGGTGCGGCTCGACCACGGGGCTTAACATCGCCCGGTGCGGCTCGGCTGCGGGACTTTTCACCGCTGGTGCGGCTCGACCACGGGACTTTGCATCGCCCGGTGCGGCTCGACTACGGGACTTAGCTGCGCAAGGCTTGGTCGCGGGCCTTTCATCGCCCGGTTCGGCCGCGAGACGTTTCAGCGCCCGGTGCGGGGACTGTGCGGGTCGGTCGGGGACGAGCTGTCTGTCCGTGGGCGTGGGGAAGAGAGTGGAAGTTTTGTTGCCTCCATCACAGTGAGGGGGTGTTTGGAGTCACTGTGATGGACGTTTGTGTTGGGGTTATGTGTCTTGTGTTCTTTTTTTTTCTTTTCTATGACTGCTATGTAGTTTCGTTCGGTATTTCGGTACCGAACGACAAATAAAGCTCTGTTATACCTGTTATATAAAGGGAGAAGTGAAAAACAAGGCTGGAGGCAGGGATGCAGGTGGAAGGGGAGGGGAGCGGGAGAGAATGTCGGGACAGTGACCGATTTGCCGAATACTTGCCCTCTGTCTGTCAGAGGCCTGCTGGATGTCTCAGTTGCTAACCATTTTAACTCCCCTTCTCATTCTCATACTAACCTTTCTACCCCGGCCTTCCATTGCCAAAGTGAGGCATGACATGCAAACTGGAGGAACAGCTCCTCACACCCCAACGGTCAGAATATTGAGCTCCCCAATTTTAAATAATACTCCCCTTCATCTTTCCCTTTCCTGTGCCACCACCAGGCCTGATGTGCGTCTATTTCTCCCACTATCCACCCTCTTTCACCCCCACCCTGCTCCTGTCTACTTCCACCTATATCCCTCCCTCTCGCTTGACATTTCATTCCTCATCTGTCAACCATTTGATCTCTAGCCTTTGTCACTTGCTCCACCCATGGTGGCACAGTGGCACAGCGGTAGAGTTGCTGCCTGACACCACCAAAGACCCGGGTTCGATCCCGACCACAGGTGCTGTCTTTACAGGGTTTGGACCTGCATGGGTTTTCTCTGGGTGCTCTGGTTTCCTCCCACACTCCAAAGACGTATAGGTTTGTAGGTTAATTGGCTTCGGTAAAATTGTTTCTAGTGTGTGTAGGATAGTGTTAGTGTTTGGGGACCACTAACCGGCATGGACTTGGTGTGCCAAAGGACTCGTTTCCATGCTGTATCACTAAATTAAACTAAACTAATCTGCCACGTGTATCCACCTATCACTTAGGCAGGATAAAGTCACTTTCCAGACTTTATCCTGCCCCCACCTTTCTTTTCTAGCTTACTCCCCCCCTCCTACCATCAGTCTGAAGAAGGGTCCCAACTAGGGTTGCCAACTTATTTACTCCCAAATAAGGGACAAAAGATGATGTCACCGCCCCACATGACCTCACCCAGCCAGCGGCCACGGGCTCCCACTCCACCAATGGAGGCGGGTTGCTGCGCAACCTCTGTTAGGCTGCGCCCGGGCCTACACTCTCCGGGCCTACAGTGGCCCCCAGGCCTATTGTGTCTGGGCCTACAGTGGCCCCCGGGCCTACACTGTCCAGGCCTCCTGCTCCCCCCGGGCCTAATATGGGACAAGGGCGGTCCCGTACAGGACAAACCAATTTGGCCCAATATACGGGATATCCCGGCTAATATGGGATAGTTGGCAACCCTAGTCCCAACCCAAAACATCACCTGTCCTTTCCCTCCTAAGATGATGCTTGTCCTGCTGAGCTACTCCAGAGCTTTCTGATTTGGTCAGAAAGGTACTGCTGACCCAAACCTTAATACTCAGTCTGAGATTTACAGACCAATTTCAGTAACTTTGACACTCCAAGAGCTGTCAGATGAAACACGTAACTTCTCTTATATCCTGTAGTAATGCAGACATTGGGCTTCTTGTCCTTGGGGAGAGATGCTCAGAGTGCAAATCCTGCAAAATCAACTTTGCACGGGGGGTGCCTCTTGAGAATACTGGCTGAGGAGTCATTTGATCTGGAATCACAGAATAACTTTTTTTTCAAACCTGCAGATTCATGACCCTCTGACTAAAGAAAATCCTTTACGATGGGGCATAGAATTGAGTGGTCTTGACGAAACCTAAGCTAAAGTATTGTGCGATGATTATTGGTAAATCGGAGATGCTTGGTTGCTCCTAACGATGTGTTCCATCTCTTTGCTGATAAAATAGATAGATAGGTAGATAGATAGATAGATTGGATTGCTTTATGAGCAGGATATTCCAGGGTGGTTTTTTTTCCACATAGTTTGCTGATGCTGGTGCCACAATAATACTGGAATGGCCTGGCTAGAGTTGCCACTTGGTCAGGTGCAAACCAGCCGAGATGTTGTCCCGCATCTTTGGCTGTGTCCTGCCCTCTCGCCATTTCTTGAGTTCACGATGGAGTGAACAGATCTGTTCGAAGTCTTGAAGAGTCATGTTGTTTAGTCTCATTGTCTGTAACTCGGATAAGGCTGCCATAAAACCCAGCTACTTTGTAGGATTTAAAGTGACAGAAAAGAAAGTTGTACATATTCAGCCTCGGGCATCGTCTGTGGTGAGAGAGAAGCCGAATTAATGTTTCACCTCCCTGATGTTAAGCTTGCTAACAAATGCATCATGTTGCTTTTGATAGGGTTTTTGTGCAGATGATAAGTATTTGGATTTTGAAAGGGTGTGTGCTGTATTACTATGCAAAAAGTATGTGCAAAATTGAGACTGCTGGATTATTAAGGTCTTGCCGTTCACAATTACTGGATTAATTCTCGAGTTTGAGGACAGACACTGAATTGAAAGTGCTGCAGGAACTCAGCGGGTAGGCAGCATCCGACGAAGGAACCTTTACAGTCGGGACGTTTCTTCAGATCGATGGACTTGGGAGTTGCCGAAAATGGGAGATGGGACAAGGGCAAGGTATGGCAAGATACAGGTGGGTACAGGTGGGGTGGGTATTGATTGGTAGGTGAGTGGAGTAAGCGACAAAGGCTGCAGGTGAAAAGGAGACAAATGAGAAGAGGAGAAGACGAGGAGTAAAATGCAAAGGGATATGGATGGAAGGGCAAAGGGAGGCGGAGAATGAGGAGGAATAAAAGGAAAATGGGGACTTGGAGGTAGATGTTGAGCGTACTGAGGAGGGAAAAGGCGGCTGGGATGGTGGGAGCTGGTGGGGGAAATGTGTGCACACAAATGTGTGCACAAAACGAGGGGAGGCTATTCAATTCAATTCAATTATCCAATTGAATGATACTTTATTGTCACATGTACCTAGGTGCATACAACCCGGTAAAATCCTATAGCAGACCTCACTTAGGCAGTACACAAGTGTCACCATGTTTCTGGTCTTGACAACGTTCCAAAGGTTCACCGATCAGTCCTATCTTCTGCCTGCCACCTCACGGCAGCTGGGTCCGCTCTTCATTCTCGGCGGCCCCTGCCAGCTCCCCCTTCTGTTCTCGACGGCCCCTCACTCGGTCCCCCCTTCGTTTTCAGTGGCTCCCCGCCGGGACACCCGGGACATTGTAGAATTCAATGCTCGTACTGCTGGGTTGTCAGCTACCCAAACAGAATTTGAGTTGTTATTCCTATGCAGATGCTGCCTAATCTGCCAATTTCCTTCAGCACTGTGTTTTGCTCAGGCTTCCAGTATCTACAGTTTCTTCTGTCTCGACTGAATTGCCCAAGGCACATTAGGTGATGAACAGTTGTTTATCAGAGTGGCAGGAAACAGACTGCAATTTACCCCAAGGGTCAGGGTTGGGTTTGGTTGGTGGGTTGGGGGAGAAAACACGTTTATAATAGGCTGGACCGAGGACGTAGTAGATGATGTGAATCTTGGCAATGCAGTGAAAGTTGTAAACAATGAAGAAATAGTAACAGACTTCAAGAAAAGAATGGACCGGGGAAATGAACAACTGTAGACTTTAGAGATGCAGCATGAACCAGCGATCACCTAAACACTAGTTCTATCCTACACACAAGGGACAATTTACAATTTTACAGAGAATTGTATACCTACACGTCTTTGGACTATGGGAGGAAACTGGAGCACCCGGAGACAACCCACACAGTCACAGGGAGAACCTACAAACTCCGTACAGACAGCACCCATAGTCAGGATTGAAACCAGGTCTCTGGTGCTGTAAGGCAGCAACTCTACTGCTGTGTCACTGTGCCACACAGCTCTGTTAAACTAAAATTAACCCACAACTGTGAATGTAAGCTTAACCCACAACCGTGAATGGCTGAGGAAGCGCCTCGACCTGAAACCTATGCCTTCTCTCCAGAGATGCTGCCTATCCCGCTGAGTTACTCCAGCTTTTTGTGTCTATCTTCATTTTAAACCAGCATCTGCAGTTCCTTCCTACACTGTGAATGGATTGATTTTAGTCGGAATAATAAGACAAAGATGTATAAACAAATGTGGCAATTTTAATGTGGGTACAGAACAATGGGGAGTATGTACATTAGTCTTCAAAGTTGGTAGTAGAACTGATTCAGAGTGTTATTAAAAGGCTTTAGTGGGTTCTAAAGCTAATAAAATACAGGGATAATCTGGTAAATCTCCATTGAACTGTCTGTGGAATTGATGCACTATAATGCTGAGAACTTGTATGCCGCACTTCTTAATCTGTATCTTCTCCTTTGCTCTATCATTTATACTTGAGCTTGAGGAGAGTGTATTTATGTATGGTATATGATCTGATTGTGCTTAGGGAGAATATAAGAAAATAACTGCAGATGCTGGTACAAATCGAAGGTATTTATTCACAAAATGCTGGAGTAACTCAGCAGGTCAGGCAGCATCTCAGGAGAGAAGGAATGGGCAACGTTTCGGGTCGAGACCCTTCTTCAGACTTAGGGAGAAAACACTTTTATAACAGGCTGGACTGAGGAAAACAGTAACATTTGCAGATGACGTGACTCTTGGCAATGTAGTGAAAGCTGTAAATGATGAGGAAATTGTAACGGACGTCAAGAATTTAATAGACTGTGGAAATGAGTAGGGGAAATTGATCTGATTGGATAGCATACAAAATAAAGCTTTTCATTGTGCCTCGTACATGTGACAATAATAAATCTAAACCTAAAACAAAACCTCATAAAGATGCAGGTTAGGGCCATGCTAGTGAATTGAGGCCAGTTCTTGGCACAAGTCTTTAAGAAGGATGTTATTTCTTTAGGTAGGGCCCAGAATAGAGGGACAGGATAGTGTCAGGGAATAAGAATTAAGAATAAGAATAAGAACCCTCTCCCTCTCCCACCCAAGTTGCACCAGCTTTTCATTCTCACCTAGTAAACAGCTCACAATGCCCTGTTTCCTTTATCATCGTAACTTTTTTGCATATCTTTCATTTATTTGTTCTTTATCTCTCTACATCACCATCTATACCTCTTGTTTCCCCTTTCCCCTGACTCCAGTCTGAAGAAGGGTCTCGACCCGAAACATCACCCATTCCTGAGTTACTCCAGCATTTTGTGTCCATCTTCGGTTTAAACCAGCACCTGCAGTTCCTTCCTGCACAACGAGAATGTTAAGTTCTGTTATTCTCTCCATATCACAGAAGGCACAGAACATAGAATGCATGAACTAGAAACAGAAGCAGCTGAACGACTCCTTGAGTCCGAACCACCATTCACCACGATCCAGGGCCTCATCAACTTTCTTGCCCGTGTTGTCTGATTCTTAGGCGTCGTGAAATCTAACTGAATGTAGAAAATCTGCGAGCTTGCAAAATGACCCTGAGATATTGAATTCCAACCTTTAAATCATCAAACAATGTGGCCTCCATCACCCTTGGTGGTAAAGAATTCACTACACTTTGAGAGAATAAATTTGGCAAAAAAAGATCATTGGCAAAACCACCAGAGTTAACAGGAGGAAAAGTATACATGTATTTTTATGCAGAGTATTGCAGGGAAGCATTAAATGAAAGGACTGTAGAAGCAAACTGATTCATAACTCAGAGAAGACAAATTTTGGGAGACTTCGGCAAATACTACGAAAGTAGAGCTAAGTGGATCACTCTTTCATGGGCCGAGTAAACTCTACGATTGGGAATATAATTGGGGAAAAGTGAGGTTATGCCTGATATATTAGAACTGTTGGTTCAAGAGGGACAAAAAGTAGGATTGTGATTCTAATAGATCAGGGTTAGCACTGCAAGTTTTTAACAAAATCAAAATCAAACTCTCAACAAAGATATTATTAATTAAAATTATGCACTTAAACTACTATTAAGGGCAAATGGACTATCTGTCCTATATAGTCGATCCTCATTTTTATTCTCAAAGCAGACTTTTCCAATTCTATTTCATCTCACTGTCAACACCTCTTTATTCCCATCTCTTTCACCAACAGTTTCTGTTGATTCAATTGGATCATCTCTCATTTTTACGTTAGCTCAATTTATTTGCCTTGGTATTGTATTACTGCACACCATTATTTATTTTTAAAAGATTTATTAATTTCATTGTAGACATTTTTAATTGACCTAGCTTCAACAGCTTTTTAGGAGAGAGAAATTCACCCGAACGAATAAGGAAGTTGGCATATAATTGACCTGTCCCACATCTGTGCCTTGGACATAGAGTCATAGAGTGATATAGTGTGGAAACAGGCCCTTCGTCCTAACTTGCCCACACCGACCAACATGTCCCAGCTGCACTAGTCCCCAGCTATTTACGATATACATTAATGACTTAGACGAAGGGATTAAAAGTACCATTAGCAAATTTGCAGATGATACTAAGCTGGGGGGTAGTGTGAATTGTGAGGAAGATGCAATAAGGCTGCAGGGTGACTTGGACAGGTTGTGTGAGTGGGCGGATACATGGCAGATGCAGTTTAATGTAGATAAGTGTGAGGTTATTCACTTTGGAAGTAAGAATAGAAAGGCAGATTATTATCTGAATGGTGTCAAGTTAGGAGGAGGGGGAGTTCAACGAGATCTGGGTGTCCTAGTGCATCAGTCAATGAAAGGAAGCATGCAGGTACAGCAGGCAGTGAAGAAAGCCAATGGAATGTTGGCCTTCATAACAAGAGGAGTTGAGTATAGGAGCAAAGAGGTCCTTCTACAGTTGTACCGGGCCCTGGTGAGACCGCACCTGGAGTACTGTGTGCAGTTTTGGTCTCCAAATTTGAGGAAGGATATTCTTGCTATGGAGGGTGTGCAGCGTAGGTTCACTAGGTTAATTCCCGGAATGGCGGGACTGTCGTATGTTGAAAGGCTGGAGCGATTGGGCTTGTATACACTGGAATTTAGAAGGATGAGGGGGGATCTTATTGAAACATATAAGATAATTAGGGGATTGGACACATTAGAGGCAGGAAACATGTTCCCAATGTTGGGGGAGTCCAGAACAAGGGGCCACAGTTTAAGAATAAGGGGTAGGCCATTTAGAACGGAGATGAGGAAGACCTTTTTCAGTCAGAGAGTGGTGAAGGTGTGGAATTTTCTGCCTCAGAAGGCAGTGGAGGCCAGTTCGTTGGATGCTTTCAAGAGAGAGCTGGATAGAGCTCTTAAGGATAGCGGAGTGAGGGGGTATGGGGAGAAGGCAGGAACGGGGTACTGATTGACAGTGATCAGCCATGATCGCATTGAATGGTGGTGCTGGCTCGAAGGGCTGAATGGCCTACTCCTGCACCTATTGTCTATTGTCTATTGTCTATTGCCTGGTTTTGGTCCATATCCTTCCAAACTTGTCCGATCCACTGTTTCTTAAATGTTGGGATAATCCCAGCCTCAACTACCTCCTCTGGCAGCTTGTTCCCTACACCAACCACCCTTTGTGTGAAAAAGTTATCCCTCAGATTCATATTAAATCTTTTCCCCTTCACCTTGAACCTATGTCCTCGATTCCCCTACTCTGGGCAAGAAATTCTGTGCACCTACCCGACCTATTCCTCTCCTGATTTTTTACACCTCTATAAGATCACCACTCATTCTCCTGCGCTCCAAGGAATTGTGACCCAGCCTACTCAACCTCTCCCTATAGCTCAGACCTTCTAGTCCTGGCATCATCCTTGTAAATCAATGCAGTGATGTGCAAGATTGAGGGAAATTGGAATGTTACTTAATTTAAGACGGCATGAAAAATAGATAAAGTAAAAAGAAAACACTTTAACAACATGAAAAGGGTTTGATATGGTGAACAAATAATATATGTTAGTAATTGTTGGGGGCATAAAAGGTTTTGGACAGAAGCACAAAATTATCAGCAAAAAGGAGTTTGAATGTTTTCTCTGTGACCGCGTGAGTTTTTTTCTGAGTACTCTGGTTTTCTCCCACATTCCAAAGGTGTGCGGGTTTGTAGATTAATTGGCTGCTGTAAAAATTTCCCTAGTGTGTAGAATAGAATGAATGGATGGGTGTTCCTTGTGGATTTGGTAGGCCAAAGGGCCTGTTTCCAATCCATGCTGTTTCTCCAAACTAAACTAAAAAAGTCCAAATAATATTCCATACCCACCAAAAATAAACACAGAATTCTGAGCAACTCAGCAGGTCAGGACGCATCTCTGGAGAAAAGGAGTTGGTGACGTTTTGGGTCGGAACCCTTCTTCAGACTATACCTACCAAATTGTTTGAATATGAGGTTTACAACAATGTTAGCGAGGCTGAGGTGAACCATGTTAGAAGCTCTAACTAGAAACTGTTGGTGAAAGAGATGGGAATAAAGAGGTGTTGACAGTGAGATGAAATAGAATTGGAAAAGTCTGCTTTGGAGAATAGAAATGAGGATCGACCATACAGGACAGATAGTCCATTTGTCTGCTGTGAATCCCATGTATTTCAGTGTAAAAGGTGCATATCGTTGTCTTGTGTGAAATTCTGGCTGATCATTGGGGATTGCTTGAAGAGGGGGCTTGACTGAAAGGTATAATTTGCATTGGAAATGCAAAAGAACAACCAAACAGTGGTCCAGAACAACGACAGTCTGCGAGCTTGTTTTCCTGTCTCAAGGCTTGCAAAAATAGATGTTGTTTCTGATTTTATGAAATTGGTGAGGTATTAGATTTTGTATCCACGGCTCAGAACTTTGCAAAGCACTTTGTGACTTGACAGATCCTGAACAAATGACAAATTTGTCAATGATAAAATTGCAAAAACAGCATCAAACATAACAATGCATCCAATTCCTGGATTTCATGTCTCCTGTGTGACGGTACATGTGACTTAAACTCTTATTCGTGACATTCAAAGTAGAAGTGCCCGCATTATTTTAAATACGTGCCACAGTCTTCCTTAAATATCCAAAATGGTGTCCGCGCATATGCTTATCTGCAGAGCAAATGGTGTGGATGCTGTCAGAAGATCAGCACTACTTAGAAATAAAAAACTGCAGATGTTGGTCAATATACAATAGCACGCAAAATGTTGGAGTCACTCTGTAGAACAAGGATAGGTGACATTTTGTGTTGAGACCCTTCTTGCCTCAGGTCAGGACACTAAATGCTCTACAGATGGACGACGTATGCACAGTAGGCCTAACATGATGATAATCATTACTCTCATTTGCTGCCATTTGGAGCTCAGTGCTCCAGCTATGTCTCTCTCTTCACCTTCCGGACATGAAACATGTTATAATTTGCAAAAGAGAATCTCCCCTGTCAGTTTAAAGTGATCAACTACTTATCAGATCATTGCTAATTGATTTATTCTGGCAGTTCCTATAATTCTGCAAGTGTCTGATATTTAGCAACTTCAAATTGTAAAGATCTGTGGGGAGAGGTATGAGATGGACTGAAGATGAAGTTTTATTGACATCGAGGCATCCACGTGAACCACATGGGGGGGGGGGGTTGTTCTTGCAATACAATATTGCAAGACATAAGAGCATCCAATGGGCAAACAAATAGTAGGATATGGCGAGTCTGAAGGCTTGTAACTTTGTCAAAGAAGTTTATTGCGGTAGCAATATTCAGTTACAAAGATAACAATTGAGATTGCAGACGACCATTAAACTTAAACTATTCACATCGAAGTCCTCTTCCAACTAATTGGTTTTGGGCGCCAAAACCACCACGTGACCTTGCTGGCCAATCCGAGGGTTCGACTCTCTGGACCAATCCCTATGGTCGCTACAAGGATGAAAAAGGGGGAAAGGTTCCTTTTAGCACATCAAAAAAGGGAGTCTTACATAAATCTGCCATCTATTGTGGCTGCAACTGGGGATGGACACTAAAACGCTGGAGTAACTCAGCGGGTCAGGCAGCATCTCTGGAGTAGAGGAGTAGGTGACTTTTCCGGTGGAACGGGTTATTGATTGTGGATGATCAGCCATGATCACAATGAATGGCGGTGCTGGCTCGAACGGCCGAATGGCCTCCTCCTGCACCTATTTTCTATGTTTCTATGTTTCAGACTGATTCTTTCAGACTCAAGAAAGGGTTCCAACCCGAAACATCATCTACTCCTTTTCTCCAGGGATGCTGTCTGACCCGCTGAGTTACTCCAGCATTTTATGTCAGTCTTCGGTGTAAACCAGCATCTGCAGTCCCTTCCTACACACTGCAACAGCGGAGTTGGACCCTGGCAGTCACTCTAATTTGATAGTCACTGCCACTGTCATATTGACAAATAGCTTTAATGCTTCTGGTCCTTCCACACTTGGAGATGTCCCACATTTTGTTCCTACCTCTTTTTAAGAACGATTTTTTTTAGGCTGTTTATTACGACAAGAGATTACATTCTCTCTTGCCAAAAAAACAGCGGGTGGGGGGAATAATTGTCCTTGATAGAACTTTAGCCATTGTTATGATGCTTTTTGACTGCATGGATGTTGCTTTTTGGATACAGCTTGTCAATGCTGCCCAGAAGTGGAAGTGACTCCACTCCATCACAATTTGATAGACTGAGGCAATAAGCAACAGATCAATGCTTGGTAACGACAGAAGACATGATGTCTTCATTCTGCAGCAGTTCACTGTGATATAGAGCTGAATTTGAGCAACCACAACAAACCACTGGGCAGCTGCTGGGTTATGCCATTATGTGCTATGGTGTTCCACAGATTCATGTACGTGAGGTCTGAAGACGAGGGTTGTGGTCATGTGAATAGGGTGTTAGATTGTCAACATGTGCAATAAACCTTTTTAGTCATTATTTTTTTTGTGTACTGCCTCGTGAAACTGCCTCATCGTCTCACTGGAGTTGTGGAGGTAACAATAGAAATAACTTTAAACAAATGGATTGAGACACAAGAGACTGGATGCTGGAATCTTAATCAAAACACGAAGGGATGGAAGAACTCAGAAGTTCTGGCATCATCTGTGAACTGAAGGAGGATTTCACCTCGAAATGTCTTCCGTCCATTTCCCTCCACAGATGCTGCCTGACCTACTGAGTTCCAACTGCACTTTTATTTCTGTCACATCTGTGGAGTCATTTAAGTTCTTTGAAACCATCATCTCCAAGGACCTTAAATGGGGGGCCATCATCAACTCCACAGTCAAAAAGGCCCAACAGAGGATGTACTTCCTGCGGCAACTGAGGAAACACAATCTGCCACAGGCAATGATGGTCCAATTCTATACTGCCATCGTAGAGTCCTTCTCCAGCATGGTCTCGTTTGGCTCAGCCACCAAGCACGACATCCAGAGGCTGCAACTTTCCCCCCATTGATGAACTGTACATTGCAAGGGCCAGGAAGCGAACGGGCAACTTCATCTTTGACTCCTCTCACCCTGGCCGCAAACTCTTTGAAGCACTTCCCTCTGGAAGGTGACTCCGGACTGTCAAAGCAGCCACAGCCAGACATAAAAACAGCTTTTTTTTCCCGTGAGTAGTAGCTCTACTCAATAACCAAAAGGCTGTAGTCCCTTTTTGCTCTGGTTTATTTCACTCACATGTTTAAACTGTAATTTGTCTGAAGAAGGGTCTCGACCCGAAACGTCACCCATTCCTTCTCTCCTGAGATGCTGCCTGACCTGCTGAGTTACTCCAACATTTTGTGAATAAATACCTTCGATTTGTACCAGCATCTGCAGTTCTTTTCTTATATTTAAACTGTAATGTTGTATTCAAAATACGCCTCTTTAATTCAAATGTGAAACAGGTAATGCTGTGTGGATCAGAGACATGGAAAATAACAAAATACACAACAAACAGGCTGCAAGCATTCATTATCACCTGCCTCGGGAGAATACTAAACATCTGGAGGGGAGACAAAGTAAGCAATGTGGACCTGTGGGAAAGAACAAGCCAGGATCCCATTGACTTACAAATTCGAAAGAGAAAATGGAGTTGGATTGGACACGCCCTCAGAAAAGCTGCCACAAACATCACCCGGCAAACCCTGAAATGGAAGCCCCCAAGGAAAAAGGAAAAGAGGTCACCCCAGGAACAGCTGGAGGAGAGGTGTCCAGGCAGAAATGTTTGGGAGTGGGCTCAACTGGGGAGATCTCAAAAGAACCGCCAACAACCGAGCGAGGTGGAGGACATTTGTCAATGGCCTATGCTCCCTGGAGGAGCAAAGGGCTTTAGAAGAAGAAGAAGAAGAAGTTATATTTTTAATGTTTTCTGCTTTATTCGTAATTGTTTACTGTTATGTTCGTGTTGTTCCTTATGAGTGGAGCACCAAGGCACATTCCTTGTATGTGTACATATTTGGCCAATAAACTTATTCATTATAAATGTATTCATTCATTCATTCACTTTTGCAAAGGTGTATAATTCTATTGGTCTCTAATGCAGGAATCATTTATTTAGATAGTATTGAAGCTAATTACTATCTATTTGTCTTGAGAAGATAACGAAGCTAAAGAAAGGATCAGTTGTGCATCTAATCCAGGGTTTTCAACGAAGTGAGGGAAACTAGTAATATACAGAGTGATCAAGGGTCAAGAGTGTTTTATTGTCTCATGTCCCAGAGAAAACAATGAAATTCTTACTTGCAGCAGCATAACAGAATATGTAAACAAAGTGCACTGTAAACAATATAATAAATGAGAAAAAAAACCCACAATGTGACATATGCCAATACCCATTTTCTAGCAGGCTTATTGACTTGATGGAATAAATAAGGATTCCAGTTAGGCGTTGAGAATGATATCCAGGTTGTTTGGTAATTTGCCGCACATTTAGTATCATTTACTGAGGAGATTCACAGAACGCAGAAGTAACTCCGCCCTTGGGGCGGCAGCAGTGGTGGAGTTGCTGTCTTACATTGCTGGAGACCTGGGTTCGATCCTGGCTATGGGTGCTGTCTGTATGGAGTTCGTACATTCTCCCTGCGACTGGGTGGGTTTTCTCTGGGTGTTCCGTTTTCCTGTACACACTCCAAAGACATACAGCTTTCTTGGTTAATTACCTTTGATAAATTTGTGAATTGTCCTCAGTGTGTAGGATAGTGCTGGTGTATGGGGTGATCGCTGGTCGGCGCGGACTTGGTGGGCCAAAGAGCCTGTTTCCACACAGAATCTCTACATTTTTAACTCAGCGGGTCAGGCTGTGGCCCTATAGAACATGGGTAGGCAACGTTTTGGGTCGGGACCCTTCTTTAGGCTCTGAAGGGTGGGTCATCTCAATATGGGTTCCTGCCACCTGTACAATGGCCAACTATTTGCTTGCTTATCACCAATCACTGCCCTTCAAACCAATTAATTGCATTGCGAATTCTTGGAGGTTTTTCACTGGCAGTATCAGTGTACCTATATTGTTTAAACAACCTGTTTAGAATTTTCTCATCCCTTAAATCCATAAAGTCATATTTAAACCATCTGAATCCCTTGATTCTCGATAATCACTGTCTGCTGTCTAATTAACTGTGTGCAAAGTGCCCAGAGCCATCAATTAGTATAATGCTTTTGTTATCATATGGAGGTATAAACTATTCTCCATTAAACAGATTTTTGTGTTTTAGCTTTTAAGTTTAAACTCTACCTAAATTATCTCAGCATTGCAAAAAAAGACTTTTTTATATGAACAATATCTCTTTCCGGTTTCTATTATTTATTTATTTAGAATCATATTTCACACCAAACAAAGCCGTCCCTTTAGCTTGGAAAGTTAACCAAAGAATTATAAGCATAGTTCACCTGTTGAGGAGTTAGTGGTTTTCTTCATTGATTAAATTCATCTATGGAATCAAAGTATATTCATTTCACAAGCCAATGATACGAACCTTGAATTCTTTGATTTCAATTAAATCCTCCCCCTAATTTTCATAATTCCCCCTCTCTCCACCTCCCCCCACTCCACCCAGTGCGCACATCTTTTCCCCATCACCCTTTTCCTTACCCTTCCTCCTTCCACTCAGCTTCCACCCCTCCCTAATCTGAGACACCCCTTCCCTTTATATTCCCATCCCTTTTTATTCCACCTCCTCCTTTCTTATCTGGCACTCTATTGTTTCCATTTCACCTCCAGCCTTTATCACCATTTCCACTGATCTGCTGAGCATTTCCCCTCACCTGTATCCACCCATCACTTATTAAGTTTGCCCCATCCCTAAGTCTTGTTACCATCTCTCTCCTCCCACTGCAGACCAAGCCTGAAGAAAATTGGAGGCATTCGGACTATCTTTGATCGGACTTCACTGGCTTTATCTTGCAATAAACGTTATTCACGTTATTCCCTTTATTGTGTATCTGTACACTGTGAATGGCTCGATTGTAATCATGTGTTGTCTTTCCGCTGATTGGCTAGCACGCAGCAAAAGCTTTTCACTGTACACGTGACGTTAAACTAAACTCAACTCCCATCCCAAAACGTTGTGTGTCCATTTCCCTTCACAGCCTGACCCGTTGAGTTCCTCCAGCACTTTGTTCTTTTTTTATATTCAGTATCAAATGAAGTTTTGTGAGGAGTGTTGGAGATGGCCCCAGTCATCAGTGTGCACATGGTAACAACTGAATCTGGAGTGTTGTGTAGCATATCAGCAATCTCAACCCTCGGCTGGCCAGCCTTGTGTTTGCCTGTGCATCGTACCTGAAAAAAAAAATCATTTTCTGGATGTTTTCCAGCTTGCGTAAATGATTCCTTGTAATTGCTCCCACTATGCCAGCTTATTTCCCGGGCAAGCTGTTTTCCATGCTGTTCTTGCAACCATTGGAGTATTTTCCCCCTGATACCCATTAGCATCTGTCCTGCCAGGACCTCTCATTATCCCACTTTATCATTCTGCTGCCTTCTGTCAAAACCACACACTCTCACCTGACCTTTGCAATTTCACCTCCTTCACCTAATGTTGGACCAAGACGATGACAAGTTAAAGCTCATAAGGTATAGGTGCAGAATTAGGCCATTTGGCCCATCGTCTACTCCGCCATCTATCTTTCTCTCTCAACTCCATTCTCCTGCCTTCTCCCCAAAACCCCCAACACCCATACTGATCAAGAATCTGTTAAATTCCGCCTTAAAAATTATCCATTGACTTGGCATCCATAGCCATCTGTGGCAATGAATCCTACAAATTCGCTAACCTCTGACTAATAAATTCCTTTATGAATGGGTGTAGAATCGAAGGTATTTATTCACAAAATGCTGGAGTAACTCAGCAGGTCAGGCAGCATCTCAGGAGAGAAGGAATGGGTGACGTTTCGGGTCAAGGCCCTTCTTCAGACTGATGTCAGGGGGCGGGACAAAGGAAGGATATAGGTGGAGACAGGAAGTTAGAGGGAGAACTGGGAAGGAGGAGGGGGGATAGAGAGGGACAGAGGAACTATCTAAAGTTGGAGAAGTCAATGTTCATACCGCTGGGCTGCAATCGAGTGGTCTTGACAAAACCTAAACTAAGGTATTGTGAGAGGCTTATTGGTAAATCGGTGATGCTTGATAGGTCATAATGATGCGTTCCATCTCTTTACTACTGATAGATAGATTGGATTGTTTTGTGAGCAGGGTATTCCAGGGTGTTTTTTTCACATAGTTGGGTAATGCCAGTGGTAAAATAATACTGGAATGACCTGGCTAGATTTGCCACTTGTCAGGTGCAAATATTTAGAAACTAGCTGGGATGTTATCCCGAAGCTTTGACTGTATCCTGCACTCTTGACATTTCTTGAGATCATGGTGGAGTGAGCAGAGTTGTTTGAAGTCTTGAAGAATTGTCTTGTTTTGTCTCATTTTCTGTAACTCGTTTTCACCTAGCCCACAGCTAACATTAGCCTGTTTCCTTTATCATCATTACGTTTTTGCATATCTCTCATTAGTTTGTGGTATATCTCTCTATCACTGTCTATCTCTCGTTTCCCTTTCCCCCGACTCTCAGTCTGAAGAAGGGTCTCGGCCCGAAACGTCACCTATTCCTTTTATGTTTCCACGCTGTATCTTTAATCTAAACTAGATTCTCAAGTTGCACCCCATTCTGCTTGTATATATCTCTATCATTTCTTATAAAGGACTCCACAGTCAATGCAAGTGAATTAGAATTTTTGCTTCTGATCACCCCTTTGATCATTTACAAAGGGTCTTGGTCTTCCATTATTTGCTTGTGCCTCGTCTCCAACTCTTGGAATTTCTCACACAACTGCTGCTGACGCGAAAATTCAAGGAATAATATTTCACAGCGAGTAGACCAATTTTGTTTTATAAAGTAAAGGCTGTAACATCAGGAAATGTCACACAAAGTCCCAGGCATTCTGTTTTCAAATAAATAGCTCTGTATAAATAGCTCTTGGTTGTGTTTTTGTTGTTATTTGAAGACCTTTTATTCGAGTGTCCTTGATGCTTCTTAACTGCACCAATTAAAGGATGGGCCCAGCAGGTCCATCCACATGATGTAGGCAGTCTTTTCCCTGACTGCGAGAAAACTAAAACTACCTGGGAAATGTTCTCACACAAATTGTACCTTTCCAGCAAGGTGTCCCTCTGTTGATAAGCAGACCAGACTTCCCATTGTCACCTCCATCTGCACTTCACGCTGCTTCAGAAAAGCAGCGAGCATAATCAAAGACCTGTTCCACACCGGTCATTCCTCCTTCTCCCTGCTCCCGTCTGGTGGGAGATACAGAAGGTTGAAAGCGTGCACCTCCAGACTCAGGATCAGCATCTTCCCCTCTGTTATCAGGCTTCTGAACGGTTCTTCTGCAAGCTGGGATACGATACATGGTGTGTTTATGTTTAAACATGTGGTACGTTTGCCTTCATCAGTTGGGCATTGTGGATAAGAGTCGGGAAGTGATGTTGCAACTTTATAGGGCTTAGAGAGGTATAGAAAGGGTAGACAGTCAGCACCTTTTTCCCAGGGTGGAATTGACAAAGACTAGAGGGCTTAGCTTTAAGGTGAGCGGGTGATGTGGGGCAAGTAATTTTACACAGAGTGGCGTGAAAACGGAGAGGATGAGACGGAGTTTCTTCCCACAGGCCATCAGGACTGTCAACTTTTATAACTAAATTTTTGTCTACACTATAGTAACTTATTAACTTTATTTATATGCTGTAACTGTAATTCTTTTTTGTGCACAATCCGCAGGCATTGCCACTTTCATTTCACTGCACATCGTGTATGTGTATGTGACAAATAAACTTGACTTGACTTGACTTGTCTGCCTGGAAAGTACTACCAGTGGTGGTGGTGGGGGCAGATACGATAGTGGTGTTCAAGAGGCTGTTAGATTGGTACATGAATACGCAGAGAATGGAGGGATTGGAATCACCTGCAAGCTGAGTAGATTAGTTTAATTTGGCATCCTGTTCGGCACAAACATTTTGGGGTGTGGGGCTGTTCCCATTTTGTCCTGTTCTATGTTCTAAATGTAACTCTTGTTGATTGTAGAAATCTGGTTCACAAACCTAGCCTTAATCTGCAGAAGATCATTTTATATTCATTCTACTTTACCAATACTCACTACTGTGGCATTTACCTTCATATTTTTTGAAATTCCATGCATTCAAATGCACAATATGGTACCATTTTTGTTTGACTAATGATGCTTGCACTAAGCTATTAAATATACTCAATATATGATTTAATGCTTACCAGCCTCTGATTTAATGCTTATCAGCTTTCACTGGTATTTTGTCCTGCTAACAGGATGTCTTTTAGGACCGAGATGAGAACGTTTTTTTTTCACACAGAGAGTGGTGAATCTGTGGAATTCTCTGCCACAGAAGGTAGTTGAGGCCAGTTCATTGGCTATATTTAAGAGGGAGTTAGATGTGGCCCTTGTGGCTAAAGAGATCAGGGGGTATGGAGAGAAGGCAGGTACAGGATACTGAGTTGGATGATCAGCCATGATCATATTGAATGGCGGTGCAGGCTCGAAGGGTCGAATGGCCTACTCCTGCACCTATTTTCTATGTTTCTATGTCTATGTTTCTATGTTGATATTTTCCCAATGGTAAATTTGTTTAAAGGTAAACTCATTGGAGAAGATGTTATCCTGCTAGAATGGAGAAAGTAACAATTTTAGTAGCCAACCAACATTTGTCACCGATGTTGATTTTATTGCCATCCTATCTAAACTAAACAGCATGAAAGTCTGACATCAGTGGTGGGGAAGATGCTGGAGTCAATTATAAAAGACAAAATTGCGCAGCATTTGGATAGTAGTAACAGGATCGTTCCAAGTCAGCATGGATTTACGAAGAGGAAATCATGCTTGACTAATCTTCTGGATTTTTTTGAGGCTGCAACTAGGAAAATTGACAGAGGGAGCCGGTGGATGTGGTGTACCTTGACTTTCAGAAAGCCTTCGACAAGGTCCCACATAGGAGATTAGTGGGCAAAATTAGAGCACATGGTATTTGGAGTAGGGTACTGACATGGATAGAAAATTAGTTGGCAGACAGAAAGCAAAGAGTGGGGATAAATGGATCCCTTTCAGAATGGCAGGCAGTGACTAGTGGGGTACCGCAAGGCTGGGACCGCAGCTGTTTACAATATACATTAATGACTTGGATGAAGGGATTAAAAGTAACATTAGCAAATTTGCAGATGATACAAAGCTGGGTGGTAGTGTGAACTGTGAGGAAGTTGCTATGAGGTTGCAGGGTGACTTGGACAGGTTGTGTGAGTGGGCGGATGCATGGCAGATGCAGTTTAATGTGGATACGTGTGAGGTTATCCACTTTGGTGGTATGAATAGGAAGGCAGATTATTATCCGGATGGTATCAAGTTAGGAAAAGGGGACGTACAACGAGATCTTGGTGTCCTAGTGCATCAGTCACTCAAAAGGAAGCATGCAGGTACAGCGGGCAGTGAAGGAAGCCAATGGAATGTTGGCCTTCATTACAAGAAGAGTTGAGTATAGGAGCAAAGAGGTCCTTCTGCAGTTGTACAGGGCCCTAGTGAGACTCCACCTGGAGTACTGTGTGCAGTTTTGGTCTCCAAATTTGAGGAAGGATATTCTTGCTATTGAGGACGTGCAGCGTAGGTTTACTAGGTTAATTCCCGGAATGGCGGGACTGTCATATGTTGAAAGACCGGAGCGACTAGGCTTGTATACACTGGAATTTAGAAGGATGAGAGGGGATCTTATTGAAACATAAAAGATTATTAAGGGGTTGGACATGTTAGAGGCAGGAAACATGTTCCCAATGTTGGGGGAGTCCAGAACCAGGGCACACAGTTTAAGAATAAGAGGTAGGCCATTTAGAATGGAGACGAGGAAAAACTTTTTCAGTCAGAGAGTTGTAAATCTGTGGAATTCTCTGCCTCAGAAGGCAGTGAGGGCCAATTCTCAGAATGCATTCAAAAGAGAGCTAGATAGAGCTCTTAAGGATAGTGGAGTCAGGGGGTATGGGGAGAAGGCTGGAACGGGGTACTGATTGAGAATGATCAGCCATGATCACATTGAATGGTGGTGCTGGCTCGAAGGGCCAAATGGCCTCATCCTGCACCTATTGTCTATTGTCTATAGTCTATTGTCTATTGTCTATTGAAAGTTGTGTTGCCTCCTCCACAAACAGTGCTCCAGATTTACTCAAAAGAATACAGGCCCACAGATTTAACAATACCTGCCTGTTTCCATACCTTCCGTACCCCAAAGATGTATAGCTTTGTAGGCGAATTGGCTTGGTAAAATTTTAAATTGTTCCTAGTGTGTGTCGGTGGTCGGCTCGGTCTCGATGGGCTGGAGGGCCTGTTTATTCACTGTCTCTATAAAACTACACGAAACACTCAGTTAATATTTATTTTCAGCAGCTTGTTGTAAGTAGCAGATGCTTCAGGTCAGGAATGGATGGGTGACATTTTCAATTGGGAGGATGCCGACCTGAAATGTCACCTATCCATGTTCTCCTGAGATGCTTCCTGACCTGCTGAGCTACCTGAGCACTTTGTGTCATCCTTCTTTTATTAGTTGGCACCCTCTTTGGAATTTCCTTTACAATCTCTCTTCCTCCAGTTTGCTCTCTGTTTCTTTACGGCATTCCTTAAAACCTAGGTTTAGTTTAGTTTAGGTTCATTATTATCACGTACTGAGTGAGGTACAATGAATAGCTTTGTTTTGCATGCTGTCCAAACAGGTCAGAAATACTTTACATAAATACAGTCAAGTCAAACTCAATGACAATAGGTAGAGCAAAAGGGAAGAGACGAGAGTGCAGAATATTGTCCACGGTATTGTCGCACCAGTTCCATAGACAAAATCCAATATCTCCAATGGGGTGGAGGTGAATCGGGCAATTCCCTCGCCTATGGAAGAACCACTATTCTTGTGGAAGAACCAGTTGAAAACCTACCATTTCAACTGAATTGAATTGAATTGAATAAATGTTATTAGCCAAGTATGTATACCTTCAAGGAATTTGCCTTGGTGCTTTGCACGCAAGGATAACAACACAATATACAGTGAACAATTAAAAATAAAACATTATAACTTAAACATGTGAAGAATAAAATAAAATGCCAGAGCAAAAGGAGCTACGGACATTTTACAAGCTGCTTAATACTGCTTCTTACAATCTGCTCTTAAGACTTAGTACCAAGTTTTGATATTACATTTGTGAATTTCTTGGTGTGTTTCATTGCAATAATGGTAGCTTAAAAATGCACATTCTGCCATTCTGTGTGAGAAACAGCAAGTGAGTAAATCGGGAGATATCAATGAGATTTAATTTTGTTCTGAAAAACCTCGTGCTGTCAATGTTTTTGCGGTTTGTTGCTGACAGCGTCTAACCGAAGTCATGATTAATTGCTTAATATGTCAGTTGTACACATTGGCATGAAGGAAAGCAAGCTTGTTTGTGCATTTGTCAGCAAGGCATTCTTTATCATTTTGGCCCTAGTTTGGAACAAAGAGCAATAAAGATACTGCACCAGATTGGCAAATGTTTTATGAATTTATTTTGACAAATTTCTACACAACAGAAAAAATATTCCTTGGCTCCTTACCCGGTTGGGTTTTTGGTGAGGAGGTTTTGGTGTCTACTCTCACCTCCATTCCATGCTGGTTTGCATCTTGCCTTGCAGTGAGGTGGGTTCGACATGCAGGTTTGCATATTGTGTGGCCAATGTGCACTGATCCCACTGTCTCAAGCCCTGATATTACGATTGAGCAAGTCTGCGCTGTAGCAACGTGTAACTGACGTGAGTGGATCTCCTGCTTCTATGAAATTCACTATTTTGCTCTGATTGAAAGGCTGGCAGATATCTGGCAGTAACTCCAATGGTATTAGCTGACGAGCAGAAGCAAGATACACCTTGGGCAAAGGAGAGAAGTTAAGACTGGCAATTGGCACGGCGCTGGCAGAACCAGGAAAAATCACAGAACAGGAGGATAATTGGGATGCAGTGAAGAGGTGGGAGAGGGGGAGGGAGCTGGAGAAGTCAGGTGCGAGGGGCAAGGAGGGTGAACTGGGGTAATGCCTCCAGCATCCCAGGACACAAAGATGGCCGGTCTGGGAGAGGAGAGGGACGTCGGTTCGCGGAAACTGCTCCAGTTTGGCGTGTGGGCCGACTGGACTTTGGATTTTGAATAATGGCGCCGCTAATGTTGGCGCCCACATGTGTAATATATGCAAAAATAATTTCACAATAGACAATAAACAATAGACAAAAGGTGCAGGAAGAGGCCATTCGGCCCTTCGAGCCAGCACCGCCATTCAATGTGATCATGGCTGATCATTCTCAATCAGTACCCCGTTCCTGCCTTCTCCCCATACCCCCTGACTCCGCTATCCTTAAGAGCTCTATCTAGCTCTCTCTTGAATGCATTCAGAGAATTGGCCTCCACTGCCTTCTGAGGCAGAGAATTCCACAGATTCACAACTCTCTGACTGAAAAAGTTTTTCCTCATCTCCATTCTAAATGGCCTACCCCTTATTCTTAAACTGTGGCCCCTTGGTTCTGGACTCCCCCAACATTGGGAACATGTTTCCTGCCTCTAACGTGTCCAACCCTTTAATAATCTTATACGTTTCGATAAGATCCCCTCTCATCCTTCTAAATTCCAGTGTATACAAGCCTAGTCACTCCGGTCTTTCAACATATGACAGTCCCGCCATTCCGGGAATTAATCTAGTAAACCTACGCTGCACGCCCTCAACATTTCACTCATATGTGACAAATAAAGCATATTGAGTATTGATTGTCAGGGTAGAGTTGACCATCTGATCACTATTTTGAACTTGCTTGAGGTGCTGCAGGGAGGTCTAATAAAATGAACCTGCATTCTTGAAATGGCTGTTCCCACCTCCCACTAGTTGCTGTAGCATCCTGACCTCTGGGATGTTCAGACAGAGTTGTGGCTCTCAAAATATTGGGAATAGAGTCTAATTTACACTTTATATCATCAGGGGTATAGCACTTCAGACGAGGCTACTGAGATGTCTCTAAAGCATCATTGCTTAAGTCAAGTTTGCGCCAAGCAGAAGATTAGACATTCTCCTCTTCCCACCTTATTAAGGGGCATCACAAATTAAAATGACTCCCATTGGTTTTAAAGTTAATAATATGTGACGGTCAAATTTATTCCAAATGCCAGTGTGAATATTTGCTCTGTCTCAAGCTGGTCACAATGCACAAAGACAGAAATAATGAGTTAATATTTTTTTTAAATAGCTGCCAAAATAAAATTGGTAGCATCTTCCATATCTCCAACTGTGCAAGTGGCATGTATACGTGATTGCTTAAATAAAATGTAGCCCAAGCTGCTGCATAATAAGATCAGGTCTCTCTCCTAGGTACATTACAAATGCCTCCAATTCTTGCATGCACCATATTTCTTTCTGTCGTCCACAACGCTGATGGGGAAGGTTGGAGCAGTCGCATTCAATGGTCTTCTTGTGTATTGAATGTGACTGTTCCATCTGCAACATCTGTTTTCCTCCCCTGCGCTTTAGCATTCTGCACAGTGCTTTCCTCAAACATCCGCTTTCCTTATGATTGCATGATTCATTCTTTTGATGCCCCACAGCTTTTGTTGTGGATATTTGCCTTGGACAATTTTCATCCACATTCCTTTTTAACTGACCGTTATTTTGGGTGAAGTAATGTAAGAAAATAACTGCAGATGCTGGTACAAATTGAAGGTGTTTATTCACAAAGTGCTGGAGTAACTCAGCAGGTCAGGCAGCATCTCAGGAGAGAAGGAATAGGCAACGTTTCGGGTCGAGACCCTTCTTCAGACTGATGTTAGGGGGGCGGGACAAAGGAAGGATATAGGTGGACAAAAGGAAGACAGTGGGAGATCTGGGAAGGGGAGGGGAAGAGAGGGACAAAGAAACTATCTAAAGTTGGAGAAGTCGATGTTCATACCACTGGGCTGCAAGCTGCCCAGGCGGAATATGAGGTGCTGTTCCTCCAATTTCCGGTGGGACTCACTATGGCACTGGAGGAGGCCCATGACAGAAAGGTCAGACTGGGAATGGGAGGGGGAGTTAACGTGCTCAGCCACCGGGAGATCAGATTGTTTAACGCGGACCGAGCGGCCCATTTGATCGCCAATTCCAATCAGTGATGCAAGCTTCCGATGACCCTTTCTAATAAGGATCATCCTTTATTCCAGCATCGCCTCTGCATATCCACCATGAAGCTGAAATTCTTGTTAACTGACAGCACATAACAAGCGGTATTGCATCTATGATGTCTTGTGCACTCACAATATTCTGCTCCTTTAGGGTCAATGGAACTAAATATCTGTTATATAATTGGTAGCCAGTTATATATATGTCCTATCCTGCCCTGTGCAGTTGCACAAAATTAATTTATGTTATGTGGCTCAGCGGTAGAGTTGCTGCCTTACAGTTTCGGAGACCCGGGTTGGATCCTAACTACAGGTGCTGTCTGTACAGAGTTTGTACGTTCTCCCCGTGACCTCGTGGGTTTCCCCAGGTGCTCCGGTTTCCTCCCACACTCCAAAGGCGTCAAGGTTTGTAGGTTAATTGACTTTGGTGAAGATTGTAAATTGTCCCTAGTTTGTAGAATAGTGCTAATGTACGGGGATCGCTAGTCAGTGTGGACTCAGTGGGCCAAAGGGCATGTGTCTCTAAATTAACCTAACCTAAAGGCAATCTAAAATCAGTATTACAAGAATCCCATCATAGAGTTTTGTTGAAGCAAATTTGCAGATGATACTAAGCTGGGGGGTAGTGTGAATTGTGAGGAAGATGCAATAAGGCTGCAGGGTGACTTGGACAGGTTGTGTGAGTGGGCGGATGCATGGCAGATGCAGTTTAATGTAGATAAGTGTGAGGTTATTCACTTTGGAAGTAAGAATAGAAAGGCAGATTATTATCTGAATGGTGTCAAGTTAGGAGGAAGGGGAGTTCAACGAGATCTGGGTGTCCTAGTGCATCAGTCAATGAAAGGAAGCATGCAGGTACAGCAGGCAGTGAAGAAAGCCAATGGAATGTTGGCCTTCGTAACAAGAGGAGTTGAGTATAGGAGCAAAGAGGGCCTTCTACAGTTGTACCGGGCCCTGGTGAGACCGCACCTGGAGTACTGTGTGCAGTTTTGGTCTCCAAATTTGAGGAAGGATATTCTTGCTATGGAGGGCGTGCAGCGTAGGTTCACTAGGTTAATTCCCGGAATGGCGGGACTGTCGTATGTTGAAAGGCTGGAGCGATTGGGCTTGTATACACTGGAATTTAGAAGGATGAGGGGGGATCTTATTGAAACATATAAGATAATTAGGGGATTGGACACATTAGAGGCAGGAAACATGTTCCCAATGTTGGGGGAGTCCAGAACAAGGGGCCACAGTTTAAGAATAAGGGGTAGGCCATTTAGAACGGAGATGAGGAAGAACTTTTTCAGTCAGAGAGTGGTGAAGGTGTGGAATTCTCTGCCTCAGAAGGCAGTGGAGGCCAGTTCATTGGATGCTTTCAAGAGAGAGCTGGATAGAGCTCTTAAGGATAGCGGAGTGAGGGGGTATGGGGAGAAGGCAGGAACGGGGTACTGATTGAGAGTGATCAGCCATGATCGCATTGAATGGCGGTGCTGGCTCGAAGGGCTGAATGGCCTACTCCTGCACCTATTGTCTATTGTCTATTGTCTATTGCTGGAGTGCTGTATTATTCGTCATTCTGTTTTTCAAATGGAATGCTACAACAGATCCGATCTGGCATAAGGGTGAATGCAGATAATCCTATTTGCACAGTTTTGCAGAGGAAAGGTGAGTTAGCCCCAGTATTGTGGCCACTATTTATTCCTCAGCTGATATCACTGAAAAGTTAGGTACATCTGTCCCTGAGTAACGTACGGGTTTTGTTTTTACAGATGTCCATAAGTCAGAAATTGCACAAAGTTCACTAGATAGGACAACCATGTCTTCACAGTACGGTAATGCACGATATAAAAAACACAAGACCGATAATAACAATTTCTAAAAGTGCGGAGAGAGGAAACTAATTCTGCCAATCATAGGAAAGAGAATATATACATGCGTCAGACTTTTGAATTTAATAATATAATGGAAGCGCCTTCGTATATCTGGGTACATGAACATCTGATTACTATTGCGTTACAGGCCTTACAGCTCAGCCAAAACACGCACCTCCAGACTAAGAGACAGTTTCTTCCCCAAAGCAATCTGCACACTCAATATGAAAAGCCGTTCTCACCTTCCACCCCACCAGCCAGCAGATCCAACAAATCATCCGCCAACATTCCCGTCACCTACAACGGGACCCCACCACTGGCCATATCTTCCCATCACCTCCTCTCTCTGCATTCCGCAGAGACCGTTCCCTCCGTAACTCCCTGGTCCACTCGTCCCTTCCTACCCAAACTACCCCATCCCCGGGCACTTTCCCCTGCAACCACACGAGATGCAACACCTGTCCCTTTACCTCCCCCCTCAACTCCATCCAAGGACCTAAACAGTATTTCCAGGTGAGACAAAGGTTCACCTGCACCTCCTCCAACCTCATCTAAGTCATCTGCTGCTCTAGATGTCAACTTATTTACATCGGCGAAACCAAGCGCAGGCTCGGCGATCGCTTCGCTCAACACCTGCGCTCGGTCCGCATTGACCAAACTGATCTCCCGTTGGCCGAGCACTTCAACTCCCCCTCCCATTCCCAGTCTGATCTTTCTGTAATGGGCCTCCTCCAGTGCCATAGTAAGGCCCACCGGAAATTGGAGGAACAGCACCTCATATTTCGCCTGGGCAGCTTGCAGCCCAGTGGTATGAACATCAACTTCTCCAACTTTAGATAGTTCCTCTGTCCCTCTCTTCCCCTCCTCCTTCCCAGATCTCCCTCTATCTTCCTGTCTCCACCTACATCTTTCCTTTGTCCCGCCCCCCTGACATCAGTCTGAAGAAGGGTCTCGACCTGAAACGTCACCCATTCCTTCTCTCCTGAGATGCTGCCTGACCTGCTGAGTTACTCCAGCATTTTGTGAATAAATACCTTTGATTTGTACCAGCATCTGCAGTTATTTTCTTATATTACTCATGCTGCACTCTTCCATGCTGCTACCTATCTCGTATTTTACTTTACTGTCACCATTGTTTATTGAGATATTGCAATATTGATTATTTATTTATCTTAAGCCCTAGTTGAATAACATTGTTTTTAAATTGTGTCCTGTGCTTTTATGTTAGTATATTATGCACCAATGGAGTGGCAATAATAATTTCGTTGTTTGCAGTGCTTTCAATGACAAATAAAGGCATTCATTCATTCATTTGCACTTTGTGTACACTTGCTGTGCGCAGATTAGATGTCACGTTTCCTCTCTGCAGCTGTATGTGAACTTCAAGAAGCACCTAATTACCTGTAGTGCTTTGGGGTATAAAAAGTCACGCAATGTGCTACATAAATACAAACTATTAGTCTCTCTGTAGATGTTTATTTGGAAATATTCGTTTCAAGTGACGAATATTCGTTTCAAGTGGGCTGCTCAATGACTGGTACTGCGATAACTTGAGGCAATAAATAAATCTTTTTTTTTTTAAAGTAGATTTCTGGTAATGTGCCTGCCATCTAATCTTGGGGGTTGAGTGATAACCAAGAGCTACCTAGGCTGAAATGTTCCTCCTCGACAATTATGGTTTGTATTGTAAATCGCAACATAATCAATAAAATTATTTGCAAAAAAGTAACACTGAAACAAGTAGTAAATTCAGGGCCTTAAACAAATCCAGGGGTTAGATATTATGAATGAACAGCTTTTATTGAGTTTTATCTGTGTGATGCAGTTCCATGTTGTGAATGGTAGGTTTGCAAAGTAATTTCATAACGAAACAAATTATATATTTTTATAAATCATACTGAACCATTCCTTCTATCCAGAGATGCTGCCTGACCCTCCAGGTTACTTCAGCATTTTGTGTCCATCTGAACTAATTTTAAAATATCCACCACCACTGAAGAATGTAGGTGTCCTTAAAAATATACTTCATAAGGTTCAGTTATAATTAATTAAATCATATTTGTAAAATATCAATGGGATAACTGGAATGACAGGACCATACACAACTAAAATCAGACGATTGGTCAGATCAGCATATAACACATTCTGAATGAAACATTTTGTTGAGATGAAAATGAATTAGCACAGAACACTTTGTTTTCACTGAAGTGTAGCTTGCACTCAGTTGGCATTGACATGTAATGTAATATTTTAGTGGAGAGAAATTGCCTCTGCAGGACTTCCTGCAGCCCAGCGACAGATCGATGGTTTACTGGAGTCTTTCTGCTGCTGACCATATTAGAGGCAATTGCAGAAATCGTGCTGAGCTATGAATTCTCTTAGTGCAGAGGGCCTAACACCTTGGAGTGGGATAGGCGCACAAAAGCATGGTTATTACACATCCAAGTCTAACCTGCTGGCATACACTTTGTGTGCAAGATACATCTTCTGGATGCACTGGGACGCATCCTCAGTGATGTGACCTGGGGTCATGGGGTGTTTCGGGTCTCACAACATCAGACACCCTCGCCCAGGCGACCCAGCTGGGGTTGATCAGGCCCCGACTTGCGGCCCAGCAGCAACTGCCCACGGATCAGCTCTCTTAATCTGTGCTAATTCTGTGCTAATTCTCTGCGGCTTCGCTTGCGGATTGAATGGCCCTCTTCTTTGCCAGCCCCATCAATGGGAGACCTTCAGAATCACTTTAAATATTACACAAAAAAATAGCATTCTGTTTAGTTTAGTTTAGAGATACAGCGCGGAAACAGGCCCTTTGGCCCACTGAGTCTGCGCCGACCAGCGATCCCCACACATTAACACTACCCTACACACACTGGGGACAATTTCTACATTTATACCAAGCGAATTAACTTACAAACCTGTACGCCTTTGGAGTATGGAAGGAAACCGAAGATCTCGGAGAAAACCCATGCGGTCACGGGGAGAACGTACAAACTCCGAACGGACAGCACCCGTAGTCGGGATTGAACCCGGGTCTCCGGCGCTGAAAGCGCTGTGAGGCAGCAACTCTACCGCTGTGCCGGAGACCCATGCCACCCTGGAGAATTGCATCTGTATTATTCTGATTGACCGATAGCCTGCAACACCAAAAACCTGAACATCTTTATCCTGACATTTTCTAGTGCATTGTCATTATGTGGGTTATACAGTTAAAGCCAGCTGGGATTACCGAGCCCAGCAAGATAATCAATCTTCCTGTGGAGATAAGGAGAGAACAAAAATCTTCCCTGTGTAAAATACTTTATATGACAAAATCCAAAACAATACTGCATTGTGCACAATTTTGAAATGTTGATATTTAAAAAAAATTGCACCATAATCAGATGTTGAGAGCTTGTTATTATAAATACATTACATCGTGTTCGATGGCTGTAATCGTGGTGTGAGAAGTGAAGAATGTCTCTGGAAAATTCAAAAGAATTACAACAAAATGGTATTTGTCTGTGCTCCTACAACTTCTTCTGCCTGATGAGGTGTTGCCTCACCTTTTCATTGTTCCTGATAATCGGGAACTGACCTTTCTAGAATCCGAGAAAAGATCCTTCTTCAAATAACATCAGTAGAGTAATTGGGCATCTTTAGTTTCAACCCTATGAATGCAGTAGGATTGAATCTATGTACTTAAGCTTGCAAATCAAACAATTCAAATTATATGCACCAATGTGTGTGTGCTTCATGCCACTTGGACCCTAGGGACTTGAACACCAAAATTTGGCTGATGCTGCACAAAACAAGTTGCAGAGCTGAGGGACTGCAACATCAGCAGAGATTTCCATCTTGCAGCTTCGCTGAAGTGTAGGCAAGACAGTGATCTCATGGTGTTAACTGTTAAAAAATATGAGAGATGCCAAAGACAAATATTTTTAGGTCGCCTATCTTGAATCATCATTTTCTGAAAGCAGTGCACTGTAGATCATGTACCTTGAAGATAGTCACTGAAGTGTCGGAAAAAGCAGCAGCTAATTTGCAAGTGGCAAAATCCAGGGAAAGGCTGTAATTGCTTACGTGTCCCCAGGTTATGGCAGGGTACTGTTCCCGTGAACTGTTCATAACCCGAACATTCTGCAAGTCGGAAATGCTTGTATATCGAGTTCTGACGCCCCAGAAGATTCCCGCAGCAGCCGGCAAATTCATCCCACTGGTCACCAAAATGCACATTCATATATATGGGCTGTACCCAGGTTAGGCATTCAGAGGCAAAGGAGGATCTGAATAAGGTGCTTCTAAATATTAGAGCATCACCGGAGGAGCAAAATGAAGATTCAAAAGACATAATTTGAACTCTGTTTTTTCCCGACAAAAAAGGCAAAAATACTATTTCTGCCTTTGCCCCCCCCCCCCCAACATACACTCAGGGCACAGGGGATGATTTTGCTAGGAAAATTTAATGTGGGTTCCCAAGTTAAGATTGCATAAGAGCGCAATGCATTAAAGGGCCAATGATCAGGCCCTTTCGAATTCTGGGTCTCTCTTCTATCAACGGTTGTTTTTAGATCAATTTTTCTACATTTCTGTTGAGTTCCCACCTCTATTGTTCCTTGCGTGCAATTCCACCCTTGTCAAAGTCTTCAATTTTACACAGACTGATTGATTTGTTGTTCAAACCCTCAAGATATAGTCAGTCAGAGAGGAAATAAAAGCATTTTTTTTGCTCCATGTTTGCCTGCCATTTATATCATCTAAGGTCATATCACTTCCAATCGATGCAGACATCCAGGTGTGGTCTGCGTATATGGATAGTTATATTTCAAATACAAACACCTTGAACTTTACAGTAACAGAACCTCGTTTATTCTGTGTCCATGTGGAAAATCTAACAAATGTTGCACTCTTCTCACCTTTAATGCACAGCTTCAAAGTCAATTCCAATTGAGAGTATTGGACTTTGCCAGAATCATCAAACTTAATTGCTACTTACTCATTTGATTGATTTTGGTCGCTACTAATAACTGAACAATTAATTGGCTGGGCACATCAACAAAGGGGTAAAATCATGAGTGACGAAGTCTAGCTGTTGTCTTGCAGTCTTAAATCTAGCCTGCACTCTCTGCAGAGAAAGTCCATTGTGACTGGAGCAGATGCTATCAATAATTCCACATGTGAAACTGGGCTGATAAGTTATAAGGAATAGAACAAAATAGAAGAGAGCAATCTCCAAAATATTTGGACATTGCGTTCGAATCCCAATGGAAGGATGGGAAATGGTAAATAGGGTTCTGCATCTGAAGGATTGCAGGAACTCTCCAGATAAGGCCCCAGAGAGATGGAACACTAAAGTGAAATGTAGTGCTGCAACTTCTAGAACATTCCGCAAGTGATCAAGGTCAGTGGAATGCATTTACGGATGCTATTGTTAAACCAATTGCATTATTTAGCTTCAGGCATTGCTCATTCCCATCACTCACCTACCAAGAGTCTTTATTAGGCAGGGTCTGTCCTTAAAATTGCATACTCCCCCCATACATTTGCACGCTTGGCAGTGATGTGTACACCACATACACAGAACAATGTGCGCATGCTACCAGCTATTCAAGCCATTTCCACAACTCAAACAGATTGCATGACATCTACTGACTCACTCCCCTCTTTCGTTGAACAGGGTGGCGAACAACTGAAGTCAATTGAACGAGAGGGATGGCTATACCTGCATATCCTTCGTGTGCATGAATTATATTCCCACTTTTTTGTGAAAGATCTTTGCAGAAATTATGGCAGGCATCAAGGCTGAAGCCCCAGTTCAAGGCACCTTCTTCAATTCTATTTATTTCCATCGCACTCCACAACCCCTCATTCCACACACTCTCATAATTCGTATGTTGCAAATAGCACCCGTTTACTAACCATTTTAACTCCCCCTTCCACCCCATATTGATCTTTCTGCCCAGGGCCACCTCCATTGTCAGAGTGAGGCCATGTGCAAACTGGAGGAACAGTGCCTCATATTCTGCTTGGGTATGAACATTGAATTCTCCAATTTTAGGTGATTCCACACCCTATTTTTTTACCCATCTCTCTTCCCAACCACCCCACCCCCCCCCCCCCCCACCCCCCACCCCACCCCACCCCCTCTCTTTCCTAACCTGGCAGCATGCCCAATCGAATGGGCTTATATTCACTGGAATTTAGAAGGATGAGAGGAGTTCTTTGAGAAAAAAATTAAATTCTTAAGGGATTGGACATGCTAGATGCAGGAAAAATGGACCCATATGTTGGGGGAGTCCAGAACCAGGGGTCACAGTTTAAGAATAAGGGGTAGGCCATTTAGAACTGAGATGAGGAAAAACTTTTTCACCCAGAGTTGTGAATCTGGAACCCTCTGCCACAGAAGGCAGTGGAGGCCAATTGACTGGATATATTCAAGAGAGAGTTAGATATAGTTCTTCGGGCTAACGGAATCAAGGGATATGGGGAGAAAGCAGGAACGGAGTACTGATTCTGGATGATCAACCATGATCATATTGAATGGCGATGCTGGATCGAAAGGCCAAATGGTCTACTACTGCACCTATTTTCGATGTTTCTATGTTTCTAAGTCTCTCCCCTAAATGTCACCTATCCTTGTTCTGCAGAGATGCTCCCTGACCTCCAGTATTTTGTGTCCTACCTTCAGTTTAAATCAGCATCTGCAGTTCCTTCCTACACATGTTGTATTTGTTTCTCTGTTTCTATCATATTGGCAAGAAAACTGCCTGGGCAGCTTGCAGCCCAGCGGTATGAACATTGACTTCTCCAACTTTAGATAGTTCCTCTGTCACTCTCTCTCCCCCCCCCCCCCCCCCCTTCCCAGATCTCCCACTGTCTTCCTGTCTCCACCTATATCCTTCCTTTGTCCCGCCCCCCTGACATCAGTCTGAAGAAGGGTCTCGACCCGAAACGTCACCCATTCCTTCTCTCCTGAGATGCTGCCTGACCTGCTGAGTTACTCCAGCATTTTGTGCATAAATAAATACCATAAATCTTCATATTTGTTCTCTCTCAAGCACTTCCTTCCAAGGTGGTTCAGCCAGCAGAGGTGTTTTTCATGCATTCTAATGACTAATCGTACCACATTTCCTTTTAATGACTTTCACTGCATGACATTTGGCTCAATGTGGATTGCTCGTCAAAATCAAGAGCCACGTCACTCAATGGCTGCCATCTGGTGATTGCACAAATCCATCTAGCATAGCATAGCATAGCAGGCTGCTACAAGCTGCCAAATTCCAGCCATCGTTATTTTGCAGGTTCTGGTAAAATATCCAATGAACATTGTGGGAGTAGAATTTCTCTATTTCCAATGCAGCGCTGAGCTGATGTGTTGTCTTCTTAACAAGCTGGCGCCATCCTGGGGGTAGAGTTGGAATCATGGGGGCTGGTCTTGGAGGGGAGGATGCACCTCAAACTGCCGAGCATCTTGGACAATGCAGCTCCCCCCCCTCCATGTCACGCAGGTCAACCTGAGGAGTACCTTCAGCAACAGACTGGCTCCACCAGGATGCAGTGCAGAACACTACAGGAGATCTGTTTTCCCTGTGGCTATCAAACTGTACAACTCCTCCCCCTTCGGTCGTGGGGTAGGCTGGCTCCCCCCCCCCCCCCCCCAAATTTTGCACATCCCCAATCCTTTCCACTCGTCACTTTAATGTCATATATCTGGTGTTTTATGGCTGTTGGCAGATCAATTTCCCTCCAGGGATAAATAAAGTTTTATTGTATCGTATCGTAGTGTTTGCAAAGTAATGTCACCAGTAAACCTTGCGAATCCTGCTGGTCTTTGGCCAGGGAATGAAATGTAGTTAACCCACTCTGAATACAGCAACTCAGTGGACGTTCTATTCAAGAGTAGATGTTGAGCCATGAGGCGACACAACTACCTTCAGCTCCATCCAGAAAGGAGCCATAGAAACATAGAAACATAGAAACATAGGTGCAGGAGTAGGCCATTCAGCCCTTCGAGCCTGCACCGCCATTCAATATGATCATGGCTGATCATCCAGCTCAGTAACCTGTACCTGCCTTCTCTCCATACCCCCTGATCCCTTTAGCCACAAGGGCCACATCTAACTCCCTCTTAAATATAGCCAATGAACTGGCCTCAACTACCTTCTGTGGCAGAGAATTCCACAGACTCACCACTCTCTGTGTGAAGAAATGTTTTCTCATCTCGGTCCTAAAAGACCCTTATCCTTAAGCTGTGACCCCTGGTTCTGGACTTCCCCAACGTCGGGAACAATCTTCCCGCATCTAGCCTCTCCAACCCCTTAAGAATTTTATATGTTTCAATAAGATCCCCCCTCAGTCTTCTAAATTCCAGCTAGTCTATCCAGTATGTATGTAATATTTCATTACTATGGTTGCCAAATAGCTGGTGTCGATGCAGTTCATGCTCTGAAATTGCGTTTATGAATTCACCATGGACATTTTCAATGAGATTATCCTTAGCAAACAGAAGCATCTCACTGATCCTTGCAGAGTTCAGGTCAAGATCTTCCTTGAATGCCACGGATTTAGTTTGGCCTCCTACAAAGTGCTTCTCTTCTCTATAATCCTCCTGCATACCCTTGGCTTAGTTTCCCAGCCATGCTTTATTGCAAGGGGAATTCCCTTAACACATTTGCACAAAAGCCTCAAAATCAACAAAATCATCAAAGTAGCACCATTCCAGCTACTTCTGTGACTTGAACCAACATTAGCAAGTTTAAATACACATGGAAACAAAAAACATCAGGTGGCGTGGCGGTAGAGTTGCTGCCTTACAGCGAATGCAGCGCCGGAGACTCAGGTTCGATCCTGACTACGGGTGCTGTCTGTACGGAGTTTGTACGTTCTCCCCGTGACCTGCTTGGGTTTTCTCCGAGATCTTCGGTTTCCTCCCACACTCCAAAGACGTACAGGTATGTAGGTTAATTGGCTGGGCAAATGTCAAAATTGTCCCTAGTGTGTGTAGGATAGTGTTAATGTGCGGGGATCGCTGGGTGGCGCGGACCCGGTGGGCCGAAGGGCCTGTTTCCGTGCTGTATCTCTAAAAAAAATCTAAAATAACAAACCAGATGGTCCTTTTATATAATGTTGATGGTGAACATACTTTACATTTTGAGTGCCGCATGAAAGTTTATTGCAGAAAATAAAGATTTATGGTGCATGAAGCAATGTAATAGCCACAAAGAGAGGATGGGCTGGCTAACAAGATTGGGACAAATGGGAATACAAGAGACTGTAGATGCAATAGTCTGGAACGAGAAAACAACTGGTTAGGCGGCATCTGTGGAGGCAAAGAGATGGTTGATGTTTCAGGAGCTGAAGGTAGTTGTGACATCTCATGGCTCAACATCTTCTCTTGCATAGAACACCCACTGAGTTGCTGTATTCAGAGTGGTTTAACTACATTTCATTCCCTGGCCATAAACCAACTAGCTTTTCAAGGATTACTGGTGCCTTTACTTTGCAGACACAACACATCAACTCAGTGCTGCACTGGAAATAGGGAAATTCTACTCCAACAATGTCCAGTCGATGAGTCATATTTGAGGGTGGAGAGAGGCGATGGTCAGTACAAAGAGGGATAGGTTGATAGGTAGAGCCAGATGAGGTGTTGGGTGATGAGCAGATGGAACCATTAGGGGCAGGGATGGGGTTGGGAAGTTGCCACTGGTGGGTGATGGATAGAACTGGATGAGACAGGTTAAAAAAAGGTGCAAATGGAGTCGGCTGAGGGGGAGAGGGATTGGAGTTAGAGACTGGCTGGAAAGTGATGCTATGAACTGATAAATGGAATTAGATAAGGGAAGGATGATGGGCAAATGGAACTAGGTGGGGGAGGAGAACAAAACTGTGTTCTGGGGGAAGGGGTGCGTTAGGAAACCTGGATGGATCAGGAAGCGAGGGAAAGGCACAGAGAGCCCCAAGATCTTCCTCGTGGAGGTATATGAGACTAGATGCCCATGCCGAAGACGAGGCAATGGAAGGAAGGGAATTGGAAGTTGTTAAACTGCTGAAGACATGCAAGGTACCCGAGCTGTAGGTGGGAAGGGACTGTATTCAGGGGGAGGATAGAGTTGGAGTATAGAGAAGTTTACTTGGGCAAGATTTAGGCATAAATTGGTGTTCCCAGCATCAATGGCTTGACCCTCAACCTATGAGTCTGTGCAAATGCAGTCGTCATCTATGTTTGCAACTTGATTAAGGAGGGTTTGGTTCTGGAGTGCAATTGCTTTAAGCTGAACAGCTTCTCGCTAGTTCTGAAGGTTAGCTCCCTTAACTTGGGAAATTTACTGGAGGTGAGTTGCAAAGGTGCAGAAAGAAAACATGAGCAAATTCGGGAGTAATAATATAGCCTCACATAAATGTGGAACTGAGAGTCATACAGCATCCAAACAGGCCCCTCAGCCTAACCTGTCCACGTTGGTTGATGAGGTGCCCCATCTAAAATAGTTCCATCTGGCTCGTATCCCTCTAAAACCTTCCTATCCACATACCTGTTCAAATCTTGTTATTGTACCAACCTCAACTACTTCCTCTAGCAGCTCTTTCCATATACCCACCACCCTCTGTATAAATCTTTTTCCTCTCACCTTAAACCCATGGCCTGTAGGTTTAAGGTGAGGGGATGAAGATTTAATAGATTTAATCTTGATTCCCCTAATCTGGGAAAAAGACTGTGCATTTACCCTGTTTATTCCCCTCATGGTTTTATAAACCTCTATAAGAACACACCTCCATAAGAACACACCTCATGCGCTCCAAGGAATAAAATCCTAGCCTGCCCAAACTCCTCCGATAGCTCAGGCCACTGAATCCTGGCAACATCCTTGAATCGCTTCTCTGCACTCTTTCTAGCTTAAAGGCATCCTTCCCGATTGCAGGATGACCAAAACTGAACACAATACTCCTAGTAACACCAGTAACATAATATCCCAATACTCAAAAGACCTGACAGCTGAAGGCCAGCATGGTAAATGCTGCCTTCATCATCCCATCTACCTGTTACACCACTTTCATGTACTTGTACTCCGAGATCCCTCTGCTCTACAGCACTTCCCAGAGCCCTTCCATTCACTGTGAAGGTCCTGCCCTGGTATGACTTCTCTTGCACTCATGTTGACCAGCATAACTAGATCTCACAATAATCCTTGATAACATCTTCATGGTCAACAATATCTTCTATTTTAGTAGAAACAAGGAACTGCAATGCTGGTTTATAAAATAAAGAGACAAAGTGCTGGAGTAAAACAGTATCTCTGGCAGCATCTCTGGAGAACGTGGTTAGGTGACATTTTGGGTCGGGACCCTTCTTCAGAAGGAGTGGGAGAAAGGGGGGGCAGTAGAAAACGTGGCAAGTAACAGGTGTTTTTCGGTGAGGGGGGGGTTGGTAGGCAGAGAGTTGGATACAGGCGTATGGTTGGACAAAGGATGGTTGGAAATAAAAAGACAGAATATGTGAGACAAAAGGATTGAAGAGTCGCAAATTATAGAACTCATGGAGGGAATGTAGGTGGAAGGGTACGGGAGAGGGAGAAATAAGTACGTGCAGGCGGGCATGGGGGGGGGGGAGGGGAGAGGGAGAAGAAAGGGGGATGGATTTTCGTTACCTAAAATTGGAGAATTCATTGTATGTGAGGTACCAACAAGTCCTTGAGATGCGGCAAAAAATGGACCAAAGACGAAAGTAGATGAGTGCAATGAATGAAAAAGACAATGAAGGAAATGGTGGAGTAAGGTGGGAGAACGCTTATGTGGTGTGTAAATGAAAGCATGTATCTGTTGAGTAACATGTGATCCACGTAGGTACTTGCCAGTTATGTTAACGTATATCATTTTTTGTTCCCATTTCTCTTCCCCGTCCCGTTCTGTTCCAAAATATGCAGGAGTTATGCCAGTTCCAGAGCAGCCATCTGCATCTGAAAAAAATAACTTGCTGATCCCAATGCTGACTGCTTCCAACGGAGATGGCTCTGAGCCAGAGACCACTTCTGCGATTCTGGCTTCAGTCAAGGAACAGGTAGGTGCTCTTGTTTAACCTCCTTAAATGTGCATCATACCAAGTGCCAAACTGTGTGTGTGTGTGTGTGTGTCCATGGAGTCTTTCGACAAAGATAGAGGGGGAAAAAAAGCAGATCCCAATCTCATGACTGTTTGGTATGAAGGTTTTATTCAGGAAACAGGGTTGTTTGGTCAGAGTTGCTGATCCGCTGGAGTTTATAATGAATAAAGATTAATATTTAGGATGTTTATAATGAATAAAGATTAATATTTAGACTGCATGCAACATTTTATAAAACGAAAAGGGCCTTTTTTTTCTAGGTACACATCTGTTTATTGGTTACAAAAATATTCAGAAGTGATGGGATGGCAGGTGCTATCTGACTGATCCTCAGAATTCATCCAACAGGACAATGTGGTGTCTGTTTAGTTTCTAATTGGCATTGGAAGATGGCTGTTGTAACGATGGATGTTTTGGGCAACCAATAATGGCTTGGGGAAGAACATTTGGAGATTAAAGCTCCCCAGGAATGCGTTCGAACTCCTAAATATAGTGGATAAATGCTTTCATGTTGAGAAGTGATTGTTTGACTGATAGTTTCAATCGGCAAGTATGAACAAATCCTTATTTTGATTTTTGCTTCAGAAATGCACCAGGACATTTGGTCCATCAGAATGCACAGAAAGATATTTATATCACAATGCTTTCAAATGTGTTGTTATTTTTGTTTTCAAGCTATGTGACTAAAACCTCTGGAGATTATCTGTTTTGTTTTGTTCCGGACCTTCTGGAAAAATAAACATAAATGAGGTTAGGTTTGTTTTTTAAAATGACTTTCGGATTCATTTTGATTTCTGGGTGGATGTGAATCTCTACAATATATCCTTCAGGGGACTGAATCTCTTTCAATTTTTTTTTTGTTGCAAAAATAATATTATTTGTGTTTCTGGTATCCTTCAACTTCAACATAGCAAAAGTCTAAGGAAACTGTAGAATGTATGGAATGCACTAAACAGTTTCTTATGTTATGAAGATTGCATTGTCCATTTTCCGTGAGCCAGTATTGCAGATGTTTCAGTGTAATGGATATTTCAGTTACAATAGCAAGTTATATGCAATGTGAGGCATATCTTCCAATGCACATAATTTTGGAGACAATGAATTATAGAAACGATTGTTGCTTATTCACAACATCGGAATGATAAATTGCTGGATTCTGAGTCAAATGTCACATAAGTGACAGTATCTGCAACTACAGCACAGGGAGATTGCAATAATATATCCTCTAGATTGACCAAAGGATGGTAATAGACAACAATGATTTACATTGAAGGAAAAGTGGCAACACATTTTGATAGATGATGGCAGAACTGTTTAATAGCTGACATTTTACTGGACGGCTGCATTTTCATTTTTAATCTTGGGGCTTTTGATCTCTGCTGTTTGGTACGCAAACTTCTCCCAAAAAAAGATGAAGGACAATTGAAAAGCATCAAAGGAAACTATCTTTGTGTGGGAGTGGGTGTTGGTGGAAGATGGTGGACATCTTGCAACGCAATGGCATGACCATTGAATTCTGATATTTCAAGTAATACCCCCTCTATCTGCCCCATTCTTTTTCCACTGCCCCCTCCCCAGCCTAGTACATACACATTACAGCCACCATCTTATAAGGTCAAAAGTGATAGGAGCAGAATTAGGCCATTCAGCCCATCAAGTCTACTCCGCCATTCAATCATGGCTGATCTATCTCTCCCTCCTAACTCCATTCTCCTGCCTTCTCCCCATAACCCCCCCTGATGCCCGTACGAATCAATAATCTATCTCTTCCTTAAAAATATCCATTGACCTGACCTCCACAGCCTTCGGTGGCAAAGAATTCCACATATTCACCACCCTCTGACTAAATACATTTCTCCTCTTCTCCTTAAGGAACGTCCTTTAATTCTGAGGCTATGACCTCAAGTCCTAGACTCTCCCACTAATGGAAACATCCTCTCCACATCCACTCTATCCAAGCCTTTCACTATTCAGTACATTTCAATGAGGTCCCCTCTCATTCGTCTAAACTCCAGCAAGTACAGGCCCAGTGCCGTCAAGCACTCATCATACGTTAACCCACTCATTCCTGGGATCATTCTTGTAAACCTCTTCTGGACCCTCTCCAGAGCCAGCACATCCTTCCTCCAATATGGTGCCCAAAATTGCTCACAATACTCTAAATGCGGCCTGGCCAGTGCCTCACAGGGCCTCAGTATTACATCCCTGTTTTTGTATTCTAGCCCTCTTGAAACAAATGCAATTGCCTTCCTTACTGTTGATTTGAGGGCGTGCAGCGTAGGTTTACTAGGTTAATTCCCGGAATGGCGGGACTGTCATATGTTGAAAGACTGGAGCGACTAGGCTTGTATACACTGGAATTTAGAAGGATGAGAGGAGAACTTATTGAAACGTATAAGATTATTAAGGGGGTGGACACGTTAGAGGCAGGAAACATGTTCCCAATGTTGGGGGAGTCCAGAACAAGGGGCCACAGTTTAAGAATAAGGGGTAGGCCATTTAGAACTGAGATGAGGAAAAACTTTTTCAGTCAGAGAGTTGTGAATCTGTGGAATTCTCTGCCTCAGAAGGCAGTGGAGGCCAATTCTCTGAATGCATTCAAGAGAGAGCTACATAGAGCTCTTAAGGATAGCGGAGTCAGTGGGTATGGGGAGAATGCAGGAACGGGGTACTGATTGAGAATGATCAGCCATGATCACATTGAATGGCGGTGCTGGCTCGAAGGGCCGAATGGCCTCCTCCTGCACCTATTGTCTATTGTCCCATCTTCACCTTTCTTTTACATCTTTTGTCTGCCACCCCACCTCCCTCCCTTCCACTCTATTAGTAGTGGCTGTCATAGAAGGCTCTCAACCTGAAACGTCATTTTATCTATGTTCTCCACAGGTGCTGCCTGACCCACTAAGTTCCTCCAACACTTTTTATTTGGACAAAATCTGAAACCTTGTTTCCTTGATTTATCTCTGCACAATTTCATCCCACTTTATAGACAATAGACAATAGGTGCAGGAGTAGGCCATTCAGCCCTTCGAGCCAGCACTGCCATTCAATGCGATCATGGCTGATCACTCTCAATCAGTACCCTGTTCCTGCCTTCTCCCCATACCCCCTCACTCCGCTATCCTTAAGAGCTCTATCCAGCTCTCTCTTGAAAGCATCCAACGAACTGGCCTCCACTGCCTTCCGAGGCAGAGAATTCCACACCTTCACCACCCTCTGACTGAAAAAGTTCTTCCTCATCTCCGTTCTAAATGGCCTACCCCTTATTCTTAAACTGTGGCCCCTTGTTCTGGACTCCCCCAACATTGGGAACATGTTATCTGCCTCTAATGTGTCCAATCCCCTAATTATCTTATATGTTTCAATAAGATCCCCCCTCATCCTTCTAAATTCCAGTGTATACAAGCCCAATCGCTCCAGCCTTTCAACATACGACAGTCCCGCCATTCCGGGAATTAACCTAGTGAACCTACGCTGCACGCCCTCCATAGCAAGAATATCCTTCCTCAAATTTGGAGACCAAAACTGCACACAGTACTCCAGGTGCGGTCTCACCAGGGCCCGGTACAACTGTAGAAGGACCTCTTTGCTCCTATACTCAACTCCTCTTGTTACGAAGGCCAACATTCCATTGGCTTTCTTCACTGCCTGCTGTACCTGCATGCTTCCTTTCATTGACTGATGCACTAGGACACCCAGATCTCGTTGAACTCCTCCTCCTCCTAACTTGACACCATTCAGACCATGGAGGCAGTCTGATGATCCAGTAGCTTAAATGTAGCACCTCTTACACCAGCATTTAGCAGATCATCCTTGCATTTTTGTGGGAACAGAGCATTGCCTTGCAGTTGAACATAATTAATGAAGGCAAATTTTTCGCAACTACCTCTGACCAACAGGAGGATCTCCATATTGAGAATCCTACTACTTTCTCTTTTCTATATATCCACTTCCTTTTTGCTTTGTTTCCTTCAGGCAGTATTTGAGTTTAAATTATTTTAGATTCGTAGAGTCATATGGCGTGGAAAAAGGCCCGTGGTGCCCACACCGGTCAACATGTCCCATCTACGCTAGTCTCACCTGCCTGCACGTGGCTCATATCCCTCTAAACCCCCCCTATCCATGCACCTGTCTCATTGTTTCTTAGTATTGCAACCTCCGCCTCAACCTCCTCCTCTGGCAGCTCATTCCATACATCCACCATCCTTTGTGTGATAAAGCTACCCCTCAGACTCCTACTAAATCTTTCCCTCCTCTCTTTAAACCTATGTCCTCTGGTTCTCGATTTCTCCCACTCTGGGAAAGATACTCTCTGTGTCTACCTGATCAATTACTCTCATGATTTTACACACCTCTATAAGTTCAACTCTCCTTCTTAGAAGTTTAGTTTAGTTTAGAGATACAGCACAGAAACAGGCCCTTCGGAGCACTGAGTCCGCGCTGACCAGATCCCTGTACCACTAACACTATCCTACACACATTCGGAACAATTTACATTTATACCAAGCCAATAAACCTACAAATCTGTAGATATTTGGAGTGTGGGAGGAAACCGCGGATCTTGGAAAAAAGATCCACGCAGGCCACAGGGAGAACGTACAAACTCCGTACAGACAGCACCCGTAGACAAGATCGAACCCAAGTCTCTGGCGCTGTAGGGCAGCAACTCCACCACTGTGCCACCGTTATAGGATATTTTGCATCCACTGATTTGCAGTATCTTGCCTGACCAATGTCTCCTTTAAACTTCATTCACAGTGAAAGGTTGCACAAGTATAACCATCACTGCTGTGCAAGAGTTGGCACGTGTGTAATCTACATTAAAGTGTGTCTGCAAACCTAAACTGGCTGCAAAGGACAGAAAGCTACAAACCTCCAAATTGTATGATGGCTAGTGTCTAGAAAGCATGTGCAAAACCCACCTCAGGGTAAATGCCCTCACCAATTTCCTTTCCCCGAATCAAGAATTAATTTTGTGGAAGAGAGAAACTGGTTATTAATAGCAATAAACAAAATCCACTTGGATAAATTCATTAAATGGCCCAGTAGCTTGAGATAAACCTCTAGGAAGATGTTAATGTTACCAGGGCATTAGATTTCCACACATGAATGTGCCTTAATTACCAAAAAGTAGAATCACTATAAGTTGATGATTCACTTTCCATGAGCTTCAGTATACATTCTGGATGTCTTGTAATTAATTATGTGCCTTTGCAATGCCTGCTTGCAGTGGTGGGACCACTGCTCCATGTTGTAGCTCCAGAACTCAAAGTTCTTCTCCTGGTTGGATCAATGGTGGGCTTTACAAATATTAACGGGATGAGAGTGTATTGGAGCAAACACTGACAGCCGTGCTTAATCAGCTGCCATGATTGGCGTGGTTGGTGTTATGAGAATTATTGGGCGCTGAGAAGGAAGTGTGACCATTTACTGGCTATAGTAGAGCAATTTGTGCAATTTACCAGCTATAGTTGAGCAAGAGTCAGGATAAATTGGATTTCTCTTCCCAAACATTAAATATCACTGGTCACTGATCGGACTGGGAGAATTAGACTTAAACCTGGAACATGGCTGCATTGGTACGGGTTTGGCTGTGGAATCTGACTCAACTGGCCATTATTTGTATGCTGGAAGCAAAGCCCCAATCTGCTGCTAATTAAATATAACTCTGGCTCTCCACGGTGTTTGCTTTTCTGAGCATAATCACATGTTGGTGAACATGAATAATTTTGAATAAAATAGGGCATTTTTTTCCCTTTACTTCAAGGGTTGTAATTTACACTGGTCAGCAATTACTAGGCGATGCAGCACCGACCTAAATTACATTCCATTGAATACAAAGGGCTGTCAAATATGTTTTACCACTCAGGCCTGACCATGATTGGAAAATGGATTGAAATTGGCTGTGATCAAGTAAACCAGATAATTTGATCTGGAAGTGGATAATATCAAGGAAAGGACAGCTGCAGAATTGATCTTTTCCTGGATATTTGAGGCTGTAATTCCAGGCCATTCATTCCTGAAGCCTTTTCTGCCATTTAGTTGGATACTGTGAAACTTAACATCTATTGCTCGCCTTTGCTTGCTTAACAAAATGTGTCAATCTGTTTTGAATTTCTAGGTTAAGTCCCGGTTTGGAGGAGAGAATTTGTATTTCCATTGTTCTTTAGGCAGAAAATGTGATGATTGAGATCACTCTTGAACACCCTGGTTCCAATTTTAAGATTTCACCCCTTGTTCTTGACAGCCCTGCCAAAGGAAATAGCTCTTGGTTTGTTTTGAAGCACAGTTTGTCATTCTCTCGAACCTTTACAGAATCGAATCCATCGTGCAGTCATTTGAATTTTAGCTTGTGTAATGTTCATGAACAATATCCTGTCTTTGAACTTTGCTTGATGTGTAGAAAATACAGGAGCTTAATGTAGGCTGGTTCTCAACTTAATTTATTTCAGTCACATATCCTAGGCACTGATATCAAGATAGAATTATACTGTTAGTATTGTCCGCATCACTGATTTAGAGGATGCAATTATAAGCAATCTAAAGAACCACATTATTTTCAAAAGTCTTTGTGATTAAGACGTGAAAATGCTTATAATTACTAGAAATAGCAAAACAAGATTCAAAAAGCAAATATAACTAGATACTTCAGATGAAGTAGTGGAGATTAGGAAGGCTATGTTAGAATAATAGAAAACTTTCTTTCAACATAATAGGAAACTGCAAGAGCTGTTCCAAGAATATAAATGAAGGAATTTTACGGCATTATCCTGTTGTGATGTGGTGAAGATGGTATCCCAAGCAATAAAAAGAGGATTAAAGGGAATGGATTGTTCTGAGACAGAATGGAGTATGGATTTGACAAAATGTTTATTGAGCACTTTGGTTCTACATCATGTATTTCATATATATTTCTTTATGGCATAGAAAGATGTCCATGGAGCTTATGCCAGTGCACTGAGCAATCTGAGCAATCCCATTCCCTGCTAATTGTCCTTGTCACTTTTTCTCCGCATCAACGTTCCCAGATTCTGCCACTCATCGACAGACTAAGAGCAATTTATAGAGGCCAATTAACCTACTTCATATTTTGTGATGTGGGAGGAAACCAGAGCATAAAGGGAAATCCCTAGTGGTCACGGGAAGAATCCGCAAACTGCACAGAGAAGACCCAAGTTCAGCGTTGAACCTGGATCCCTGGAGCCATGAGGCAGCAGCTCTACCAGATACATAGGAAAATAGAATTGATACTGCACACTAAGTCTGCCAGCATTTATTGGTGGAATCGCATTGGTCTTATTCCACCACACTTTCCCCATAACCTTGTAAATTAATCTCCTTCAAGTGTCAATCTAATTTACATCTGAAATACCTCCCTCCCCCCCCCCCAGTTCGATTCCGTCTCATTGACCCTTACCATCTTCTAGGCAGTACACTGCTCTCTGAACAAAACAGCTCTTCTCACTTCCCTTGTATCTTTTGTTTAGATTGGTAAATCTGTGTGCCATTCGTGTCAGACACAAAATGCTGGAGTAACTCAGCAGGACAGGCAGCATCTCTGGAGAGGAGGAGTGGGTGAGGAATAGGAAAGGTCAAAACCCTTCTTCAGACTTTCTCCTTGAACCGTCTGTGCATGAGTGTAGCCTTCCTTTATCTAATCCAAATATGATAACAACTCGAGCTTCTCAAGTCTAACTTTACTGCTCATCTTCCAGTAAATCTTCCTCTAGAAGGTCTCCATGTACATACATAGAAACATAGAAAATAGGTGCAGGAGTAGGCCATTCAGCCCTTCGAGCCTGCACCGCCATTCAATATGATCATGGCTGATCATCCAGCTCAGTAACCTGTACCTGCCTTCTCTCCATACCCCCTGATCCCTTTAGCCACAAGAGCCACATCTAACTCCCTCTTAAATATAGCCAATGAACTGGCCTCAACTACCTTCTGTGGCAGAGAATTCCACAGACTCGCCACTCTCTGTGTGAAGAAATGTTTTCTCATCTCGGTCCTAAAAGACTTCCCCCTTATCCTTAAGCTGTGACCCCTGGTTCTGGACTTCCCCAACATCGGGAACAATCCTCCCGCATCTAGCCTCTCCAACCCCTTAAGAATTTTATATGTTTCAATAAGATCCCCCCTCAGTCTTCTAAATTCCAGCGAGTATAAGCCTAGTCTATCCAGTCTTTCTTCATATGAAAGTCCTGCCATCCCAGGGATCAATCTGGTGAACCTTCTCTGTACTCCCTCTAAGGCTAGAATGTATTTCCTCAGATTAGGAGCCCAAAACTGTACACAATACTCCAGGTGTGTGACAACCAGAATTGGATGCAGTACTCCAGTTTAGAGTGAATGTATTTTATCCAGCTTCCATAGTTTATTCCACTACTTATAAATCCTAGAATCCCCAACACATTAATAACAAGTTTTTGAACATGTTCTTTGACTTTCCAGCAGCTTTGTCCATGTGCAGGCACTTCCCTCTCTCATTCAGTTCACTATCTGTGATTGCTTGCTAAAGGAACAAGGGAGAAATCTGAAGATTCTTTTTCCATATACGATGTTCTGCCATCATATAAAAGGGAATGCACTAAGTACTTCATAAAGTGTACAAGTGTTAGACAGGTACATGGATAGGACAAGTTTGGAGGCATATGGACCAAACACAGGCAGGTAGGACTAGTGTAGCTGGGGCATGTTCGCCGGTGTGGGTCAGTTGGGCCGAAGGGCCTGTTTCCACACTGTATCACTCTGCGACTCTATGACTCTAAATATGTTTTATGGAAAAGATCATAGAAGTGGGACTATAGTACATAAATTTGGTTGAAAAGTTAATACCTGAAAGGTCTTCTATTCTACGGTTTTAAATATTGTAAAGTCATTGGACCTACTACATCTTTGGTTTTTATTGCCTTTCAACCTGATCAACCACCGAAAGTCTTCAAACCACCGAGATAACAATGTGATGGAGTTTGAATGCAGTGTGCTTGGCAAAGATGGACTCAGGGTATATATGTACACTTTCATATGGCTTACTATATTCTCCAATCCACATAGCTGTCGAGCAGCAGTGAGATTTAAAACCAAACAAACCCGAGAGCGATGCATTGATGATTTAATTGGAATCCTATTGCTATCTCAAATAACCTGCTCAGCAGTGTTGTTTAGAATATGTTGCTATCTTCACTGCCAGATTTATTTGATAAATTTGAAAGTTATTGTAGTTCACAAAAGCCACAACGTAAAGATGTCATATTAAGGTTTTCATAAATGAAATGGATCTAGTAACACATTGAGGCCAGTACAATGTTGATATTACAATATATATATATACAGGTGATTGATATTATTTCATCATTGCATTGTAATATCGATGGGATTTTAGGATTTCCCCATTATTTGCATTCCTTCACTCTTGTGACATCAATACACAGAATAACACACTGGCTTGTCATATTAGTTTGCAATTGGCTCTGGCAAAAAAATGACATTTTCATGTTCATTCGTATTTTTAGTTGACGTTTGATATGTGAACATGCATAATTTTGTTTCAGTGTTTTTGAGCCAAGATACAGTCTTGAGAAAGCCCATGGGCTTTTTTGATTGAAGGGTACAATTTCCCCGCGGTAACATTGCTGCCATACAGCGCTAGAGACCCGGGTTCGATCCTGACTATGGATGCTTTCCGTATGGAGTTTGTACATTCTCCCTGTGACCATGTGGGTTTTCTTCAGGTGCTCCGGTTTCTTCCTTTATTATAAAGGCATGCAGGTTAGTAGGTTAATTGGCTTCTGTAAATTGCCCCTGTGTAGGATGCGAAACTGGGTTGACATTAAACTAGTGTATGGGTGTTCGATGGTCGGCTTGGACTTTGTGGGCTAATGATCCTCTTTCCACGCTGTATCTATAAACTAAACCCACAAAGCAAAAATTAGGAATTAAGCCCATTTTCAAGAAGGTTATCACAACCAATGTTTAATTAGCAAAGGAATATTATTGGAGTTGAATCAATTTAGAATACTCTAAAGTGGTTTAAGCATGACAAGTTCAGGTGAGAAAGCTAGAAGGGGTTGAGGATGAAGCCTGGCAAGTAATAGCTGGACACAGGTGAGGGGAGGGGGAGAGGGAGGGGGTTGATAGGCAAATGGTTGGACAAAGGCCAGAGATGAAAAGACTGTAGGGGTGACACTAGAAGAGATGCGAATTGTGAAACTAGAAGAAGGAATGTAAGTGTAAGGGGGGGGGGGAGAAATAGGTGCAAAACCAGGTTGGGGCAGAGGGGAGAGAGGGGGGGAAAGAAGAAAAAGGTGGGAGGGGAGAGAGGGGGTGGTTGGTAGTTACCTAAAATTGGAGAATTCATTGTACGATGCATTTAGTTGTCATTAATTGTTTCATTACAAACACAAGCTTCTTTTTTGTATGTGTTGCTTTGTATATAAGCCAGTATTATCAACAGATATTAGCAGAGAGCATCGCAAGTACCCACTTAATGATTCTCACCACTGATGTGCAGACAGCGCCAGCCTTTACACGTCTCAAACTGAGAAGATGGAGGATGATTGCTGATATTGTTAAAGAAAGATGCAGGAAACGACACGTTGCTTCAGCAAATTGGAGGAGAAGGTTGAATTGCCCTTGACTCCTACTTTAAGATTAACATATTTTTAACATTATGGAATGATCTGAATAATAGTCATTGATAAAATGTGGCATCACCTTACAAAAGGAGTATATTTAGTTGAATTCATGATTTAGCTTCCAAGGTTGCTGCTATTTGGCAATGCAATGTTGGATTACTTTGGATTTTGGGTTACTTGGAGCCGACTTTAGTGCTGATGACATCCACTATTCAGTGGGGTAATTGTTGGTTGCAACTGTTTAAAACTAAGGGTGTTATCTTCACTGTAATGGTAGGAAACTTGGCCAACATTATTATCTGTGAATACAACAGCAAACAATAATGCAGTAAGTGTTATAAAACTATAATTTAGAGATACTGCGCGGAAACAGGCCCTTCGGCCCACCGAGTCCGCGCCGCCCAGCGATCCCCGCACATTAACACTAGTCCTACACACACTAGGGACAATTTTTACATTTACCCAGTCAATTAACCTACATACCTGTATGTCTTTGGAGTGTGGGAGGAAACCAAAGATCTCGGAGAAAACCCACGCAGGTCACGGGGAGAACGTACAAACTCTGTACAGACGGCGCCCGTAGTCAGGATCGAACCTGAGTCTCCGGCGCTGCATTCGCTGTAAGGCAGCAACTCTACCGCTGCGCCACCGTGCCGCCCATTAAAATATACCCAAAAGGGAACTTCGATTTTAGTGTTCTGATTTGATCAGGTATTGAGTATAGAAATTGGGAGGTCATGCTGCAGTTATATAAGTCGTCAGTGAGGCCACATTTTAGAGTATTGTGTTCAGTTTTGGGCACCATGTCATAGGAAGGATGTTGTCAGACTGGAAAGAGTGCAGAGATTTATGAGGCTGTTGCCATTCTCGAGGGCCCGAACTATAGAGAAAGGTTGAGCAGGCTAGGTCTTTATTTCTTGGAGCACATGAGGATGAGGGGTGATCTTATAGGGGTGTATAAAATCATGAGAGGAATAGATCGGGTAAACGCATGGTGTGTTTTGCCGAGAGTAGGGGAATCGAGATCCAGATGACATGGGTTTAAGGTGAGGGGAGAAAATGTAATAGGAACATGAGGGGTAACTTTTTTTACATAAAGGGTGGTGGGTGTATGGAAGTAGTCCCAGTAGGAATTAGTTAAGGCAGGTACTATTGTAACGTTGCAGAGACTTTTGGACAGGTACATGGATAGCATAGGTTTAGAGGGATATTGGCCAAACACAGGCAGGTGGGACCAGTGTAAATGGGGCATATTGGTCGGCATGGGCAAGTTGGGCCAAAGGGCCTGTTTCCATGCTCTATGTCTCTGTGATTATAGGGACATAGATAGGATTGGTTTAGAAGGATATGGGCCAAATGCAGGCAGGTGGTACATGTTGGTCGGTGTGGGCAAGTTGAGTGGAAGGGCCAATTTCTATGCTGTGACTATTTGCAAAAGGCAGGTGCAAACGACTACAGATGTTGGAATCTTGAAGTAAACCAATCTACAGGAGGAACTCAGCTGGTCAGGCAGCATCGTTGGAGGGAAATGTTCAGTCGATGTTTTGGGTCGGACCCTTCCTCTGGACTCATTGAATTCTCTAAATTCAGGTAACCTCCCACCCAGTCCCTCTCCAATCTGATCCTCCCATACATAATCTTCTTTCCCACAATACCCCACCACCTCTCACCCAAAACCCACAGACTACACTCATTGGACTCTTCCCCTGCCCCTGCCCCAAGCCCTCCTCCCAACACCAAGGCAAAGTTACCTACCCCCCACCTTCCTTATTTGGGCCCAAACTCCATCTTCTTTTCCCATCAGATTCCTTCCTTCTCAGCCCCTGGTTACCTCCATCGATCACTGCCCAGCTTCCTTTGTTATCCCCACCCCTGACACAAGCCACCAGTCCACTGGTGGCCCCACCTGCCATGTGTAAAATCTTACCCCAGCCCCCTTTCTCTTTATACTGGTTCTCGCCTGCACCCCACTTGTTCAATGTTTTGGAAGTGTCTCAACCCAAAACATCGATTGTGCATTCCCCTGCACATATGTTGCCTGAACTGCTGAGTTCCTCCAGCTGATTGTATTTTTGTAAAATACATGTTCAAAGGCAGATACATTGGATAAGCTGCAATAAAGCAGCATTTGTGGCCAGGAAATAATTGCTTTCTCTCCACAGGTGCTGCTTGATCCATTGAGTTTCTCCAGCATCTTGATTTTCACTGGAGAATGAAGATGGATACCTTTGCAGATGGTTTGATAGTTTGTCCTAATAGAGTCAAAGAATCATGTAGCATGGAAACCGGCCCCTCAGGCCAACTGGTCCATGATGACCAAGATATCCCATCTGAGCTAAATCCATTTGGCTGTTTGGCACATATCCTACTTAACATTTCATGTTCATGTATCTGTCCAAATATCTTTTAAATGCTGTTATTGTACCTGCCTCAACTATCTAGTTTTAGTTTAGTTTAGAGATACAGCGCGGAAACAGGCCCTTCGGCCCACCGAGTCTGCACGGACCAGCGATCCCTGCACATTAACACTATCCTACACACACTAGGGACAATTTACACATACACCAAGCCAATTAACCTACATGCCTGTACGTCTTTGGAGCGTGAGAGGAGACCGAAGATCTCGGAGAAAACCTCGAAGGTCACAGTGAGAGTGTACAAATTCCGTACAGACAGCACCCGTAGTCAGGATCGAACCCGGGTCTCCGGCACTGTAAGGCAGCGACTCTACCGCTGCGCCACTGTACTCTGGCAGCTCATACCATAAACCCTCTGTGCGAAAAGGTTGCCCCTCGGGCTCCAACTAAATCGTTCCCCTCTCATCTTAAACCTATGCTCTCGAGTTCTTGATCCGCCTACCCCAGGGAGAGTAGACATGCTCTGCCTTTAATGCGCCTGATGTTCTGGATGCAATCTATATACTAAAACTCTCGTTTGTTATCTTGTTTGTGACTGAACTTCAGCCAAAACGGTACACCATAGCGCGACAATTTTAGGCCCACCTTACTCACCATTGTCACTTTAGTGATAATGCAAATAGTGTTATTGAAATCGGTGTTATATTTTTTAAGTTATTCACATTTCAAAGTTTAAAAGGAGGGGAGTGGAGGAGGGAGGAGGGAGAAGGGAGGGGGAAGGGGGAAGGGGGGAGCGGGGGAGAAGGGAGAGGGGAGGGGGGGGGGGTTGAGGAGAGAGAGGAGGGGGGGAGGACAGGGTGCTGCACCAATGCAGGAGAGGTTTGGGCCCAACGGGTCCATTTTGTCTAGTTCCATTTAATATTTCATCTCTGGCCTTTGTCCAACCTCCTGCCTATCAACCCCCCCCCCCCCCCCCCCCCCCATCCCCCATCACCTCTATCACTCTCCAGGCTTTGTGCTGCCTCTCCTCACATCCAACCTTTCCCCACCCCATCCCCACCACAATCAGTCTGAAGAGGAGTCCCAATAAAAGCATCATCTATCCATGTTCTCCAAGGATGCTGCCTGACCCGTTGAGTTACTCCAGCAATTTGTGTCTGTTTTTTTGTAAACCAGCATCTGCAGTTATACATTTAAATGCTGACCATCTCTTTGCCTCCTTAAGACGCTGCTTAATCTACTGAGTTAATTCGGCATTTATTTTTTAGATTTTTTTACACCAGCTAATAAAGATGTGCTACACATTCAATATCAGACCTGCACTTTGAAACACTGAATGGTATTGAGTGTTTGTAAGGGAATGGAAATTAGCACTGGGCAATTAAAGTCAAAGTTAACACCTAACATATTGTGACGGTACGAAAGTTCGTTGTTTTTCGGGAAGGAAAACCTTGGAGGTTTTCTCAGCAAGAACTTTGGCAAATTAAAATCGGCATTGAAGAATCAGAGGGTTGAAGCAGCTGTTCCTAGGTGAGGCAATTATTTCCCTTAAAAGTCAACAAGAAATAGCCATAGCTGGGAAACAAAACCATGCCATCATAATGAGCTCGCTTAATCCCCTGGGAGTTGTCGGCATCTTTCGAACGAGTGTGTTCAAAGTTAAATTGGAAGCCTCCTGAGCTATCAAGGTTCACCAGAATGACAGAATGAGTTGAAACAGCACAGAAAGATTCATATTGTGGAATGCTGCTATTTCTCCTGTCTGACCCTTCATGCCGTTTACCATGTACAGAGTCTACAAAGAAGATTGGTGTACAGGTACCATGAGGAAGACATAATCTTGGAAGGCAAGACAATATATCCTGGCTATAATAATATATCCAAGGACAATGATGTTGAGTTAGCATTGGGAGCTAAAAGTAAAGTTGTTAATCAATTAGGATTGTTAATGGGAAATAGACAATAGACAATAGGTGCAGGAGAAGAAGGGTCTCGACCCGAAACGTCGCCCATTCCTTCTCTCCTGAGATGCTGCCTGACCTGCTGAGTTACTCCAGCATTTTGTGAATAAATACCTTCGATTTGTACCAGCATCTGCAGTTATTTTCTTACATAGGTTCAGGTGTAGGCCATTCAGCCCTACGAGCCAGCACCGCCATTCAATGTGATCATGGCTGATCATTCACAATCAGTACCCCGTTCCTGCCCTCTCCCCATACCCCCTGACTCTGCTATCATTAAGAGCTCTATCTAGCTCTCTCTTGAAAGCATCCAGAGAATTGGCCTCCACTGCCTTCTGAGGCAGAGAAATCATGAAGGTTAGTCTTCAACAGTAACCATAAAGCATTAAACGGATTTTTTTTTGTTTTCATAGAAAACTTTTAGTTTCATAGTTCAAAATATTGGAGAGAAGGGAAAGGGAAGAGAAAGGGTGGCACGGCATTGCAGCTGCCAGAGACCTGCCAGAGACCTGGGATTCGATTCTGACCTCGGGTACTGTCTGTGTGGAGTTTGCACATTCTCCCTGTGACCACGAGTATTTCCTCTGGGTGGTCCGGTTTCGTGCCACATCACAAACATGTATGGGTTTGTAGGTTATTTGGCCCCTAGTATGAAGAGAGTCATAGAGTCACAGAGTGATGTATGAGAAAGTGGGATAACATAGAATTAGTGTGGACGGGTGTTCGGTGGTCAATGAGGACTCGGTGGGCCGAAGGGCCTGTTTCCATGCTGTATCTCTAAACTAAACCAAAGGTTATTTTCATGACAGTTAAGATCAATCCACTGAGTAACAGAGTTGCCTTTCCAACTGGAAAGAGAAGGCAGTGTGCCTGGAGGTGGCTGGAAAATGAGAATTGGAGCTGAGTGTCAGAGTTCATGATGAAGCCTCCAGAATACAACCAATCTGAGTTAACAACCCTGTACTGAAGCAGGGCAGATGAGATATAGTACACAACAATAGCTATTAATTACACATTGCTGCTAAAATCTCAAGGGAAGTTAGCAGGTATTACACTAACTGAGTATCAGACTACATCATGGCTATCATCAAGTGAAAGGCTTTGATTTTCTCTTTTCAGCATTAGGCTCTTTGGTTTTAATATTTTTGCATTGGATGTGACAATGACTTCTGGACAAATAGCTGTGATGAGTGAGAGTGAGATGGTGGAATGGTGTCCTGGCATCACATGTGATGGAAGCATTTAGTGCAAGATGACCTAGCTTTTGGATAGGCACAAGGAAGTGCAGGGAATAGAGGGATATGGATCGTGTACAGGCAGATGAGATTAGGCTAACTTGGCATTGGGGTGTCAGTAATGGTGAGGCCTCAGTGGCTCCAACGCCGTGGCGGTGGTGAGGTCTCGTGGCGGTGAGGCCTCGGCAGTGGTGGTGCTTCGGCGGCGGCGATGAGGTCTCGGCTGCAGTGAAGCCTCGCGGTAATGGGGCCTGGAGTACTGTGTGCAGTTTTGGTCTCCATATTTGAGGAAGGATGTTCTTGCTATTGAGGGCGTGCAGCGCAGGTTTACTCGGTTAATTCCCAGAATGGCGGGACTGTCGTATGTTGTAAGACTGGAGCGACTAGGCTTGTATACACTGGAATTTAGACGGATGAGAGGAGATCTTATTGAAACATATAAGATTATTAAGGGATTGGATTGTTAAGGGGTTAGAGGCAGGAAACATGTTCCCAATGTTGGGGGAGTCCAGAACAAGGGGCCACAGTTTAAGAATAAGGGGTAGGCCATTTAGAACTGAGATGAGGAAAAACGTTTTCAGTCAGAGAGTTGTGAATCTGTGCAATTCTCTGAATGCATTTAAGAGAGAGCTAGATAAAGCTCTTAAGGATAGCGGAGTCAGGGGGTTTGGGGAGAAGGCAGGAAGGGGGTACTGATTGAGAATGATCAGCCATGATCACATTGAATGGCGGTGCTGGCTCGAAGGGCCGAATGGCCTCCTCCTGCACCTATTGTCTATTGGCCTTGGTGGGCGGCGAAGCCTCACGGGTCAGGTGACGTTTCGGGTTGGGACACTTTTTCAGACGAGGTTTGAGTCTGAAGAAGGGTTCCAACCCAAAGTGTCACCTACTCCTTTTCTCCAGAGATGCTGCCTGACCCGCTGAGTTACTCCAGCTTTTTTTGTCCATCCTCGACGCTATTCTACGTTCTATGCATTCAGCTCTCAAAATAACTCAAAGATAGAATTTGGAAGCTTTGCGCCTTTATTTATGCACCTGTCCTGATCACAGATTGCCAAAAGCACTTCACTGTAATAAAATACATTGGAAATGTAGCTGTTGTTGCAATAATGAAAACACAGAAACATATAAAATTCTTAAGGGGTTGGAGAGGCTAGATGCGGGAAGATTGTTCCCGATGTTGGGGGAGTCCAGAACCAGGGGTCACAGCTTAAGGATAAGGGGGAAGTCTTTTAGGACCGAGATGAGAAAACATTTCTTCACACAGAGAGTGGTGAGTCTGTGGAATTCTCTGCCACAGAAGGTAGTTGAGGCCAGTTCATTGACTATATTTAAGAGGGAGTTAGATGTGGCCCTTTTTGCTAAAGGGATCAGGGGGTATGGAGAGAAGGCAGGTACAGGCTACTGAGCTGAATGATCAGCCATGATCATATTGAATGGCGGTGCAGGCTCGAAGGGCCGAATGGCCTACTCCTGCACCTATTTTCTATGTTTCTATGTTTCTAAGAGAATAAAGTGATTTTGATCAAGATTATCTGCTGTTCTTTAGATGAAAGATGGCCATGGTTCTCAGAAATAGTACCATGGAAGAGACGAAGTCCTGGTTTAATAATGTGAAAGACGACAGTCCGAACAGTGTAGTGTTCTATCGAGGCTTGAGTGGATTGCTAGCCATTGTTTTTGTGCTCGGTGACTGGAGTGAGATTTAAACCACACTCCCCAAAGATGTGGTTTCTTTGATGAGATTGCCCCAGCTGCAATGAAAGGGATTCTCTTGAGTTCTTTCTGCAATTAACGTATCCAATTCACCACAAGGAAATTGTGTTGCTTTATAATGCCAGATTTATGGTAACCCACTACCATTAGTTGCATTTTCATTACAAAACAACATGAATGGCTATTTGACCACTTGTCACCTGGAAGGGGTTTCTCTCTTTCAAATGCAGATTACTTTTTAAAAGTAGATACTTTTGATTTTCGATCAGACAACAGCCAGCCAACTGATCATCACTGCTGTAAATCCAGAATCTAGTAGTGTGAAGATCGACGCAAAATGTCGGAGTCAAGTCAAGTCAAGTCAAGTCAAGTCAAGTCAATTTTATTTGTATAGCACATTTAAAAACAACCCACGTTGACCAAAGTGCTGTACATCTGATTAGGTTCCAATGGGGAAAAAAATGAAACATACAGTAGCACGCAAACAGTTCACAGCGCCTCCTCAATGAGACTCAATGAGTAACGTAGTGTGTAGTGTTCTAGTTGTTATCATTTCTTGTCATCACACAACTGTTTGCCAATAGCGAGCACATTTTAGTGCCACGTCGTTTGCCTCCGCAAGATCCTTTACAGTGCATGTGTCATGCGGCACGTCACAGCTCAGGAGATGTTCCATAGTCTGGAGGCCCCGTCCACACTCGCAGTCTGCCGCATCTTCAGTACATCCCCACTTCAGCATTCTAGTACATTGAAGCTCTTTTGGAAATGTTGCATGATAATGGAATAGAATATGAGGATTAGAGTCGTTTATTGTTCTTCATCCCCAGTTAGATGTAGACCGTGAGGCACGAGAGAAGTTAGATCTGATTTCCGTCTAATTTTGTCCTTGAATGGGGGACGATGATGGCGGTGGGTTATCTCCAAGATAATGGAAGAAGGTTCACCAGATTGATCCCTGGGATGGCAGGACTTTCATATGAAGAAAGACTGGATAGACTGGGCTTATACTCGCTGGAATTTAGAAGACTGAGGGGGGATCTTATTGAAACATATAAAATTCTTAAGGGGTTGGAGAGGCTAGATGCGGGAAGATTGTTCCCGATGTTGGGGAAGTCCAGAACCAGGGGTCACAGCTTAAGGATAAGGGGGAAGTCTTTTAGGACCGAGATGAGAAAACATTTCTTCACGCAGAGAGTGGTGAGTCTGTGGAATTCTCTGCCACAGAAGGTAGTTGAGGCCAGTTCATTGGCTATATTTAAGAGGGAGTTAGATGTGGCCCTTGTGGCTAAAGGGATCAGGGGGTATGGAGAGAAGGCAGGTACAGGCTACTGAGCTGGATGATCAGCCATGATCATATTGAATGGCGGTGCAGGCTCGAAGGGCCGAATGGCCTACTCCTGCACCTAGTTTCTATGTTTCTATAACTTTCACTACTGATATTAAGCACAAATCAAATGAAGATAGAACAATACAGCACAGGAACATGCTCTTCATCCCACACCATCAATGCCAAACACAATGTGAAGTTAACACATTCTCCTTTGCATGCATGTGACCCACATCATTTAATCGCTGCTCATCCATGTGCCTATTTAAAAGCCTCTTGTGCCACTATCGTTTTTGTCTCCCCCTCCACCCCAGGCAACCCTTACCGCCCTGTGTAGAAAAAACAAATTGCCTTGCAAATCTCCTTTAAAGTAATGAATTGCAAAACGCTGCAGGTGCTGCAAACCTGAAATGAAACCAAAGAGCTGTAGTTATTATAATCAAGTACCATCTTTGGGGAGAGAAGCATATAAGACAACATAATGTAACCTAAGAATTATTACTAATATTAATCTTAAATATTTAAACTACATTTTATTTTCTCGGACAGCATAGAAATTGCCTAAAGGAAGCGATTCTCATGGGGAAAAAAATTGTGTGGAATTGATGACTCTGGAAGTCACGTACACGCTGAACAGGGCTTATAACCTCAATTTGTTGTAACCATTTTTGAATTGTACTCCATTTCACTGGACCTTGATTGTATCCATCAAGCAGCATGAATGCTATACTTATCCAAACAGAGGGTTGTGGTGAATGTATGCTATGATCCTATTCACAACTGGTTGCAATTGTAAACTGAAGCAATGAGAGCAGATTGGCATTTCTGTCGCGGCACAGCAGCTAGTCTTAGGAATAAGAAACCAACCATGGTTTTGGAAAAAATTATTACGATGAACAAGTAAAGCTCATCCTTTCTATTCTCCTATATCGACTGCTGTATCTTCACTGCTTTCTATGCCACAAATGAAAGACTGCGTGCTACTTGGGAGGAATTGCAGATTGTCCAAAACTGTGCACAAAATAACTGCAACCTGGATCAACAATTTGGTGCATCAAATAGAAATATGAAAACATTTCACAGCAGGTAAACAAAACTCAGTGATTTCCCACTTCCAGCATCCAGCATTTGTGTTGGAAGTGGGAAATCACTGAGTTTTGTTTACCTGCTGTGAAATTTCCCCTATTCACATTAAACATCGCGAATCTTCACCTTGGGACCATTGAATTGTGGGACTACTTAATTGTGGCAATTCCAATAAGAATTTTGATTCAAAGTATGATATTTAATGCTTTTAGAAATTGGATTTTTTTTCTTCTCTGTTCTTTGTTGTTTGAGCTTTGCTGGTAATTATCCTGTTTACACGGTGACTTAAGTCTCTTAGGCATATTCTGGAAATGAAATACTCCTGTGCAAAATTATTTTAAGAGGCCCTTGCTAATTGAAAATCTGTAATTGAATTTTTCTCTAATGGAGTAAAGAATGTTGGAGAGAGTCGTGACACTTGAGAAATGTTTTCATATTTCTATTTGATGCACCAGAGTGTAAGTAACTTAGAAACTGTAGTTTCTTTTTAGTTTCTCCCTAAAATAAAGCCGATTATATTTTTTAATGCTGAGGGATTAAAACATGTTGGTGTCCGGAAGATGTCTTTGTACATGAATAATTGAAAGTTAATATGCAGGCGCAACAAACAATTAAGAAAGCAAAAAGTATGTTGGCCTTTACCGCCAGTGGATTTGAATATAAGAATAAAGACACCTTTACTTCAATTATATAGAACCCTGATGAGACCATGTCTGGACTTTCAGTACCAAAAAAAAAAAGTATAATTGTGACACAGAAAGCAGGGAATCGCCCTTTACTTCAAACTTCAACTCTGTGGCTTTTTCCATTTGGCTCCTACAGTCACCAATCAGATTTGTGTAGGAAAGAACTGCAGATGCTGGTTTAAATTGAAGTTAGACTCAAAATGCTGGAGTAACTCAGCAGGTGCAGGCAGCATCTCTGGAGAGAAGGAATGGGTGACGTTTCGGGTCGAGACCCATCTTCAGACTGAACGTTTCAGGTCGAGACCCTTCTTCAGACTGATCCAATCAGATTGATAAGTCTGAGGAATTGGCCCAACGTGAAATGCCGCCTGACCATTCCCTCCACAGATGCTGCCTGACCCGCTGAGTTCCTCCTGCACTTCACATTTTGCTCAAGATTGCAGCATTTGCAGTTCCTTGAGACTCCAGGGATGGCAGGATGGTCAAGGAAGGACAAATTAGTCAGACAGGGCCTCTGCTCTCTGCTCACGGTGGCACAGCGGTAGAGTTGCTGCCTTACAGCGAATGCAGCACCGGAGACCCAGGTTCGATCCCGACTACGGGTGCTGTCTGTATGGAGTTTGTACGTTCTCCCCATGACCTGCGTGGGTTTTCTCCGAGATCTTCGGTTAACTCCCACACTCCAAAGACGTACAGGTATGTAGGTTAATTGGCTTGGTAAATATAAAAATTGTCCCTAGTGGGTGTAGGATAGTGTTAATGTATGGAGATCACTGGTCGGCGTGGACTTGGTGGGCTGAAGGGCCTGTTTCTGTGCTGCATCTTTAAACTAAAAAACTAAAATTTCAGACGATTGAGATGTGATCGCATTGAAATGTATGAAACCCATTCAAAATTATTTGATAAAGTGGATGAGTTGTTGATGTTCCCCATGCTGGGTATTCTAAAAGTAGGTAGCATCTCTGGAGAACATGGATAGATGACACATCGGATCGGGACTTCTTACTTCTTCAGAGGTTCATTGATCCATTTTTGGAACATACGACAATGAAACACTCCAGACTCTTGACACAGTCTCAAGACAACCCAATGGTGATTCAGCACCTTACGTCAAACAAAAAGGAGGGGTGGGCTGTGCCCATGATGAAATCGGTTGAGTCAATATGTATATATATATATATATATGTATGAGCATGTGCGTGCGTATATATATATATATATATATATATATAAAGAACACTCACACACATACATATCTATAAAACAAACAATAGTAGTGCAAAGACAAAAACAATGCCCCTAAGTCTATGTAATTCAGAGCTTAATTGGAGGTTGCAGTGTTTAATAGCCTAATGGTTGTAGGGAAGAGGCTGCTCCAGAACCTGGACACTACAGTTTTAAAGCTCCCATAACTTCTTCCCGATAGCAGGAGTGAAATGAGAGTGTGGTCAGTGTGGCCAGAGTGGTCCCTGATGATGGTGGCTGCCTTTTTGAAGCAGCGACTCCTGTAGATCCCTTCGATGGTGGGGAGGTCTGTACCTGTAGATAGACACAAAAAGCCGCAGTAACTCAGCGGGACAGGCAGCATCTCTGGAGAGGAGGAATGGGTGACGTTTCAGGTCAAGACCCTTCCTTCAGTCCCATCATGGGTCAGTACCCGTGATGAACGGGGCAGTATTCACCACTTTTTGCAATCTTTCCTCGTTCCGGGGCGTTTGAGATGCTGAACCAGGCAATCAGTCAATCCACTTTCTACTGTACCTGAAGGATTGGCAGAGTCCCCTAAAATGTTATGATCTGTCTGTATTATTGCAGCATTGTTCATGGGTTTCAGTGTAGCATGGCTAATAAATTCATTGGGGCTCATCCGTTTTGCTAATGCAGGCATAATACACTAATTTAAAGATGCCAGGAAATTGCATGGCCTTAAGCTTGCAAAGACTTAATAGAGGGCAGGGCAGTGATGATTCTCCTTCCAGTGCATTTTACCTAATGTGTGCAAAGCCTGACCTTTACTGTGATTCTCAGTATAGTGGCACAATAGAAATGAGGTATAAATGCCTTATTGTGCTGGTTCTGGTGTTTCAATTTGAGCATTGACCCTTTAAGTACAATCTTACAGCCCATATTTGTGCATCCATTAATCTACTGAGATTCACAGACATAGCACATTCAGTATCATAATGAAATATTTACGCCTCAGATGTTAAGACAGTTGAGACAACTTTGCGTGAAAGACAGTAAATTAAGGTCCAGATGGAATTTCATGTCTATACATCACTGATACTGTACGTTTTCAGTAAACGCTGTACATTTCCATTAGGTCCTGCAGAATTTAAGAAACAGTAAAGCAGTGTATTTTAGTGACTCTTTAATCCATTTGTAGCTCTTCATAAGTAGTGGCATGAACAAAATAATGTCTCTGTGCAGGTGTTTTTCCTATTGTTGTCTTTTTACTTCAATTATTTTCTGGTTATCGTATTGTGGACACTTTATCGAAAATGGTAAATGTGCTTGTATCTCTGCGGTGTCTCAAGGATGATGTCACTATTTTTATAAGGGTGCATCTCTGAGCTTCATCCATATGAATAAAGTGTTGCACTTTGGAACAAGTTTGTGTTCCACATAAATATTATTTCACCACTGATATCAAGGTCACCAAATTTGTTACCTGCTTCTTCTTTTGTGTCCATCTTCTATGTTTCAAATGTTACATCACTGTCATCGTCCGTCCTGAAAAGGACACAAGCCTCCGGCGACAATCAGTGGGAGCCATCACTTGTACAAAAGATGATGGTGGTAGCAGAATTAGCTCAGGAGACTTCCAGTTCCCAGCCCCGCGACGTGGACACTTCTGCTATGGGGCCACCTGCTCATAAACTATTAAGAGGTTTCTACGTCTCCAAGCATTGCACTTATTGGCAAGAGTATGCATTAATTGAGCAACACATGAGTATTTTAATTAGAAACATAGAACATAGAAACATAGAAAAATAGGTGCAGGAGTAGGCCATTCAGCCCTTCGAGCCAGCACCGCCATTCAATACGATCGTGACTGATCATCTAACATCAGTACCCATGCTTTTTCCCCATATCCCTTAATTTCTTCAGCCCTAAGAGCTAAATCTAATTCTCTCTTGAATGAACTTAATCTTGGCTCGGAGAATGTTGTGATCTCATGAGTCCTTACATTAGTAAAACAATCTGAGCGTGTTGTCATTTTACAAGAATGTAAACATTTTATTTGGTGCCATATCAGTTGAGGCAGGTACAATAACAGCATTTAACAGACATCTGGACAGGTACATGGATAGGAAAGGTTAAGAGGGATGTGTGCCAAACAGCCAAATGGGTTTAGCTTAGATGGGATACCTTGGTCATCATGGACGAGTTGGGCTGAAGGGCCAGTTCTCATGCTATATGAATCATTGATGTTATTATAACAAACTATCAAACCATCTACGTACGTATCCATTTGAGAAACATTTGGACAGGTACATGAATAGGACAGGTTTAGAGGAATACTAGACCAAGTTGGGCCCAAACCTCTCCTGCATTGGTGCAGCACCCTCTCCTCCCTCCCTCCCCTCTCCCCCCTCCACCCCCTCCACCCTCCCCCCTCCCCTCCCTCCCTCCCCTCTCCCCCCTCCACCCTCCCCCCTCCACCCTCCCCCTCCCCTCCCTCCTCCCTCCCCTCCCTCCCTCCCCCCCCCTCCCACCACCCCCTCCCTCCCTAGGAGATAGATTTAAACTTTAAAATGTGAATTACTTTGAAAATATATCACCGATTTCAATGAAACTTTTTCCATTAGCAACAAAGGGACGACGGTGAGTAAGTTGGGCCTAAAATTGTCACGCTATCGTGTACCATTTTGGCTGTAGTTCAGGAACAAACAAACAAACAAACGAGAGTTGTAGTATATAGATGGGCCAAATACAAGCAGGTGGGACTAGTGTGGCTGGGACATGTTGGGTCAAACAAGGGCCAAAGTTCCACACTCTAAGACTCTATAAATGTATAATTGTCTGCTGCAGTTTGTACTCCTTATTGTGTCTGCAATGGCAGGGTGATCCAATGATTCCAGAATAGTCAGAGAGTCGCACAACACTGAAACCGGCCCTTCAGCCCAGCATGTCCGTGCTGCCAATTGAGCACCCAACTACAGTATTCCAATTTACCAACACTAGGTCTGTAGATTCTCATTGTTTGGCGGTTCAGCTGTTCAATTGAATGTTGTGGGACTACCTTCCTCCATCAGCTCAGGCAGTGGATTGCAGTTTGTAACCACTCTGAGTGAATAAATTCGTCCTGAGAAGAACTTCCTGGGGGAGTCCAGAACAATGGGCCACATTTTAAGAATAAGGGGTAGGCCATTTAGAACTGAGATAAGGAAAACCTTTTTCAGTCAGAGAGTTGTGAATCTGTGGAATTCTCTGCCTCAGAAGGCAGTGGAGGCCAATTCTCTGAATGCATTCAAGAGAGAGCTGGATAGAGCTCTTAAGGATAGCGGAGTCAGGGGGTATGGGGGGAAGGCAGGAACGGGGTACTGATTGAGAATGATCAGCCATGATCACATTGAATGGCGGTGCTGGCTCGAAGGGCCGAATGGCCTTCTCCTGCACCTATTGTCTATTGTCTATCCCTTTCATCCATACCTCAAACTTCTGCCCTCTAGTTTTAGAACCTGAGTATGTTGCCCTGTTGTACGACACATGGATTTGTAACTTAAGCGTCAAATTGTTGTTGTACTCTGGGTCACACTGCTGTATATGTAAACTTGAACATTAAAAATGTAGAAACTGTAAAGTAAACCCTCGTTTTAACGGACCCCTTTTATAACTGATTTCAGATATAGCGGACAGACCTAGCAACGCCACCTCAGCTTGCACCGCCTACACAGGCTTCCAACGCCACACACGGCTTGCAAGGTGCACCACCAGCGAGCCCTTTCTCACTCACTGCATGGTCTGGCTGATGAAGCTGTTGTCGCGGCTCATGTTGTAGCCCCCTGGGGACAGCGCTATCTTCAGGCTGCTGCCACCAACAGGATGCGCTCGTTCACTGTGGGGCTCCCTCCCCTCTCGCCAGCTGCTGCTTCTTTCTGTTGGCTGTCGCTTGTCCACTTCCCCATTCACCGCTGCCTCCTCCTACCCCCGGAGTATGTCTACTCGGCCTTCCCTTACCCCCCCGCCCCCCCCCCCCTTCCACCGCCGCTACCTCCTCCTCCATCCCCCCCCCAGAGTCATCAACATACTCCACCTCGGAAGCCGGCTGCGGACAAAATGGCCGCCGACAGGAGCTGGTGAGAGGGGAGGGAACCCCCGCAGTGACCCATCAGCACCCTGTCAGTGGCGGCGGCCTGAAGAAAGCGCTGACGGCCAGCGGCTACAACATCAGCCACCTCAAAAAGACCATGCAGCAGCTGGTGAAGAAGGGCTCGCTGGTGCAGACCAGTGGCATCAGCGCCCAGTTTTATGGTGAAACAACACCAATTGCTGGAGTAACTCAGCAGACCGAATCAGTCTGAGGAAGGGTCCCAACATCATCTGTTCATGTTCTCCCAGAGATGCTGCCTGACCTACTGAGTTCCTCCAGCACTTTGTATCATTTGTGTATTAACAATCATCTGCGGTTCTTTGTTTCAACTGCATGCAATGATAATACATTACTCGATAATAGCGGACAATCGGCAATAACGGACACCATTCCCCATCCTCCTACAGTTCATTATAAGGAGGGTTTACTGTATGCTTATTAGTGCTTCACCGTATATCCATCTAATTGTTCCTGTGGAGGCAACCCAACTTTCTCTCTGCTCGCACTGATGCTATTGATTTAGTCTGATTATAAGAGAGTGTTCCATTGTCATGTATCTAAACCTTGGCAATACAAATGAATCTCTAAATATACCAGGTAAAAAATCCACATTGAAACGACCAGAAATACTTTTTCGTGAAAAATATTGAAAACTACGATGGAATTTAATGATGGTTGAATTAAAATAGTAATATATTTCAAATATCGTGTGTTTTCTGGCCATGATTAAAAGTCATTTCTGAAGTATTCCCAATTACTTTAATTTTCAATGGTGTAATTACATTTTGTCAGAAAGGTTTCATTGAGCAACTTGCAGCTTGGTTAGATAATCTAATCCCCCAGAAACCAGTCGAAGTGAGAAACATTGATTTTAGTAGCCCGTGTCTAAAGTAATTTGATCAGCTTTGATGGTCTTCAAATAAAGGTTAAAAAGTCCATCCCAGATGGAGCTGTAGACTTTACTGTACTTCACCCTTGAATTAATTGCCTTTGGTGTACGTTGCCTTTCACCAACATTATACCAATTACTCAGAAACCACCCTGTCTATGTCTATTGCAACCTGCATTTCACAGAATCACAATGTGTTTGTGTACTTATTGCTGACGAATCATATAGATATAGCTCTTAGGGCTAATGGAATCAAGGGATATGGGGAGAAAGCAAGAACGGGGTACTGATTTTGGGTGATCAGCCATTATCATATTGAATGGCTCGAAGGGCCGAATGGCCTACTGCACCTATTTTCTATATTTCTAAATCAAGTATTTTCATATTCAATCTTCTGATTTTGTGAAGAAATATTACCTGATTGGAGTTGTAGTCGTTCCACAGCTTTTGCGATAGAGAACATATTGACTGGTTGGATCATGATTTTGCTTGGCAACTCGGAAACCCAGGAATGAAGATGGCAAAAAGTGGTAAACACTGAAGTCAGTCCATCACGGGTACCGACCCACCCACCATTGAAGGGATCTAGAGGAGGTCCTATCTCAAACAGGCAGCCAGCTTCATAAAGTGCCCACACCACACTGACTACACTGTCATTTCACTCCTACATTGGGAAGATGGTATATGAGTCTGAAAGCTCTAACGTCCAGGTTCATGAAGAGCTTCTTCCCAACGACCATCAGGCTATTGAATACTATAAACTCCAACTAAACTCAGAACTTTGAATTGAATTGAATTGAATTGAATAAATTTTATTAACCAAGTATGTATACATACAAGGAATTTGACTTGGTAGGACTAGGGGCTTTGGGCTTTGTTATTTTTTACAGTATATTGTGTTTTTATTCATTGAACTTTTATTTCTGTTTGTTAATTATATTGAGTACACTGTTTACAAACCTGTTGTGCTGGTGCTGCAAGTAAGAATTTAATTGTTCCATTTCGGTACATACGACAATAAACACTCATGATTCTTGAGATTTCATTAATTTTAACCGATCATCTCCCCAGTGAATATAATGAAGTCACTGGAAACAATTTTGGACTGGCATGGAGGGAATAGCTCATTCTGGGCTCTAGTCCAGTTTAGTTCATTTAGTTTCGTTTATTGTCGTGTGTAGTGAGGTACAATGGAAAGCTTCTTTTGTTGCATACTTTCCAGTCAGCGCAAAGACTACATGATTACAATCAAGTGCACAGATACAGGATAGAGGGAATAATGTTCAGTGCAAGATAACGTCCAGTAAAGTCTGATTAAAGATAGTCCAAGGGTCTCCGATGAGATAGATCAGGACCGCTTTCTAGTTGGTGATAGGATGGTTCAGTTGTCCGATAACAGCTGGGACGAAACTGGAGGTATGCATTTTCACACTTTTCTATCTCTTGACTGAGGGTAGGTTAGATCCTTTGTTGGGTGGCAATCAGATCAAGATTGGTTTTGAACAAAATAAAGGCGGCGAAAGAGGACAACAAAGTGCTTGTTTGACTTTTACAAACTGCATCTCTCCACGGGCATTTATTTTAATCAATAAATGTCTGCTGACTTCTGCAATGTGTTTATCCTCATTCTATGTCAATCTTTATCTCTAAATCTGTTCTAATAAATCCATTTCCTGAACTGGGATTGCAACTTACATTTTGTTAGTTCTCCCTTTTTCCTCTCTCTTTCCTCTCTCTCTTCCTGTTTCCAGTTCTGAAGGATTGCCCACTATCAAAATGTTAACTTGTATTTACTTTTTTTCAGACGTTATCTGACCTCTCGTACAGTTCCAGAATCATGGCATATATTGTTTCTTGTGCTGTTCCAACCAGCAGACAATTTGTTCACGAGTTGCAGTCTTGTAATTTCTTGAATTTGTTGAAATCTAAATTATGAGGAAAATATTGGTTGTGATAATGTGCTGCTTCTGGTTCTTGTTTATAGTGGTTGTTGTGGGGGAGGGTAATTAGATTTTGTACATGGTAGCACAGATGCTATTATTTTCTACTAAATATAAGAAGAGATGTGCTATCATGCAACTAGACCAACATCCTGGCGGGCAGCTTTGCTAATGCAACATGGTGGGTTTAAACTAGATTGGCAGGGGAGTGTGATCTCATAGACAGGTGAGAGGTTAGAGGTTGGTATAGAGGGTGGTTAGAGAAGGTTTAGTGGACAGAATAGACAGGTGAAAGGCGGAGAGCGAGGAAGGAGGGTTGGTTTAAACTGCACATATTTTAATGCAAGGGACCTGACGGGTAAGGCAGATTACCTTGGGGCATGGATAGGTACGAGCGACTGGGATGTTGCAGCCTTTACTGAAACCTGGTTAAGGGCAGGACTAGCAGCTCAATGTTCCAGGGTTCAGGAGCTTCAGGGGAGACAGGGGTGAGGGTAAAAGAGGAAGGGGGGGGTTCATTATTGGTTAAGGAGGATGTCATGGCAGTGGTCAGAGGTAAAATTACGGACGGTTCATCTAGTAAGGCTATAAGGGGGGGAGCTGAGGAACAAGAAAGGGATGATCACCTTGTTGGGGGTGTACTACCGACCCCCAAATAGTCAACGGGAATTAGAAGAACCAATATGCCAGGAGATTGCAGGCAGCTGCACGTCAAATAAGGTTGTTGTAGTAGGGGATTTTTACTTTCCCAATATTGACTGGGAAAATCATAGTGTGAAGGGTTTGGATGGGGTGCAATTTCTCAAAAGTGTCCAGGAGAGTTTTCTCCAGCAGTATGCTTTCTCCAGAAGTATTGAGAAGGATTGGGAAATTTGTAACTGCTTGAATTACAGCAGTGATACCTATCAACGGTTAGTGTTTGCTATTTGCAATCATTTCCATAGATTTCAAATTGCTTTAATTATTTTATCAATGGCAAAATTGTCGGGTTTTTTTCCGTGAAAGTTTTGATTAGGAGCAGCAGTGTGCCCTGGTTCATTGATCTGCTCCCCCAACTCAACTCTCTGTGTTGATTTTAATAACCTGCATCAAAAACCGATTGAAGAATAAATTAATTCAGAACAGGAATTGGCTGCATGACCTGCACTGCCATTTAATAAGATTGTTCATTTTCTGATGTAACCTTTAATCCCATATCTTATCAAAACCCATCTAAATCTGCTTTTAAAATATTCAAAGGTTCTGCTTCCACTGACCTGTAAAGAAGAGAATTCCAAGGACCTGGAACCCATGGAAGATATTTCCCTTAAACTTTATCTTAAATGGGAGACCACTTATTTTTTAAATGCTATTCTCCAGATCTCCGGAGAGAAACATTCTCACCACAGTGAAGAAAGCTAATGGCATGTCGGCCTTCACAACGAGAGGATTTGAGTATAGGGGCAAAGAGGTCCTTCTGCAGTTGTAGAGGGCCCTGGTGAGACCACATCTGGAGTATTGTGTGCAGTTTTGGTTTCCTAATTTGAGGAAGGACGTCCTTGCTTTTGAGGCAGTGCAGCGTTGGTTCATGAGGTTTATCCCTGGGATGACAGGATTGTCATATGAGAGATTGGAAAGACTGGGCTTGTATTCACTGGAGTTTAGAAGGATGAGACGGGATCTTATAGAGTCGTATAAAATTATAAAAGGACTGGACAAGCTAAATGCAGGAAAAATGTTCCCAATGTTGGGGGAGTCCAGAACCAGGGGCCACAGTCTAAGAATAAAGGGGAGGCCATTTTAAACTGAGGTGAGAAGAAACTTTTCCACCCAGAGAGTTGTGAATTTGTGGAATTCTCTGCCACAAAAGGCAGTGGAGGCCAATTCACTGGATGAATTTAAAGGAGAGTTAGATAGAGCTCTAGGGGCTAGTGGAATCAAGGGATATGGGGAGAAGGCAGACACAGGTTACTGATTGTGGATGATCAGCCATGATCACAATGAATGGCAGTGTTGGCTTGAAGGGCTAAATGGCCTCTTCCTGCACCTATTTTCTATGTTTCTAACCATGAGGCACCTAACTACATTAATTCCGATTACTAGCACATAAAATCAGAGTCCGACAGTGTGGAAACAGGCTCTTTGCCCCAACTTGCCCACATTGGCCACCATGTTCCATCTACACCAGTCCCATTTGCCGACATTTGGCCTATATCCCTCTAAACTTGTCCTATCCATGTACCTGTCTAATTGTTTCTTAAACAGTGACAAAAAGATTGTGGCATGTTGTTTGTGTGAAATGCAGTTTTAGGCTGCAGAATGATATTGTTCTGTTGGTAAGTTGGACTACGACAGATGAGATTTACTCCCGATAAGTATGTAGTGATACATTTTGGAGGATCCAATAGGGATCGGACATATGCAATAATTAGTTGGGTCCTTGTGGGTATTGAGGACCAAAGGTATCCTGATGCACAAATCAATAGTTTCCTGAAAGTGGCAACACTGATAGATAAGGTGCTGATGTTTGCCTTCATTAGTGAAACACAGAATATAAGAGCAGGGAAATCTTAGTATGACTTTATCAAACATTGGTTAGACCACAGCTGGAAGATTCTGTGCAATTCTAGGCACCAGCCTGTTGGAAGAATATGATTGCACTGGAGAGGATGCAGAGGAGATTCACCAGCATGTTGCCCGAGATGTAATGTTTAAAGAACAGAAGAGACTGGATGGGCTGGCTTTGTTTTCCTTGGAGCTGAGGGGGACCTGATGGAAAGTTATAAGAGGCACAGGTAGGGTAGATGTCAAGGAACTTTTTCTTTGCCAGATGTGTCTGAGGACAGATCTAGATGACACAGGTTTCAGTTAAGGAGTAATAGGTTTGGAGGAGATGGAAGGAAACATTTTTGTCACCCAGAGGATGGTTGCAGCCTGGAACACACTGCCTGAGAAGATGGTTGGGTTGGATACTCTCACAACATTTGGCAGAGCACCTGAATAATCAAGGCTTAGAAGGCTATGGACCAATGGTTTTCAATGGTATTCAAGGGTCTGAAAAAGGGTCCCAACCTGAAATGTCACCTTATCCATGTTCCCCAGAGATGCTGCTTGACCTGCTGGGTTGGAGAGAGAGAGAGAGAGAGAGAGAGAGAGAGAGAGTGTGTATTTTATTGTCATATGTCCTAGATAGAACAATGGAATTGTTACTTGCAGCAGCGCAACAGAATATGTAAACATAGTACACTGTAAATAATATAATAAAAGAGAAAAAAAGTTCAGTGTGTGTATATATACACACATACTCACATATGCACACACTCACACACACATATATATATGCGTGTGTGTGTATATATATATATATATATATATATACACACGCACACATTAATATATACACATACTCGCATGCATATGTACACATAAAAGTCGTTAAAATGATTGATAATAATATTTTAATACAAATATCCAGTTAACCTAATTTTATCTAACTAAATGGTTTTCTGAGCTTTGCCCAGCATTTTCCATCCAATTAAATCATTGTGAAAATGCAACACGTTGGGCCAGGAGCACAATGTTCTGGTGAAGTCATCTCTTGAACTATGAACGCACGTTGTCTCTCGATGATGGATCCAGTGTTTGGAGCACAGTCTGTTGACTACTGACAAATTGCTAGTAGCAATTTTACTTAGTTCTGCGTTTACTTGGACATATTAAACAGGTTCTGAAATTGATGTCAATTTTATTGGGTAATGACGCTGAATCGCTCAGTAGTATTTCTCTGCACAATGCAAGTCATTAATTTCCTTTAGAAGGAGATTAGCTTAATCCAAAACTGACTGAAGAGAAAATACATAGGAATTGCAGAGGAGGGATGCCAGTGATCTCATCTGCACCTTCTCCAAAGCCTCCATCTTCCCTGTATTAAGGCACAAATGCACAGAATACTCCAAATGCAGCCTAACCAAAGCCCTGTCGAGCCAGTATTGAAGCATTGTCACTTCTGGAGTGCAGAAAGTATTGCAGCAGCTGTGGTTGAGTCACCAGATGAACAGATGATATGGTTTTGTGATATGGATTGAGGAAGAAATATTGAGAAGGATCCTGAGGAGATATAGAATACTGAGATCAGGTAAAATAACTTAAAAATTGATACTCCTTATCTTGGTTTCTTTCTTAACAGTTAGTCTGTTAAAATTCACTACGGAGCAAATGTAAACATGCCAAGAACAAAGTACGATTTTGAAATGCAAATCCTCAACTTTTAAGGGACCAAAATCTAAAGTATGCAAAGTTGTAAAATGATGAAAGGCACGGGGAAGAAGGTGAAAGCAAAAGTTGGTGGGTTATTTTTGCTCATGGGCTCAAGGCTATTAATAATAGATAACACGACTGAGGCAATGGAAAGGGTGAACGTGTAAGATGTTTCGCAATGGGCAAAGACTAATTAAACATTAATGTTGACTGATGATAAAGAGATGAACTGAGAAATATTGCAATTTCTATCCAGTTATCAGACAGATAGTACCTTAGAGGAATAACAGCACAGCAGAGCTTGCAGCAATGAAGAGAGAATCACAGAGAACTTGAAGTGTGAAATGAATTCGGAAAGTAAAGAAACAATAATGCAAAGAATTAATGTGGCAAAAGATATATATCACCGAGAGGCAGATCATTAAAAAAGATTTAGCGATGTGTTAACTCCTTGCCCCGAGTACTGTTCATTGTCTACAGCTAGACTTCAATAGCTGACCTAATTAGCCAGGTTAATTTATGAGCCTTTATTATGAAGATTGCCAGGATCTTCAACCAGTGGGGCATAATAGAGAAGCCAGACACTGTCTGTGTACAGGCTACCCAAACAGCAGTTACTGGAACGCAAGCAGGAACGAGGGACTGAGCCAAATAACTGTTCACCAACCCCTACTGTTACACCTTCTGTGATCAGGTAACCCTGCACCTGGATTTAACTGGACTTAGTCAATGCAACAGGAGCTAAGTCAATGCAACAGGGGCTCATTTGCATAACCCTGAAAATGATGCAGCAATTAACTCAAACATTGAAATTCAGGCAGAACATTATCTTCGCGATGCTGTTGTTCAGTCTGCCCACCGTCTCTCCTTTCATCTTAAAGTAAGCTTGCCTTTCCTAAAGCTAAAATAGATAGCACTAGGATCTGTGGAAGTAAGAATAGAAAGGCAGATTATTATCTGAATGGTGTCAAGTTAAGAGGAGGGGGAGTTCAACGAGATCTGGGTGTCCTAGTGCATCAGCAGGTACAGCAGGCAGTGAAGAAAGCCAATGGAATGTTGGCCTTCGTAACAAGAGGAGTTGAGTATAGGAGCAAAGAGGTCCTTCTACAGTTGTACCGGGCCCTGGTGAGACCGCACCTGGAGTACTGTGTGCAGTTTTGGTCTCCAAATTTGAGGAAGGATATTCTTGCTATGGAGGGCGTGCAGCGTAGGTTCACTAGGTTAATTCCCGGAATGGCGGGACTGTCGTATGTTGAAAGGCTGGAGCGATTGGGCTTGTATACACTGGAATTTAGAAGGATGAGGGGGGATCTTATTGAAACATATAAGATAATTAGGGGATTGATCACATTAGAGGCAGGAAACATGTTCCCAATGTTGGGGGAGTCCAGAACAAGGGGCCACAGTTTAAGAATAAGGGGTAGGCCATTTAGAACGGAGATGAGGAAGAACTTTTTCAGTCAGAGAGTGGTGAAGGTGTGGAATTCTCTGCCTCAGAAGGCAGTGGAGGCCAATTCGTTGGATGCTTTCAAGAGAGAGCTGGATAGAGCTCTTAAGGATAGCGGAGTGAGGGGGTATGGGGAGAAGGCAGGAACGGGGTACTGATTGAGAGTGATCAGCCATGATCGCATTGAATGGCGGTGCTGGCTCGAAGGGCTGAATGGCCTACTCCTGCACCTATTGTCTATTGTCTATTGTCTATTGTCTATTGACATGCGAAACAAAGAGCAAAGCCAGGGCGTGGAGAAAGCACAGACTTTTCAAACACTGCATTTGTATCCTTGGAGGAAGAGGCAGAAAAGAGGAGAGATTCAATTTCATCAGGAGTCCAGGAGGATAACAAAGCAATCCAAATTAGGACCATAGAACAGTACTGGACAGGAACAGACGCTTTGGCCCACAATGTCTGTGCCAAAGAGGGATACACTTCTGGTTCGCGCAGTTTGATGCTTAAAGTGCTCGATTTGCCAAGCACGTATTGGGAAAATGAAATGTAGAAAGTTCTGACAATGAATTTTGATAGAATCAGGTAGGAAGATGGCACATAAAGTTAAAGTAATGGGTTCACAATAGACAATAGGTGCAGGAGGAGGCCATTCGGCCATTCGAGCCAGCACCACCATTCAATGTGATCATGGCTGCTCATTCACAATCAGTACCCCGTTCCTGCCCTCTCCCCATACCCCCTGACTCCGCTGTCATTAAGAGCTCTATCTAACTCTCTCTTGAAAGCATCCAGAGAATTGGCCTCCACTGCCTTCTGAGGCAGAGAATTCCACAGATTTACAACTCTCTGAGTGAAAAAGTTTTTTCCTCATCTCCATTCTAAATGGCCTGCCCCTTATTCTTAAACTGTGACCCCTGGTTCTGGACTCCCCCAACATTGGGAACATGTTTCCTGCCTCTAGTGTGTCCAATCCCTTAATAATCTTATGTTTTAATTAGATCCCCACTCATCTAAATTCCAGTGTAAACAAGCCCAGTTGCTCCAGTCTTTCAACATATGACAGTCCTGCCATTCCGGGAATTAACCTAGTGAACCTACGCTGCACTCCCTCAATTGCAAGAATGCCCTTCCTCAAATTTGGAGACCAAAACTGCACACGTGTGATGAACAAAAAATAAATAAAACAAGCAGTTTGGAAGTTAATCCTTGTGTGTTTCCTGGTACTTAGGTATCTTCACTGACAATTTCACATTATCCTTCATGACTTCTGTCTTGATTTGAACTTGGTTGAGACTAATGGGTAGTGGAAAAGGATACAACGTGCTGGAGTAAGCGGGTCAGGCAGCATCTCTAGAGTCTGATGAAGGGTCTCGACCCGAAACGTCACCCATTCCTTCTATCCAGAGATGCTGCATGTTCCGCTGAGTTACTCCAGCATTTTGTGTCCATCTTCAGTAGAAACGAGGAACTGCAGATGCTAGTTTACACAAAAGGACACAAAATGCAGGAGTAACTTAAGGGGTCAGGCAGCATCTCGGTAGAACAATTCGCAACGCTTCAATCCTGTTCACACCTTTGCTTTTATCTCTGGCCTTTGTTCCACTCATCTGTCTATCAAAACCTCGCTCACCTGTATCCACCTATTACCTGCCACGATTTGTCCTGCTCCTCCTATCTTCCAGCTTTCTCCTGCTCCCCCTACAATCATTGAAGAAGGATCCCGACCCAAACCATCACCTATCCAGATCTTAAGAGATAGACACAAAATGCTGGAGTAACTCAGCGGGTCAGGCAGCATCTCTGGAGCAAAGGAACAGGTGACGCTTCAGGTTGAGACCCTTCATCAGACTCTAGAGATGCTGCCTGACCCGCTTACCCCAGCACGTTGTATCCTTTTCCACTACCCATTAGTCTCAACCAAGTTCAAATCAAGACAGAAGTCACGAAGGATAACGTGAAATTGTCAGTGAAGATACTTAAACACCAGGAAACACGCAAGGATTAACTTCCACACTGCTTGTTTTAATTTTTGTTTGTTCATCCAATTTATTTTAAAAGACTGGGCTCCTACTTTTTGTATATACAACTTCAGACAAGTTATGGTTGATTCAAAATTTTGCAGTTTCACACCGCTTTTAAAAAACTTTTTTGTTCATTCCATTTATCATCAAAGACTGGGCTCCGACTTTTCTGTTGAATATGCAACTTCAGACAAGTTATGGTGTGATTCCAAATTTTGCACATTAAATAAACAGTGAGCAGATTTTATTTTGTGTGCAAGTGGATGTGACTGCACATTTTGTCCATCTCTAATGACTCCTGAACTGAGGAAGCAGTTAAGAGGTGTGTTGGAGTCACGTTTACGCTGCAATTGTAGATTTCTATTCCCGAAGGCCACTGGTGAGGCAGATGGGCTTTTACAACAATCTGGCTGTTTCATGGTTACTTTATTAAAATTAGGTTTTTACGATTTAAAAAAATCCAGTTTTATTTAATTACTTGCGTTTAAAATCCCCAGCTGCGGTGGGGAATTCAAACTCATGATATTGGATCAATGATCCAGAACTTTGGCAGCTTGCTCACCATCTTTATGATTATGCTATTTTACCTCATTGTTATTTGTGTAATTTTTTTTGTTGTTGTAAAGAGGAAGACTGTAGTCAACTGTATTTCTCAGCCTCAGGAGGCCCCAGAGCACATTATGGCCAATTAAATAACGTTAAAGTGTAATAATTGCAGCAGCCTATTTGCACACAAGAAACTCTCATAAACAGAATTTGGATTGACCGAATAAACTCTGGCATAGAATCATAGAGTGGGGAAACAGGCCCAACTAGCCCACACCGACCAACATGCCCCTTCTACACTCATCCCACTTGCCTGCTTTTGCCCCATCCCACTCCAAACCTGTCCTATCCATGTATGTGTAGGAAAGAACTGCAGATGCTGGTTTAAATCGAAGGTAGACACAAAATGTTGGAGTAACTCAGCAGGACAGGCAGCATCTCTGGAAAGAAGGAATGGGTGACGTTTCGGGTCGAGACCCTTCATATTTCGCTTGGGTAGCTCACACCCCAGCGGTATGAACATTGACTTCTCTAACTTCAAATAGCCATTGCTTTCCCTCTCTCTCCATCCCCCCCCCTCCCAGTTCTCCCACCAGTCTTACTGTCTCCGACTATATTCTATATCTGTCCCGCTCACTGTCCTGACATCAGTCTGAAGAAGGGTCTCGACCCAAAACGTCACCCATTCCTTCTCTCCAGAGATGCTGCCTGTCCTATTGAGTTACTCCAGCATTTTGTGTCTACTATCCATGTACCTGTCCAATTGTTTCTTAAATGTTGCAATCGACCCTGCCTTAACTACCTCCTCCGGCAGTTCATTCCACACCCCCACCACCCTTTGTGTGAAAAAGTGACCCCTCAGATTCCTGTAATATCTTTTCCCCTTCACCTTAAATTTATGCCTTCTGGTTCTTGATTCCCCTACTCTGGGCAGGTTTTTATTGATGTTGTTTCAAGAATAGATGGGGGAGGGGGTTTGGCCACTGAGAAAATCTCACCTTCTCCTTCCCAACATCATGCCTTGTGATTTTAGTTATCATCTGAAAGAATATATCGGGTCTTACTTTAATAACTAATTTTAGGTTTAGGTTTGTGCTTATCAATGTCATGTGTATCAAGGTACAATGAAACGTTTTGTTTTGCATGCTGTCCAAACAAATCAGATAATGTTATCCATAAATACAATATAGGTAGAGCAAAGGCAAAGATACAGAATGAAGAATATAATTGTCAGCGTTGTAGCACAACAGTTCCAGAAACAAAATCTGACGTTCTTATTTGATATTACCGCACTGGAATATCAGTTGACAGTTTGGTCAATTTGGTAGAGTAGGAGTTGAAACTACAACCTTATGGCTCGGGTTATGTAGGTATTCACTGCGAATACCACTGTGCTTTTGTATGTGACCTTTCAAAAGGAGTTTGGCACAAAGTACCAATGATTTTCAGGTCTCTGAGAGACTGAGGTTGTGGGAACCATTAGCCTCCAGAGTCCTTTGTCTACACCAGCTAGTGACTGTTTGAAGACAGTCAAGGTCCAACCCCCACAGGTAAGACCACGCTTTCCAGCCAACACAGGCTCATATAATTTGGATCCTCTGCGTGCATTCTGCCTCTAGTTGGGTATATGTGCAGGAAGGGTCATTGATTAAAGGCCTGTCTTTTAGTAATAGAATTGCTGCTCGTTTCACCTGCATATTTCTGGCAGATTCAGTTTCAAACACAGTAAAGGGTAGCAGGCCTAAACCATTGAATGTTGCTCTTTCCACAAATGCTGCCTTGCCCTATTTGTGGTTTACCAGCATTTTCTGTTTTTATTTCCAGATCTCCAGCATCAAGTTTATCTTGATTTTTAGATGTTGTGCAATACATTTAGATGCAGCAAAATATCCTGATGCGCTTCACAGGAGTATGGGCAGTTGTTGGAAAAAGATGATAAAATCAGAAAATGCTCAACAGGTTCAGACATCACCTGTGGAAAGAGAAATAGTTAATGTATCCGTTTGAACTCTTCACCAGAATTGGAGAAGGGAGGGACCAAGTCAGTTTTTGCAGGTCAAAAGCCACTGTGGTTTCTCTCTTTCCGAGGTCACAAAAACGTCTTCAAATAAATTACATTCAGGAGGAGAAGAGACAGAGGGTGAGGGAGAAGATTCAAACTGCACGAAAGATGAGAACAGGATGATATGTTGTAGCATGCTGACAATTTATTTCTTTAGATCCTTGCCGTAAGGCAGACCTGGATAATGTGGTTTATGACACCTCCAATACAGAAATCTACCCTCCAGGTACACAGTTTTGCATTCAAATGTCTCACCCCATCTCACATCCCTGCTGATGCATGGAGCTGTTTTTTTTTTGCCAATTAAAGGTGTTTGGCATTCTGGCTATCAAATCTACGTGAATCTTATCTTGCCTTTCCGACAGAGTAAGTTGGTATCACAAAAATCTTGAGAACAAGCATTTGGGGCTATTAGGATAAAAGCAAAGTAAAAAGAAGTGCTTCCATTTATTATTTTTCTTCATTACTGTCTGAGGATGCAAGAGTCACTAGCTAAAACACCATTTATTGTCCATCTCTGGGGATGCTTGCTGATGAATTTACAATGTTCAATTCTATTTGCAACTCCTTAGCAAGTAGAGTAGTTCACAAGTTATAGGAGTAGAATTAGGCCATTCGGCCCATCGAGTCTACTCCAACATGCAATCATGGCTGATCTCTGCCTCCTAATTCCATTATCCTGCCCTCCCCCCCATAACCCTTGACACCCATTCGAATCAAGAATTTGTCTATCACTGACTTGGCCTCCACAGCCCTCTGTGGAAATGAGTTCCACAGATTAACTAACCTCTGACTAAAACCTACATATCTACATGCAACAAGACTTAGTGTCGATATGTGCTGAGTAATATTCAAGCCATGGGAGTGCCAGGGCATGACAATCTCAAACAATAAAGTCGAACTGTTGTATATCTCTATGATTCTACTTTATGCTCAGGTCCAAATAGGAGGCCTGAACTCAAAGTAAAAGCAACTGTGGTAACTACTGTTCCAAAGTTGACATCTCATGAATGAAAAATATGAAAAATACACTTGGTGCATCATTAAACTTTGAATGTGCAGAGAAACATGGTCAACTCTCGCTATTCAATGGCATTTTCATCTGAATACCTTACCATCAATATCCTGGGTAGGAAAATAACTGCAGATGAATATCCCGGGAGTCATTGACTCGATACTCAACCAGACTGGCCACGTGTAAAAGCAGTTACAAGAGCAGACAAGAGTCGGCATATCCTGTAGCTGGTGACTCATCTCCTGGCACACCTTTCAACCATCAACCAGGTATATCTGGAGGCTGTGTGTAGGAAGGAATTGCAGATGCTGGTTTACATCGAAGATAGACAGAAAATCCGCCAACATTTCCGTCACCTACAACGGGACCCCACCACTGGCCATATCTTCCCATCCCCTTCCCTCTCTGCGTTCCGCAGAGACCGTTCCCTCCGTAACTCCCTGGTCCACTCGTCCCTTCCTACCCAAACCACCCCATCCCCGGGTACTTTCCCCTGCAACCGCACGAGATGCAACACCTGTCCCTTTACCTCCCCCCTCAACTCCATCCAAGGACCCAAACAGTCTTTCCAGGTGAGACAAAGGTTCACCTGCACCTCCTCCAACCTCATCTATTGCATCCGCTGCTCTAGAGGTCAACGTATTTACATCGGCGAAACCAAGCGCAGGCTTGGCGATCGCGTCGCTCAACACCTGCGCTCGGTCCGCATTGACCAACCTGATCTCCAACTTTAGATAGTTCCTCTGTTCCTCTCTTCCCCTCCTCCTTCCCAGATCTCCCTCTATCTTCCTGTCTCCACCTATATCCTTCCTTTGTCCCGCCCCCCTGACATCAGTCTGAAGAAGGGTCTCGACCCGAAACGTCACCCATTCCTTCTCTCCTGAGATGCTGCCTGACCTGCTGAGTTACTCCAGCATTTTGTGAATAAATACCTTCGATTTGTACCAGTATCTGCAGCTATTTTCTTATATGACACAAAATGCTGGAGTAACTCAGCGGGACAAAGAGAGAAGGAATGGGTGACGTTTCGGGTCAACACCCTTCTGCGGATTGAGAGTCAGGGGAGAGGGAAATTAGAGATATGGAAGGGCAAGGTGTGAAAACAACTCATCAAAGCAGACGCGATCAAGGAAATATAGAATGGTTCATTGGTGGCTAAGGGGAAGGGGTATCTGGAGGCTGATGGAATACTTCACCTCTCAGTCTGAAGAAGAATCTAGACCCAAAAAGGCAATACGGGGAGAAAAGATGAGGTACGAGGGTAAACTAGCCAATAATATAAAGGAGGATAGCAAAAGTTTTTTTTAGGTACGTGAAGAGGAAAAAAATAGTCAAGGCAAATGTGGGTCCCTTGAAGACAGAAGCAGGGGAATTTATTATGGGGAACAAAGAAATGGCAGACGAGTTAAACCGTTACTTTGGATCTGTCTTCACTGAGGAAGATACACACAATCTCCCAAATGTTCTAGGGGCCGGAGAACCTAGGGTGATGGAGGAACTGAAGGAAATCCACATTAGGCAGGAAATGGTTTTGGGTAGACTGATGGGACTGAAGGCTGATAAATCCCCAGGGCCTGATGGTCTGCATCCCAGAGTACTTAAGGAGGTGGCTCGAGAAATAGTGGAAGCATTGGAGATCATTTTTCAATGTTCTATAGATTCAGGATCAGTTCCTGTGGATTGGAGGATAGCAAATGTTATCCCACTTTTTAAGAAAGGAGGGAGAGAGAAAACGGGTAATTATAGACCAGTTAGTCTGACATCAGTGGTGGGGAAGATGTTGGAGTCAATTATAAAAGACGAAATTGCTGAGCATTTGGATAGCAGTAACGGGATCATTCCGAGTCAGCATGGATTTACGAAGGGGAAATCATGCTTGACAAATCTACTGGAATTTTTTGAGGATGTAACTAGTAAAATTGACAAGGGAGAGTCAGTGGATGTGGTGTACCTCGACTTTCAGAAAGCCTTCGACAAGGTCCCACATAGGAGATTAGTGGGCAAAATTAGGGCACATGGTATTGGGGGTAGGGTACTGACATGGATAGAAAATTGGTTGACAGACAGAAAGCAAAGAGTGGGGATAAATGGGTCCCTTTCGGAATGGCAGGCAGTGACCAGTGGGGTACCGCAAGGTTCGGTGCTGGGACCCCAGCTATTTACGATATACATTAATGACTTAGACGAAGGGATTAAAAGTACCATTAGCAAATTTGCAGATGATACTAAGTTGGGGGGTAGTGTGAATTGTGAGGAAGATGCAATAAGGCTGCAGGGTGACTTGGACAGGTTGTGTGAGTGGGCGGATACATGGCAGATGCAGTTTAATGTAGATAAGTGTGAGGTTATTCACTTTGGAAGTAAGAATAGAAAGGCAGATTATTATCTGAATGGTGTCAAGTTAGGAGGAGGGGGAGTTCAACGAGATCTGGGTGTCCTAGTGCATCAGTCAATGAAAGGAAGCATGCAGGTACAGCAGGCAGTGAAGAAAGCCAATGGAATGTTGGCCTTCGTAACAAGAGGAGTTGAGTATAGGAGCAAAGAGGTCCTTCTACAGTTGTACCGGGCCCTGGTGAGACCGCACCTGGAGTACTGTGTGCAGTTTTGGTCTCCAAATTTGAGGAAGGATATTCTTGCTATGGAGGGCGTGCAGCGTAGGTTCACTAGGTTAATTCCCGGAATGGCGGGACTGTCGTATGTTGAAAGGCTGGAGCGATTGGGCTTGTATACACTGGAATTTAGAAGGATGAGGCGGGATCTTATTGAAACATATAAGATAATTAGGGGATTGGACACATTAGAGGCAGATAACATGTTCCCAATGTTGGGGGAGTCCAGAACAAGGGGCCACAGTTTGAGAATAAGGGGTAGGCCATTTAGAACGGAGATGAGGAAGAACTTTTTCAGTCAGAGGGTGGTGAAGGTGTGGAATTCTCTGCCTCAGAAGGCAGTGGAGGCCAGTTCGTTGGATGCTTTCAAGAGAGAGCTGGATAGAGCGCTTAAGGATAGCGGAGTGAGGGGGTATGGGGAGAAGGCAGGAACGGGGTACTGATTGAGAGTGATCAGCCATGATCACATTGAATGGCGGTGCTGGCTCGAAGGGCTGAATGGCCTACTCCTGCACCTATTGTCTATTGTCTATTGTCTATTGTCAAAACGTCACCTATTCCTTTTCTCCGGAGATGTTGCCTGACCCGTTGAGTTACTCCAGCATTTTGTGTCCATCTTCGCATTGGCCTGGATGGGTGCAGTGATGCCAGCAACTCTCAAAACACTTGACAAAGCAGTCCACTTGATTGGTAAGCCAATAGCCATATTAAGTATTACTTTCCTCCACCACCAATGGTGCTGCCGTTATTCACCTTTTCTAAAAGGATTTTCCAAACCCACAACATCTACATCCAAGAAACGCAAAGTTTCTTTCCTGCTCTTCTGCAATCAGTCTGAAGAAGGGTCCCGACCCAAATCATCACCTATCCATGTTCTCCAGAGATGCTACCTGACCCATTGAGTTGTTCCAGCATTTTGTGTCTTTCTCTTTATCTAATAGTATTGTTTGGATATCTTTACCTGAAGGAAATAGCAAGCAGTTCAGTGACAGGAATGTGCAAACATTGCTGGACTTGCCAATGAAGGCCAGATCCTGAAAATTGATTTGAAAACAAAAGTATTAGTGGGAAAAAGGAGATTAGTGGGCAAAATTAGAGCACATGGTATTGGGGGTAGAGTACTGACATGGATAGAAAATTGGTTGACAGACAGAAAGCAAAGAGTGGGGATAAATGGGTCCCTTTCAGAATGGCAGGCAGTGACTAGTTGTGTACCGCAAGGCTCGGTGCTGGGACCGCAGCTATTTACAATATACATTAATGACTTGGATGAAGGGATTAAAAGTACCAGTAGCAAATTTGCAGATGATACAAAGCTGGGTGGTACTGTGAACTGTGAGGAAGATGCTATGAGGTTGCAGGGTGACTTGGACAGGTTGTGTGAGTGGGCGGATGCTTGGCAGATGCAGTTTAATGTGGATAAGTGTGAGGTTATCCACTTTGGTGGTAAGAATAAGAAGGCAGATTATTATCTGAATGGTGTTAAGTTAGGAAAAGGGGACGTACAACGAGATCTGGGTGTCCTAGTGTATCAGTCACTAAAAGGAAGCATGCAGGTACAGCAGGCAGTGAAGAAAGCCAATGGAATGTTGGCCTTCATAACAAGAGGAGTTGTATAGGAGCAAAAAGATCCTTCTGCAGTTGTATAGGGCCCTAGTGAGACCGCACCTGGAGTACTGTGTGCAGTTTTGTTCTCCAAATTTGAGGAAGAATATTCTTGCTATTGAGGGTGTGCAGCGTAGGTTTACTAGGTTAATTCCCGGAATGGCGGGACTGTCATATGTTGAAAGACTGGAGCGGCTAGGCTTGTATACACTTGAATTTAGAAAGATGAGAGGGGATCTTATCGAAACATTTAAGATTATTAAGGGGTTGGACACGTTAGAGGCAGGAAACATGTTCCCAATGTTGGGGGAGTTCAGAACCAGGGGCCACAGTTTAAGAATAAGCGGTAGGCCATTGAGAACGGAGATGAGGAAAAACTTTTTCAGTCAGAGTTGTAAATCTGTGGAGGCCAATTCTCTGAATGCATTCAAGAGAGAGCTAGATAGAGCTCTTAAGGATAGCGGAGTCAGGGGGTATGGGGAGAAGGCAGGAACGGGGTACTGATTGAGAATGATCAGCCATGATCGCATTGAATGGCGGTGCTGGCTCGAAGGGCCGAATGGCCTACTCCTGCACCTATTGTCTATTGTCGATTGTCTATTGATCAGGGAGAGATTCACCTCGTGCTGGAGTGGAATACTTCAATACTTTATTCTGAGTGTTGTCAGGCCTGTTGTCTTGCTGTATCCAATGCTCTGAGCTATTTCTTGACATCATGTGGAGTGAGTCAGACTGGCTGAATATTTGCTTGTGCGAATCTCAGGAGGAAGCTGAGATACACCATTCTCTCGGCACTCCTGCCTGAATGTAGCTGTGAATGCTTCAGGCTGAACTTTGAAACTGAAACGCAAAGGTCTACCTTCCTGCTTCTAGTAAAGGTACAAATGCTTCTTCTATCCGTTTAATTATCCACCAGCCATTCAGCACGAAATGTGGCAAGAATGCAGAGCTCTGCCCTAATCCAAGCTCACTTACTGTCTATGGCATGCTCTTTTTACTGTTTACCGTGATGAGAGTCCTGTGTTGCAGCTTCACTCGGCTAGCATCTCATGTTTAAGTAGTTTTGATGCTGCAGACACGGAATCTGGTATGATTTGCGGGCATGATAGTAATTGTCAAGTGAGGGGTATGCCAGGTTATGGCATGACAGGGTGCGGCATTGTTGCTGTTGCCAATGGCCCACAGTGCTTTCTACGTGCCTGATTTTGAGCTGCCAGTTCTATCTCCAACTCAGCGGGACAGGCAGCATCTCTAGATAGAAGGAATGGGTGACGTTTCGGGTCGAGACTCTTCTTTCAGACTCAGGAGAAAGGTCTCAACCCAAAGTGTCACCCATTCCTTCTATCCAGAGATGCTGACTGTCCCGTTGAGTTACTCCAACATTTTGTGTCTATCTTCTATCTCATTATGAATCTGTTTTAATGGAGCAGTTTTTGATATAACTATGTGACTTGAGCTGGTAAGAATCGACCTTGTTGTCTATTGGTGTACAGTTACGGTTAATGATCAGACTGGGGAAGGATGAAAGATTTCTGTTTTTTCCAATACAGTCCTCAGTGTTATCAATAAACACTCCCCCGCCACTGCATCGTTGTTAGCACCTTTAATGGAACAAAAGTGTCCAGAGAAGGGGACATCAAGGCTGATGATGAAAGGCTTAAAGATGTATGTTTTACTCTACACCTTAAAGGGTGAATGTGAGGTGGAGAGAGTATGGAAGGGGAGCCCAGAGATCTGGGCCCTGATTGCTGAAAGCATGGCCATCAGAGGTGGATAAAGAAACCCGAATTAGATGAGTACACCAGTTTTTGGTTTCATTATTGAAGAAGTTGCAGGAGATTAGTTCCAGGCACGATGGCACAACGGTAGAGTTGCTGCCTTGCAGCTCCAGAGACCCGGGTTCAATCCACACCACAGGTGCTTGTCTGTATGGAGTTTGTACGTTCTCCCCGTGTCCTGCGTAGGTTTTCTCCAGGATCCCCGGTTTCCTCCCGCACTCCAAAGACGTACAGGTTTGTAGTTTAATTGGCTTCTATAACATTGTAAACTGTCTCTAGTGTGTGTGGCCTGTTTCCGCACTGTGTCTCGAAAAGAATATTGACAATGGAGAGACTTGGAAGAAAGGTCGGAATTTTAAAATCAAGATATTGTTCAGTGGAGGGCCATTGTGGCTCTACAAGGTCTGTGGTTAATTTTGAATGGGGTTATGCTAGTTAGGACACAGGCAGCAGAATTTTGGGTAACCATAAGTTTATGGAAAGTAGAAAAAAGGAGGCCAAGCCAGGTCTACTGGTAACAAATGTAGGGATGAAGGGTTCCGTGGCATGTGAGCTAAAACGCAGGTGTTCAATTAATTTAATTTTAGTTTTAGAGATACAGCGTGGAAACAGGCCCTTTCGGCCCATCAGGTCCACCCTGACCAGCGATCCCCGCACATTAACACTATCCTATACCCACTAGGGACATTCTTTACATTTACCAAGCCAATTAACCTACATACCTGTACGTCTTTGGAGTGTGGGAGGAAACTGAAGATCTCAGTGAAAACCCACGCAGGTCACGGGGAGAACGTACAAACTCCGTGCAGACGGCGCCCGTCGTCAGGATCGAACCTGAGTCTCCGGCACTGCATTCGCTGTAAGGCAGCAACTCTACCGCTGCGCCACAGTGCACCTACAGATCCTACAGGTGCTACTGGTTTTCCAGCCCCCCCCCTTTAATCCAGACTGAGAGCGCACTTGAAATCTCCCCCTGGAAGTCCTCCTCCAGAAGACCGTGGCCTCGGTTGGTCCAACAAAACAGATAATTTGGCAAGGCTCTGGAACCAAGTATTCCAACAACACCCTAATGAGAGGATTTGAGTACAGGAGCAAAGAAGTCCTTCTGCAGTTGTATCAGGCCCTAGTGAGACCACATCTGGAGTATTGTGCGCAGTTTTGGACTCCTAACTTGAGGAAGGACGTCCTTGCTATTGAGGCAGTGCAGCGTAGGTTCACAAGGTTAATCCCTGGGATGGAGGGGCTGTCATAGGAGGAAAGATTGGAAAGACTAGGCTTGTATTCACTGGAGTTTAGAAGGATGAAAGGGGATCTTATAGAGACGTATAAAATTATAAAAGGACTGGACAAGCTAGATGCAGGAAAAATGTTCCCAATGTTGGGGGAGTCCAGAACCAGGGGACACAGTCTAAGAATAAAGGGGAGGCCGTTTAAAACTGAGGTGAGAAGGAATTTTTTCACCCAGAGAGTTGTGAATTTGTGGAATTCTCTGCCACAGAGGGCAGTGGAGGCAAATTCATTGAATGAATTTCAAAGAGAATTAGATGGAGCTCTAGGGGCTAGTGGAATCAAGGGATATAGGGAGAAGGCAGGCACGGGTTACTGATTGTGGATGATCAGCCATGATCACAATGAATGGTGGTGCTGGCTCGAAGGGCCAAATGGCCACCTCCGGCACCTATTTTCTATGTTTCTATGTTTCTAGATCAGAGGTGAACTGCTAGCCTTTGAGAATATGAGGAATCATGTGCAGACGGAAGGGATTAGTTTAAATAGGCATCATGTTCGGCACAGACATTGTGGATTGAAGGTCCTATTCATGCGCTAAACTGTTCGATGTTCTAAAAGGTTTTCTTTCTCACTCGCAAAAGGGATTTATTTTTTTTTGCAAACAGACCAGTAGAGCAAATCAAGTTTCATTATGGAATGGTGCTTATGTTAAAAGACATGTCTGCCTTATCGAGCATATAATCCATGTGCTATCTCAGAAGAAGAGCACATTCTAGTGTTGGATTGGAAAGCTGAATAAGATTTTGAATGGTGTAACTATGGCCTGCATAATGGTGATTTGCTTAGTAACTATAAAGTTGTTATATAATGAGGAAATACATAGAGTCAATAGACAATAGACAATAGGTGCAGGAGTAGGCCATTTGGCCCTTCGAGCCAGCACCGCCATTCAATGTGATCATGGCTGATCATTCTCAATCAGTACCCCATTCCTGCTTTCTCCCCATACCCCCTGAATCCGCTATCCTTAAGAGCTCTATCTAGCTCTCTCTTGAATGTATTCAGAGAAGTGGCCTCCACTGCTCTCTGAGGCAGAGAATTCCACAGATTCACAACTCTCTGACTGAAAAAGTTTTTCCTCATCTCTGTTCTAAATAGCCTACCCCTTATTCTTAAACTGTGGGCCCTGGTTCTGGACTCCCCCAACATTGGGAACATGTTTCCTGCCTCTAATGTGTCCAACCCCTTAATAATCTTATACGTTTCAATAAGATCCCATCTCATCCTTCATAGAATGATACAGTGTGGAAACAGGCGCTTCGGCCCAACTTGCCCACACCAGCCAACATGTCCCAGCTACACCTGTCCTATTCAAACCTGTCCTATCCATGTACCTGTCTAACTGTTTCTTAAATGTTGGGATAGTCCCAGCCTCAACTACCTCCTCTGGCAGCTCGTTCCATACACCCACCACCCTTTGTGTGAAAAGGTTACCCCTCAGATTCCTATTAAATCTTTTCCCCTTCACCTTGAACCTATGTCCTCTGGTCCTCGAGTCCCCCACTCTGGGCAATAGACTCTCTGCATCGACATGATGTTGAGTTGAGTTTAGGATCACTATATGTATCCAACCATAGACTTCAATATTAGTTTTTCATTAGTTGGACTTAGCATATTTTCCAGCATGGTGCTTCTCAGTTACCAGCGTGCAACTGAAAATCAATTATTAGAATCAACCCCATTCATCTGGACAGTTTAACAGCTCGGTATTTTCCATAAAATGGCTTTTTTCTTTTTTCATTCGCAGCAACAGGGCTTTCACTTGTAAGGGCTGTATTTTATTTCCCATTCTCTCATTAATTGTAAGGCAGTGATTGTGGGCTATCATCTTGAATACCTGCTATCTTTGGAGTGAACAGCTCTCCATTGTTATGTTAGCAGTGAATTGCTAATATTGGGTGGCACGGTAGCACAGCAGTCGATTTGTTGCCTTGCAGCGCCAGAGACCCAGGTTCGATCCTGACTATGGGTGCTGTCTGTATGGAGTTTGTATATTCTCCCCATATCATATCATCATATCATATATATACAGCCGGAAACAGGCCTTTTCGGCCCTCCAAGTCCGTGCCGCCCAGCGATCCCCGCACATTAACACTATCCTACACCCACTAGGGACAATTTTTACATTTACCCAGCCAATTAACCTACATACCTGTACGTCTTTGGAGTGTGGGAGGAAACCGAAGATCTCGGAGAAAACCCACGCAGGTCACGGGGAGAACGTACAAACTCCTTACAGTGCAGCACCCGTAGTCAGGATCGAACCTGAGTCTCCGGCGCTGCATTCGCTGTAAAGCAGCAACTCTACCGCTGCGCTACCGTGCCGCCCGTACCATGATCTGCATGGGTTTTCTCCGGGTGCTCCGGTTTCCTCCCACGCTCCAAAGACGTACAGGTTTGTAGTCTAATCGGCTTGATTAAAAATTAAAAATTAAAAATTGCGAATTGTGAATTGTGCCCAGGATAGTGCCAGTGTACGGGGATCGCAGGTCGACGCGAACTCAGCGGGCTGAAGGGCCTGTTTCCACACTGTATCCCTAAACTAAAAGAGAAGTTGTTCGATTTTTGAAGCAGCAATTTGCACACTGACGGAATAGTGATTTTATAACAAAATGATGACTTTGAGATGAACTTGATGGCAGTGATGCACCGGCAGACTTAATGATTGTCAGATGTTGTCGACTGAGGGCACTGAAATCACAGTGTGCTGGTTGTGGCTATTTATGGTCAAAGACTATTTTTTCAAAAGAAATTCATTTTACTGTCTCCTGTCCTTGCGTATTGACTGAACTTGACAACAACCAACATTTCCATAAATCTGTTGAAATGTGGCTTAACATTACATTTTCAATTTTTAATGAAAACAAGTGCAAACGTTCAAGCACCTCATTCAAGGCTTCACCAGCTTATGCCCAACAGTTCGGTTACTCCCTTAGGATGATTTCCTGCAGAATGAAGGGAAACATACTTTGCTCGCTCCTTGATGCACATATTACAAAGGAGCAAATAAAGACTATTACTTAATGTAATGTAATAAATACCAAGTGAAAGATGGGAAGGTTAGAAATGAACTGTTGAGACCTTGATGGTAGACGCAAAATGCTGGAGTAACATCGGCGGGTCAGGCAGCATCTCTGGAGAGAAGGAATGGGTGACGTTTCGGGTCGAGACCCTTTGATGGTCAGTTTTATGTGAAACATTTTAAGGCAGTCTCTACGAAATCTTTGACTGATAGCTTTTAGAGTATACCAGGAACTGAAGAATAACATTGAAATACTGGCTCTTACCCATTTCAGTGCCTTATTTGTAACAATTTCTTTCAAAGAGGTTGAATGGATAAATGTTCACATTATAACAAATCATAATGAATGGATTGCTAGCCTTATAAATAAGTTCATGAGTTCCTCGGTTATAGGGGCAGAATTAGGCCATTCGACCCATCAAGTCTACTGCGCCATTCGATCATGGCTGATCTATCTTTCCCTCTCAACCCCATTCTCCTGCCTTTTCCCAATAAGCCCTGACACCTTTACTAATCAAGAATATAGATAACCCATCTGCTAAATTGTAGTCACATCTGGACAGATTGCACTATGAAGATCATATCAACAAATTCTGTTTGGGCCTTATTTACTACGTAATATTCCATTAATATATGCAGCTAATGCATATTCAAATATTCATATTTACAAAGACGAGGGCCTAAAGTTTAATTTTTTGCCTCTTAGCCAATCTGCTGGGATTCCATTCCATTTTCTGGCTATTGCACTGTCATTTTGTGTTCATTATCATTAACGTTTATTATTATCATGAGCATTCACACTGCTTTCTTCTTGATTTCCAATATCCCATTTCAAGTCAATATGAGTCACCTGTTGGTCATCTCTTTCTCATCCTAGCCTAGTTTAGTTTAGAAATACAGCGAGGAAACATGCCCTTCGGCCCACCAAGCCCGCACTGACCAGCGATCCCCGTACCCTCTCACTATCCTACACACTAGGGACAATTTACAATTTTTACCAAAGCCAATTAACCTACAAACCCTCACGTCTTTGGAATGTGGGAGGAAATCGGAGCAGCTGGGGAAAACCCACGCGGTCATGAGGAGAATGTGCAAACTCCGTACAGACAGCACCCGTTGTGAGGATCGAACCCAGGTCTCTGGCGCTATGAGGCCGCAACTCTACCATTGCGCCACCGTGCCGTCACAGTTCCTCAGTGTCTTGAGAGTTACATGCTTTCACAACAATCACGTGAGTTCTCAGGCAATTAGTGAATCCTGTCTGGAATCTGAAGGCACAGGTAGGACAGATGGAGCTTGATGAAGTGGGTGGGTTGAACAGATTATTGCATAACCTTTCCGCTATTGACATTTGGCCACCACATGCTTCCAACAAAGACATTTGCTGCGCTCACAGCCTGAACAGAAGTTTCCCCATCGGTTTAAGTATTCTCGTGTCAAGGACTGAAATGTTGCTGAGATTGTTACACTTTTATAAGAAGCCTTTGAATGAATGATTGAATGAATACATTTATTGGCCAAGTATGTGCATATACAAGGAATGTGCCTTGGTGCTCCGCTGACAAATGACAACACAAACATACAGTTAACAATTAAGAATAAAGCATAAACACATCAAAGCAATAAGGATACAACATTATGGTCTAAACATGTGGGTGAAAATAAACCAGAGCAAAAAAGAGACTACAGAGTAGAACTACTACTCGTGGAAAAAAAGCTGTTTTTGTGTCTGGCTGTGGCTGCTTTGACAGCCCGGAGTTGCCTTCCAGAGGGAAGTGCTTCAAAGAGTTTGTGGCTAGGGTGAGAGGGGGTCAGAGATGATCTTGCCCGCTCGCTTCCTGGCCCTTGCAGTGTACAGTTCGTCAATGGGGGGAAGGTTGAGACTAAGCGCGTGCAAATTGCTTGCCATAACAGATGATGGAGTAGACAAAAACACAAAATGCTGGAGTAACTCATCGGGTCAGGCAGCAACTGTGGAGGGAATGGACCTGCCATGTTGCAATCTTCAGACTGATTGTAGTGGAGGGCATACCTTCACGTGGTCCCTCCACTGGTTGCTGTACCTTCATGTGACGGGCGGCACGGTAGCGCAGCAGTAGAGTTGCTGCTTTACAGCGAATGCAGCGCCGGAGACTCAGGTTCGATCCTGACTACGGGTGCTGCACTGTAAGGAGTTTGTACGTTCTCCCCGTGACCTGCGTGGGTTTTCTCCGAGATCTTCGGTTTCCTCCCACACTCCAAAGACGTACAGGTATGTAGTTAATTGGCTGGGTAAAATGTAAAAATTGTCCCTAGTGGGTGTAGGATAGTGTTAATGTATGGGGATCACTGGGCGGCACGGACTTGGAGGGCCGAAAAGGCCTGTTTCCGCCTGTATATATATGATGATATGATGACTCCACCATTGGTCGCTGTGCCCTCAGCTGCTTTGGCCTCAGCTCTGAATTTTCCTCCTTAAACCTAGCTATGTCCACTGAGGAGCTTTATTAAATCTAGTCATTTGGTCACTTACCCCAGTGGATCTATGTGACAGATTTTGTTTTATAACATTCTTGCTCTTGAGGGCGTGCAGCGTAGGTTTACTAGGTTAATTCCCGGAATGGCGGGACTGTCATATGTTGAAAGACTGGAGCGACTAGGCTTGTGTACACTGGAATTTAGGATGAGAGGAGATCTTATCGAAACGTATAAGATTATTAGGGGGTTGGACAGGTTAGAGGCAGGAAACATGTTCCCAAAGTTGGGGGAGTCCAGAACAAGGGGCCACAGTTTAAGAATAAGGGGTAGGCCATTTAGAACTGAGATGAGGAAAAACTTTTTCAGTCAGAGAGTTGTGAATCTGTGGAATTCTCTGCCTCAGAAGGCAGTGGAGGCCAATTCTCTGAATGCATTCAAGAGAGAGCTAGATAGAGCTCTTAAGGATAGCGGAGTCAGGGGGTATGGGGAGGCAGGAACGGGGTACTGATTGAGAATGATCAGCCATGATCACATTGAATGGCGGTGCTGGCTCGAAGGGCCGAATGGCCTCCTCCTGGACCTATTGTCTATTGTCTATTTCTGCAGTGTATTTTATATTTTACAATATATTTTGTATATTTTAATAAGATATTCGCAAGGTGGTGTTGCTGGTGAACTTTAAAACATGGCCTCTTTAAGTATGCGTCCTGTTAAAATGACAGCGAATTAACAGCCATACCATGAATTTGTGTACATTTTGTCTCATTATACTTGCAGCTTGTTAGGGAAAAGTATGAACTAACATTTCTGATTTATTGCATTTATTGGTGAGCATGCATAAGCTTAGAGATGGATGAAGGAAAAATTGTAACTGCCACTTGCTACAGATAACAATCAATCAACTGGTCGCGGCACATGTCAATGGATGTATTGTGGGTTTAGACCTCTCTCGCTTAGTTTGCCTTTGGACACCTGAGCGAATGATGGCTGCTGTGAACACAATTGCCTGACAGGAAAAGTGAAGAGGATTCGTTGCAAAGGCTCAGCAGTGTCAGTGACAACTATTAGCTTGAGCCAGACAATATGTTTGGTTTGATTCACTTGAGTTACCAAATATGAAGTGATTTGATAAAAAGCTACTTTTGGGAAAAACATGCGAGCTAGCAATTTGTGTACCATCATACTTACACCATTGTGACTTATTTGTATGGGTATTTCCATCTGGTGGTTACCTGATAGAGATTTATTGCAGGTGCACGTAAAATGATTGCACTTGCATGGTTTTTTTTTCTGGTCTCAAACCATCAATATTTAACAAAGGTGGAAATAATATGTTTAGCAATCGATTACTCCTGTTTGAATCGTTGGGCAAATATATAAACCTGGGCCTTTTCAAATCATGGCAAGTCTTAATCGTAGCATAATATCAGTCTAATAATAGCTTTTCAAAATTCAATTATCAATATTGGTTTAACACGGAAATCCCATGTCACTCTTCAAGATTCACTCATAATGCAAGTGTCTGTCAGACATTTGATCAGTAAAAACGAATAAAATTAGGGTCACTAATTCCAAAATGCACTCCCATTGACAGCTCAGTCACTTGCCTGCCCGATTGCCCAAGAGTAGGTAAAGCTTTGCTATCGTCTGTAAAAATGGGAGCAAAAATCTAGAGTTGAGTTGCAGGATAAAATATGTTTAAACTAGCATAGAAATAAGGAACTGCAGATGCTGGTTTACAATAAAAAGATACCAAGTGCTGGAGTAACAAAGAGGAAAGTACCTGTGGAAAGGGTGCTTTGGGTGGGACGAGAGAACCAAGGCGTTGCAGAGGAAGTGGTCTTTGCGGAAGGGGAAAAGGGATGGGGATGGGAAGATGTGACGGGTGGTGGTGCAAGACCCGGGTCTCTGGCACTGTATGACAGTGACTCTGCCACTGTGCTGCCCTTCTAACATCCTAAGACACCGTTCATTTCATGCTGGAACACATCTGTTCTTCCGGACTCAATGGAATTAATCTCATGCCCTTTCAGCAACCCCTATTAAACTGAGTCCTTCTTGATCCAGAATCTAGGGACCTTCCAGTGCATTCGTTTCCTAGGTGTGACTTTTCAGACACAGGTGGCCCTCCTAAAAATGAGCAGATGCTTTGAATTTTATGAAAGCCAAGAGACCAGACCTATTACAGGTTTTAAGTTTCCCTGTGTCCCAGGTTTATTGTAAGTGATTCCTTGGTAGGCAACTCTGCTAATGAAATTCAGCACTTGGTTCTGTCACTTTGTTCAGTCACTTTCACCGACCGGTGTTACTCGGCAGGGTTTAAACGAAAGGTGGGAAGGGGGAGGGGAGGGTGTTGGAAACCACAGCAGTAGGTCAGAAATTGAAAGGATTGATGGGAATGTTGAGGTTAGGTCTCAAAGGAAGGGCAAGCAGGAATAGGTGAAGGAATTTGGTGAAGCTGATGGGCTGAAGGGTGTTTCCTTCAATTAAATGAGTATTACGGTGAAAGCGGATGAACCTAGCCTGGATTGGTAGGTAGATAGGGTTGGGGAATCAGGAATTGGGGGAAGCAAAGGATAGAGGTAGAGGAACAGATATGTAGGCAGATTACAGAAAGATGCAAAAGCATCACAGTTGTTAGCAGGTGACTTTAACTTCCCCAATATTGCTTGTGACTTGCTCAGTGCCAAAGGCCTATATGGGGCACAATTTGTGAGGTGTAGCCAAGAGGGTTTCTCGAAAGAAAAGAGAGTTTATTGACTTTGTGGATAGACCAGTCCGAGAATGGAACATACTGAACCTTGTATTGGAAAATGAGCCTGGCTAGGTGACTTATATATAAGCCTGGCTAGGCGACTATTCAGCGGAAGAGTGTTTTGGGGATAGTGATTACAACTCCATAAGTTTTAAGATTGTTTTGAATAGGGGGAAGGTTGACCTTGTGGGAAAGTATTAAATTGAAGCGAGGCAAACTAAAATGCAATTAGGCAGGAGCTCGGGAGGGTACACTGGGGGCAATTGTTATTGGGCAAATCTAGATCTGACATGTGGGACTCGTTTAAAGACCAATTGACTGAAGTTCAGAACCAGCATGTTCCAGTGAGGAAGAGGGATAAAGGTGACAACGTAAGGAAACCTTAGATGATGAACAGGTTGTAAATCTGGTCTAAAAGAACAAGGAAGTGCAGACAAGGTTTAAGAGGATAGAACCAGGCAGGGCCTTTGAACATAAAGAAAGGAAGAAAGAGCTCAAGCCGGCGATTAGAAGGACCAAAGGGGGCCACAAAATGGCTTTGGTGAAGTGGATTACAGAAAATCCCAATGTTTTTTATACCCATATTAAAAACAAGACCATAACCAGGAAGAAGGTAAGAGGCTCAAGGATCTAGAAGGGAATTTATGCTTAAAGTCTGCAATTTAGGCGAAGTACTAAATAAATACTCTGCATCTGTTTTCACCTAGGAGAAGGACATGGAGGACAGTGAGATCAGTGTGAGAATATGAATGTGCAAGGGGAGTTTGAGATTAAGGAGGAGGAGGTGTTGGGGCTCTTGAGGCAGTGTACAAAATGCAACGATAAGGCAGGGTCAATGGTCTGAATGATGGGACAGGACCAAAACTTATTAGGGACTAAATATGAGGCTGCCCAGTCCCTGATTGGGATTGATTCTATAATTTCATTTATTGAGCTGTAGCGTAGCTTGGGAAATCAAAATCAAAATGCTGCAGATGCTGGAAATCTAAAATAAAAACAAAAAGTGCTGAAAACTGTTGACTGCATGTCGTGTTGTTACTTGCGAGCGGAGCACCAAGGCAGATTCCTTGTGTGTGTACATACTTGGCCAATAAAACTTATTCAATATATTTCACCAGGTTAGGCCACGTCTGGGGGAAGAGAAACAGAAGGGATGTTTGAGGTTGAAGACCCTTTGTCACAATTGGCCCATTTATTCCAACTGTCTCTTTGTTACCAAATCCTTAATTCCATTCTCTACACAGAGTGTACTCGGCACAATTTCTGATAGAGGTCCATAAGGCTAATAGACAGAGGAGAATAGAGGAGTAGGCCATTCGAGCCTGCACCGCCATTCAATATGATCATGGCTGATTATCCAACTCAGTATCCTGTACCTGCCTTCTCTCCATACCCCCTGATCCCTTTAGCCACAAGGGCCACATCTAACCAGAAATGTCTGTCCTTTGTTATTTCATTGCCACACCCAAACTGATTTTGCAAAATAAAATCAGAGAATTTGGGAAAGTTTCACTGTCATCCACTTGCTTGTGTCCACTTGTTATCACCTTCTCTGCAGCAAACAATGGGCCATTGTGGGCTCCACCTTTCCATGATCATTGTTGCTGGCTTTGATTCGTCCTTTTGCATATATTTCATTCATGTGTCCTTTTACCTTTTCATATCTCTAGTTTCCCCACTCCTGACACTCAGTCTGAAGAAGGGTCTCGACCCGAAACGTCACCTATTCCTTTTCTTCATAGATGCTGCCTGACCGGTGGAATTACTCCAGCATTTTGTGTCTAATTTGGGAATTACGCAGCATCTGTACGTGGAGAAACAATGATCAGAAATGTTCCTTGTATTCAACTCATCCCTCCTTTACCTTCTCCCCAACTGAATACTAACTTATAGTTTCTCTTTTTGCCATTACTGATGAAGGATCACAGACCTGAAAGTGTTCCTCTTCCCCCTCATGCTGCTTTACCTGCTATGTTTTCCCAAAATGTTCTGTTTTTATTTCAGATTTCCAGCATCTGCAGTTTTTTTGTGATTTACATTTATATTTAAGTTATTGATTTATTTCCGTTGGGTTTAACGTTATGCGCATTCAGATAAAATCTCCAAGTTTAACTTTATTTTTCCATTATTTCACCTTCAACACTAATACCCAATTAACATTATTAACTACTGGCCATTTAAACTGTTCTTTAACCTGTTTTTTGTTTAGGATTTTTTTAACATTTAAAAGACATTTGGACAGGTACATGGATAGGATAGATGATGTGGGCCAAATGCGAGCAGGTGGGACTAGTGCAGATGGGATATCTCTGTATGCAGGGGCCACGGCATGTGCTTCAACAACAGACCGTATGGTGGGTGAATAATGGCTTCCCGGAGCAGACCAGTGATATCGGCGTCTCACTTTAAAGTGAAATGCTGGAGTGACTCTGCAGACTGAATTAGAGTGAAGAAGGGTCCTGATGTCACCTATCCATGTTCTTCAGTGATGCTGCCTGACCCGCTGAGTTACTCCAGCACTTTGTGTCCTTTAGTGTATTAACTACCATCTGCAGTTCTGTGTATCAACTACGTAAGATGATAATACCTTACTACGCTGTAGCAGACAATCGACAATAATGGACCCCAGTCACTCCCCCCCCCCCCCCCCCCCTCCCTGGTTCGTTATAAAGAGGGCTTGCCGTATTGAATAAATTCCTTTGCTCTTCTGTGAATCTTAACTTAGGTTTAGGTTTATTATTATCACATGTATAAGAACGGAGATGAGGAAAAACCTTTCCACTCAGAGAGTTGTAAATCTGTGGAATTCTCTGCCTCAGAAGGCAGTGGAGGCCAATTCTCTGGATGCTTTCAGGAGAGAGCTAGATGGAGCTCTTAATGATAGCGGAGTCAGGGGGTATGGGGAGAAGGCAGGAACGGGGTACTGATTGTGAATGATCAGCCATGATCACATTGAATGGTGGTGCTGGCTCGAAGGGCCGAATGGCCTACTCCTGCACCTGTTGTCTATTGTCTATTGCACAGTGAATAGCTTTGTTTTGCATGCTATCCAATTATATCAGATAATACGACAAATAAATACACTCAAGTCAAACTCAAGTATCTTTCATAGAATCAGATCTGAGAGGAGTGGTGGGACCTTAAAGTCTGCTCCGTAAAACAGTGATACTCCTCATTATTACCCTGGAATGTTGGCCTTCTCTTTCTTTTCCATCTGGCTTTTCGGCTTTGGATGAACTACACAGTGGAAAAAACATTAAAATCACAATTTAAAAATAAAATCGATCTGCAATGCTGACAAAGTGCCTTGATAACTCCTACAACCCCTATGTTCAGTTATGCAGCCACTTATAGTATCCTAATAGGCCTCAGTGCAGTGTAAATTTTATTTAAATTACCTTTCATTGTTTTCATTTTCATAAATTTCATTGTTATGACATTTTGTTCATTCTGTTTGGAAAGAGTAGGTTGGATCGTTGTCCTCTGTAATCCCTTTCCTCCTTGTTAACATAATCTCCTGGACCTCCAAAAGTCATTAGAAATATTTGCTACATAAGACTGGCATTTAATAAGATTGTATGCTCTTGATTGCTTCCTTATGCATGTGCCTCCTTGTGAATATTCTGCAGGCAGTTTTTCCAGGTTTAAATCACTGAAGTAATAAGAGTCGTATTGTCAAGAAGTAAACAATAAATGCAAGCACAGTTTGCTCATACCCAGGAGAAGTTCAGAAGCAATTAGGTTATCAGGATGTTGCAGACTTTATTCTGTTTTAGCATGGATGAGACCCAGATGCGTGAAGCACTTCAATTCATCGAATACACGGCATTTTGTGGGCTGGCGACACAATTCATTGAGTGTATTTCATGAATTAATTGAAACAGCAGCTTGAAATGAACTTAGGGCCTTTCATGCCTGCAAGAGGTATCAAAGAATCCATAGCTTATGATTTACTTCAAGTGTAATCACTATTGTGGCGCTGTATGCTCAGAAAAGTTCTGCACACAACAAGATTAATCGCCAAATAATCAACCAGTGATATTTGGTTAAGTGTTGACCAGGATGCCAGGGAGAATTCCTCAGCTCACATTCAGAAACCACCATGATTTTTTTTTTCATTCACTGAAAGAGCAGGCAACATCTCATCCAAATGAGAGTGCCTCTGTTGGTCTCGCATTTCACTCGAGGCCCTTATCCGCAAGTGTGTAGAGGACTGCGTACCAAAAATGATGATATGTGTATTCCCCAACTGGAAACCATGGATGAACTGCAAGATAGTTGGTCTCACAAAATGCTGGAGTAACTCAGCAGGTCAGGCAGCATCTAGGAGAGAAGGAATGGGTGACGTTTCGGGTCGAGACCCTTCTTCAGACTGCAAGGTCCACTCCCAGGGGAAGCCCAAGTCTGCAGCATTCAAGTCAAATGTTCCCGAGTGGTACAAGAAATCTATTTACGACTTTTGCGGCGCCATTAAGAAAGCCAAGGGGGTGTTCTGCACGAAGCTGGAATCCTGAGGCAATGGCAAGGCTTGCATTCATGAGAGGAATAGATCGGGTAGATGCACAGAATCTCTTGCCCAGAGTAGGGGAATCGAGGACCAGAGGACATAGGTTCAAGGTGAAGGGGAAAAGATTTAATAGGAACCTGAGGGGTAACTTTTGCACACAAAGGGTGGTGGGTGTATGGAACAAGCTGCCAGAGGAGGTAGTTGAGGCAGGGACTATCCCAACGTTTAAGAAACAGTTAGACAGGTACATGGGTAGGACAAGTTTGGAGGGATATGGACCAAGCGCAGGCAGCTGGACCTAGTGTAGCTGGGACATGTTGGTCATTGTGGGTAAGTTGGGCCGAAGGGCCTGTTTCCACACTATGACTCTATGGCTGCAAAGTGAAGCCATGAGGTATTGCTGGCAACAATGAGCCCCTCTGTGGTGAACTCAATGTATTCTATTTGTGTGCGCCCGTACTAACAGTTACTGAGGCAGATGTAATGTCGGCTTTCGCCTCTAAACACCCTCTTCCACTCCTGTGTCGACCATCTTCCTTTTCCTTTCTAATCTAGCAACAACATGCACTCTCTGGCTTCAGTTTATTACATCATTATACTGTATTCTATAAAATGCAGCTTTTCCATTAACATGTACTCTAGTTTAATTCAATTGGGACCCTGACAAGGAGAGGCCTAAAAATGTTCTCAAACTTTCCCATTGCCACATTAAAGGACCTGATAATAAAAATAACTACAGGGGGAATCTGTGTCCCAGATCATCAGAAGTGGAAGCTAAATCAGGTTGACTAACACAGGTACAGAAAATGCCGACGCGTCCAGACGCAGCTGCTTCGCGTTCCCCAAACCGATGCAATTTGGAGCAGCCCAGCACCGAACGCGGCTGCGAGAAAACCCAAGAATGTTTATTGCGTCGTATGGGAGGCGCATTCCCAATCTCGTTGTACCCCTGTACAATGACAATAAAGATATATTGTATTGTATTGTATTGTATTGTATAATAGTGGTGGCAGCAGAGCGACCAGCCAATAAGAATAGGAGAGATTGAAGCAGGAGTAGGCCGCTCAGTCTCTCGTGTGTTCCACTGTTCAGTAAGATCATGGCTCATACTTCATTTGGCAGCTTTCCCCGTACTAATCCCATAACCTTTGATTTCTTAGCACTTTTATGAATTCTTACATATTACGTAGATTGGAAAAACATTTTTGAGGCCACCTTGCTTTATAGGAAACATTGTAAACAACAAGACATCATTCTACCGACCAAATAATCTGCTTTAGTACTATTGATTAATGGTTAAATGTTGATTAGGACATTGGGGAAAACGTGCCAACTCTGAGAAGCATTACTAAAGGATCCTTTTTACATTACTCCAGAAGGATTCTGTAGGATGTACAATGGAGAAATAAGCCATTCAGCCAAACCAATCCATGTTGTGTTTGTGCACCATGATGCCTTCTCCACTCTTGCCTCATGAGCAAAGCTTCTATTCCCTATTGCCTCAAACATGCCCAACTTTCTCGTGAATATTGAAACAAAGAACTGTAGATGCTGGGTAATACATAAAAAGACACAAAGTGCTGGAGTAACTCAGCAGGCCAGGCAACACCTGACCAGTTGAGTCACTCTCGCACTTTGTGTCCATTTCCCGTGAATGTATCCATTCCATCTGCTTCAACCAGTCCTTGTGGGACTGAGTTCCACCTTCTCAGCACTCTTTGGATAAAGTCGTACCTTCTGATTTCCCAATTGAATTTCTTAACGGCAATTTTCTATTCGTTGCTTCTTGTTCTGTTCTCCCTACAGATAAAAGCTATTTCTTTGTATCCACTGTGCAAAACAAAACTTCCCCCATTTTAGGTCAGACCTCTGTTCCTTTTCCACAAGAGTAGAGTGCCACTCTTGATATGAAAGAGTAGATGGACCTTTATCTCCCCTGGAGAAACAATGCCTCTGATGGTGCGGTACTCCCGCTATGTTCCATTCAAATATCAGTCCAGTTAATCAGCTCAAGTCTCACAGCCTTATGACTCAGATATGAGAGAGTTAGACAATAGACAATAGACAATAGGTACAGGAGGAGGCCATTCGGCCCTTCGAGCCAGCACCGCCATTCAATGTGATCATAGCTGATCATTCTCAATCAGTACCCCGTTCCTGCCTTCTCCCCATACCCCCTGACTCCGCTATCCTTAAGAGCTCTATCCAGCTCTCTCTTGAATGCATTCAGAGAATTGGCCTCCACTGCCTTCTGAGGCAGAGAATTCCACAGATTCACAACTCTCTGACTGAAAAAGTTTTTCCTCATCTCAGTTCTAAATGGCCTACCCCTTATTCTTAAACTGTGGCCCCTGGTTCTGGACTCCCCCAACATTGGGAACATGTTTCCTGCCTCTAACGTGTCCAACCCCTTAATAATCTTATACATTTCGATAAGATCTCCTCTCATCATTTATCTCCCCTGGAGAAACAATGTCTCTGACGGTGCGGTACTCCCGCTATGTTCCATTCAAATATCAGTCCAGTTAATCAGCTCAAGTCTCACAGCCTTATGACTCAGATATGACAGAGTTGCCCCGCATGCACGCAAATATCTTGAAATGATGCTAGATGTGTGACTCATCTCCCAGCTTATGATTCCCTCACCTTATAACTCATCAAATGAATGACTATTAATATTCACAAAGCATCACGCATTGGATACAGGTATCATTTTCCTAATACAGTAATTATGGCACATTGCACTGCGTTGGATGACTTGTTCATTTCATGATGGAACAAATTTCTTCAGGATTGCCATCTTTCCCCGGGTGCACAAATTGGAGGAATGGACTGGTTGCTACTTGGAGGAGAAGGTGAGATTTGTGTTTTCCACCCATGCTTACCAAGCCCACCTCCCGCAATCTCTACGTGTGGTCATGTGCGTTCTCAAGATTTCAAGATTAAATTATTGTCATATTGACCAGTTAAGGTACAGTGAAATTTGAGTTACCATACAGCCATACTAAGTAAAAAGCAACAAGACACACAGCCACATAAAATAAAATTTAACATAAACATCCACCACAGCGGATTCCACTGTGAAGGAAGGTAATAAAGTTCAATCATCTTCCTCTTTGTCCACCCGTGGTCGGGGCTATTGAACCATCCACAGTCGCTGCTGCCGACTGTCCGAGCCCCCTCTCGTCGGGATGATCGAATTCCCGCTTTGGAACAGTTGAAACACTCTTCGCGGCATTGAATCTCCCAAGTCGGCCTCTTCTTATCAGAGACCGCGGGCTTCTCGATGTTAAAGTCCACAGGCCCCGCGGTTGGAGCTCCTCACAGTCGAACCTGGGATCGCAGCTCCCGATGTTAAAGACCGCACCGTGCCCACGGCATGAAGCGCTGGGCCGGTCTCCAGGAAAGGCCGCACCACTCCATGATGTTAGGCCGCAGAGGGGACTGAGTGAGATATGATACGGAGAAAAATCGCATCTTCGTTGAGGGGAGATTGAAAAAAGAGTTTCGCCCAATTCCCCTTCCCCCCCACCCCCCACCTCCCACATAAAACAACCCAAGAAACGCTAAAAAATACTTTAGCACATACTTAAAATAACAAAAACTGTAGAAAGGACAGACAGACTGTTGGCGAGGCAGACAGTGCTGGTGGCGCCACCCGATGGATAGAATCCATTTCATCTATTTAGACATTCAAATGACCTGAGCTAAACTTCTTCTTGTGAGCAACCATAATGCCTCTTCATGGGCTTCAATGTACAACAGATTATTGTCCATAATAACACAAGCTTGCCTACCTGGGTGATGTTAATCTGTTTGGTAGCAGATTTGCAGTGGCATTGTTTCCTGGCTGCATTAAGGAGTATTGCAAGAAAAAGATGACTCAAGATGGAGCATCCTTATGGATAAGATTTGGACAGGTGGATATCTTGGAACATGAAGCAAATATTCACAACCCCTGTAACATGAATCTAGAAAGCAGAGAGAACAATGTGAAATTTTGTTTTTCAGTTTTTTACCTCTGCTGCTTGACGTGAGGCTGGCCGAATGAAAGCAGAGTTGCAAGCGAGCCTTGTCACCTGTTGCTTTCTTTGCTGGTAGACACAAAATGCTGGAGTAACTCAGTGGGTCAGGCAGCATCTCAGGAGAGAAGGAATGGGTGACTTTTCGGGTCGAAACATAGAAACATAGAAAATAGGTGCAGGAGTAGGCCATTCGGCCCTTCGAGCCTGCACCGCCATTCAATATGATCATGGCTGATCATCCAGCTCAGTAGCCTGTACCTGCCTTCTCTCCATACCCCCTGATCCCTTAAGCAAAAAGGGCCACATCTAACTCCCTCTTAAATATAGCCAATGAACTGGCCTCAACTACCTTCTGTGGCAGAGAATTCCACAGACTCACCACTCTCTGTGTGAAGAAATGTTTTCTCATCTCGGTCCTAAAAGACTTCCCCCTTATCCTTAAGCTGTGACCCCTGGTTCTGGACTCCCCCAACATCGGAAACAATCTTCCCGCATCTAGCCTCTCCAACCCCTTAAGAATTTTATATGTTTCTATAAGATCCCCCCTCAGTCTTCTAAATTCCAGCGTGTACAAGCCCAATTCCAGCGAGTACAAGCCCTTCTGATCATTCTGAAGAAGGGACTCGACCCGAAACATCACACATTCCTTCTCTCCTGAGATGCTGCCTGACCCGCTGAGTTACTCCAGCATTTTATGTCTACCTTCGATTTAAACAGCATCTGCAGTTTTTTTTCCTGCTTTCTTTGCTGGTCCCATTGTTGAGGAGGCAATCATTTTTGCTGATTTCTCTTTTAAATTAACCTTTCTTGTTCCACCCTTTCATTGAGATTTGTTCTTAGGTTCTGCTATGCTTGCATTGTTACTCCAGGGCAATGCCATGAAAGTACTCAACCATGAGAATGCCGTCCTTGAGTTTAAGATGTTAATCTGAGATCTTCTCTGTCCTCAGTGAAAATATCACACAACATCCTTTGAAGAAAGGGAAGGCAGTTCTCCCTGCAGTTTGGGAAATATTATATGGTTGTTCGGGTTTAGCGATAATTGGTTACGGGAAAAATGTGGGAGGAGGATTTTTTTCGGCAGCTGACAAAGACTTGATGGGCTGAATGTCATAAGGAAATGTCATATAAATATGAAATTGTAGCGACCATAGAGAATGGTCCAGGTCGTCGAACCCTCGGATTGGCCAGCGAGGTCACGTGTGAACGCGACCATGGGGATTGGTCCAGGGAGCGACATCGCTGATTGGCCAGCGATGTCATGTGCGCGTTTGGCGCCCGAAATAGTTAGTTCGGCGAACTCTTCGAAGAAGACAGTAAGTTTTTGATGGTTGTCCTTTACCTTGTTGTTTAACTCTGTATTCGAATATTGCGGCTGCAATAAACTTCTTCTACAACCAACAAGTTTCCGGACTCGCCATAAAATCCCCAGATAATGATCACCTTAGGCAAATTGTCAGGTCATAGTCATGCTGCTGTATCTTGAAAACTTTCCAGTTCACAAATTTCAATGTTACATCTCTGGTATTATATAAAAAAGACAGCACATCAAAGAGAAATCATTAGCAGTAAAGCACTTTGGAACATTCCAGGGTCATAAAAGGTGCAACGTAAATGAAAGCCTTTTATCTTTTCCATTAAAATTAAAGAGAAAGGGGAGTTCTGTCCCCTTCATTGACATCATGGCATCATCTGGCTGCAGTCTTTTCAGTGCAAACAGGCGGGGTTTACAATTTTGGACCGATAAGAGAATAGTCTATACAATGTTCTCATTTGAAGGGAAGTGATGAACAAGAGCGCTGATGGGATTTTCCTGTTGATATAATTTTGTCAGATGGTCTACTCCAAACTCTTATTATGGTAACATGTAGGTAAAGGGACTAGGTCTTTGCCAGCTTATTATTATGGTAATCAGATATGAATTTCGTATTCAAATATATTCAGTCATCATCAAAATGGTCTAACATTCTGGTTAAATTGTAGATTCTATTTCATGTGCACTAATGTGCTCTGATTGCATTTTGCAGTCAGTAGATATGAAGTGAGCTAAGGTAACAGGTACGAGTTGATTCAGCTCAAAATTGCTTTGAGTAATTGCTTGTGTTTCTGTCAGAATCTTTGCAGAATAGAGGTGATTTGGCCCATCAGTTTTTTTGTACAGAAACTCCATCCGCCTCATTCTCAGCAGAGTGAGTGAGGCCTCTTCTTCTTCTTAGGAGAATCCAATGCTAATCTCATTGGAAGATCAAACAAATCTGAGTGGCCAGTTTCCCCTACAGCCCCTCATTATTGCCTTTCATGTTGAGGCTGAAATGAAGCTGCCTCTTAAACATATCTTTGGGGTGTAGCTAAGTATTCTGTTTTTTTTATAGTAATCCCTCCACCTCCAGTCTTAAGGAACAGGCTGAACATCCACCTCGACAAGAGCAAACGCAAAAAAAAGTATGTTCAGCTATAAGGTCATAAGTGATAGGAGTAGAATCAGGCCATTCGGCCCATCAAGTCTACTCCGCCATTCAATACCTCCTAAACTCATTCTCCTGCCTTCTCCTCATAACCTCTGACACCTGCGAATGTAGTGGGTAGGAATTGTCAATGTTTTGGGTTGAAAGCCTGCATCAGGACTAAGAGTGGAGAGGGAAGATAGACAATGTAAAGAGGAGTGGAGGGGAAGTGGTGAGATGGGTCAATGGGTGATTGGTGGACTGAAGTAGAGAGTATCATGGAGGGAAAACCATTGGGACAGTTCTGAATTGAATGTACATCCCTAAGGGAAAAAAACAATTTGCTGGAGGAACTAAATGGGTCAGGAAGGATCTGGGTAAAGAATGGAAAGATGACCTTACAGATTGCAACTCTTCCTCAGACAGATAGGAATAGGTGGGAGAAAGCTGAAAAGAGAGGTATGGATGGGACAAAGCCTGGCAAGTGATAGGTGGATACAGATGAGAGGGCGTTGATTGGCAGATGAGTAGAGTAAGTGACCAAAAGTTAAACAAGAGACGAAAAAAAGGTCAGTATGGGAATTGGAAGGGGTGCATCCAGCACGTCTTGGTAGATAGGGTGTAAGTGTTGGCTGAAAGATTCCCTCGTCTAAGCTTGGCCTCACGGATGTGAAGGAGACCACTTTAGGAGCACCGAATACTGTAAACAAGGTTTTGAGAGATGTCACCTGGAAGGGTTGCAGGGGTCTTTGAATGGACCTGAGAGAGGACATGTCGGGGCAGGTGTTACATGTCCTACAGGCGCTGGGGAAATTACCTGCTGGGTTGCGTGGGATGGGATAGGATGAGCAATTCAGGGAGGGCCTGATCTCCATGGGAAATGGAAAGGAGTGGGGATGGGAAGATGTGACTGCTTGTGGGATCACTTTGAAGGTGGCAGAAATGTTGTGGAATGATGTGTTGGATGCAGAGGCTGGTAGGGTGAAAGATAAGGACCAGGGAAACTCAATCCTGGTCCTTCTGGGGAGAGTGGGAGGATGCGTGTCAGGGGTTATAGGCAGAAGGCAGGAGAATGGCGTTAGGAGGGAGAGATAGACCGGCCATGATTGAATGGTGGAGTAGACTTGATGGGCTGAATGGCCTAATTCTGCTCCTATCATTTATGACCTTAAGAGCAGAACTCCGGGACATAGAAGAGACGTGGGTACGGGCTCCACCTACAACAGCAGGGAGAAACTAAGTTTACTGTAGAAACTCTCGGATGTCCTAGAGTGGAAAGCCACATTTTGGGAGTAGGTGTGGTGGACGTGAGATCCTGGCTGGGTCCGAACTAGGAGGCTTGAATAATATATATTTTTTGCATGATTTTGTTTAGTGAATAATTTGATTAATCTGTAATGAAGCAATTTTTTTTTTTAAATGATAATGGGAAAGGAACAGAAAGGTAGACTAAGATGAGTTTAAATTATACTATAAGCAGTAAGACAGTGATGGGAAAAGATGAGTGTTTCAATTGCATTAATAATTTTTAATGATTAAAGGGCCCTGTCACATAAAAACACATTTCAAGTTATGACGATGAATTGGACCAGAATCATCCACCTGTGGTTCACCAGATATTGCAAATGTTCTTGTCATGGATTCTTTGTCTTGTGAAAGGCATTTTGTTTTTTTTAGACATTCTCACCAGCATGGGAAGAATTTAAAATTGAAGACTAAAGCTTTGTTTCAAAGAAGTGAAGCACAAGAGAACTGTTAATCCACAGTCAGTAACTGTCAACACATTTGATCCTTTCAGTGGAGTTACGGGAACCTCCCAATGAATTATTTTCTTAAAGCCGGCTAATACAGTGCCCTCCATAATGTTTGGGACAAAGACCCATCATTTATTTATTTGCCTCTGTACTCCACAATTTGAGATTTGTAATAGAAAAAAATCACATGTGGTTAAAGTGCACATTGTCAGATTTTAATAAAGGTTTTTTTTATACATTTTGGTTTCACCATGTAGAAATTACAGCAGTGGTCCCCTTTTCAGGGCACCACAATGTTTGGGACACAGTAATGTCATGTAAATAAAAGTAGTTATGTTTAGTATTGCATATCCTTTGCATGCAATGACTGCTTGAAGTCTGCGATTCATGGACATCACCAGTTGCTGGGTGTTTTCTCTAGAGATGCTCTGCCAGGCCTATATTGCAGCCATCTTTAGCTTATGCTTGTTTTGGGGGCTAGTACCCTTCAGTTTTCTCTTCAGCATATAAAAGGCATGCTTAATTGGGTTCAGATCGGCTGATTGACTTGGCCACTCAAGAATTGACCATTTTTTAGCTTGAAAAATTCCTTTGTTGCTTTCGCAGTATGTTTGGGATCATCGTCTTGCTGTAGAATGAACCGCCGGCCAATGAGTTTTGAGGCATTTGTTTAAACTTGAGCAGGTAGGATGTGAGTTCAGTTCACTCATTGATTTAGACGTGAAATGAGTTAAGACTTAATTAGGACTGAGATGAGGGAAAACTTTTTCACCCAGAGAGTAGGGTGAATTCAGAATTCATGATGCTACTACCATCAGCAGTTGTATCATCAATGAACATAAGTGAGCCAGTACCTTCAGCAGCCATATATGCCCAGGCCATAACACCCTCACCACCGTGTTTTACAGATGAGGTGGTATGCTTTGGATCTTGGGCAGTTCCTTCTCTGCTCCATACTTTGTTCTTGCCATCACTCAGATATAAGTTAAACTTCGTCTCATCTGTCCACAAGACCTTTTTTACCAGAACTGTGGATGCTCTTTTAAGTACTTCTTGGCAAACTGTAACCTGGCCATCTTATTTATGTGGCTCACCAGTGGTTTGCATCTTGCAGTATAGCCTCTGTATTTCTGTTCATGAAGTCTTCTGCGGACAGTGGTCATTGACAAATCCACATCTGACTCCTGAAGAGTGTTTCTGATCTGTCGGACAGGTGTTTGGGGATTTTTCGTTATTATAGAAAGAATTCTTCTGTCATCAGCTGTGGAGGTCTTTCTTGGCCTGCCAGTCCCTTTACGATTAGTAAGCTCACCAGTGCTCTCTTTCTTCTTAATAATGTTCCAAACTATTGTTGTTCCTCAGGAATAATCAAATGTTCAGAGGCACGAAAGAAGTTGGATCATCTTAAAGAGGTAACAGAGTAGTTTTGAATTGAGTGCGGGGCAGAATCTGTAGTTTTAAGTATGATTCCAATCTGGGCAATTTAAACTTTAGGTGTTAATTATATGGAAAGAGAACAATGGCCGATGTTGACGCCTGGTGAAATTAGACACAGTGTTCCTTCTTTAAAATTTGGGAAACAAAATTAATTAGCTTGCATTGATGTGAAACAAAGAACAAAGAATGACAGCAGGGTTTAGAGGATTAAGGTATTGGGATGAGCTGCATAAGCTTGGCTTGTATTCCCTTCAGCGTAAAGGAATGAGGCATGATCTTGATTGGTGTGTTAAAAATGTTAATAAGATTCGGTAAGTTAAATACTGAGAAATCTTTTCTTGCAGCAGTAGTATCTTGAACAGGGAGGCATAATAAAATTAGAATCAGTCCACTGTTTGCTTATTAGTTGTTAGGAAATTGCTACCTGAGGGTTGGTGATTTCTGTTGTAATATATTTGTGCTCAGTGCTTGCAGCTTCAGTTGAAGACCGTCACAGTGAAAGGTTTGTCTCATGCATTGTTCCGTCTTAGAGAGTGGGTTAAAGTCATACCCAGCTCCATTCCTGTTAACATTCCTGATGCCGCTTGGCCCGCTGAGTCACACCAGCATTTTGTGTCCATTTTCCATTCCTGATGAGGTACACAATACTGCCTGGCAACATGGTTGATAGACTCCGAAGCTGTAGAAGTAAGATGGGGCAAGTGTAGAGATTTTGCAGAAAATCATCGTCGTCGTGGTGGCTATCCCTCGAGGTCGAGGATGATGGTCTACGTTCCATTGTAGCAATTTAATCAAGTATTCACCGATTCCGTGCCGGTTCTTGACTAGGAGCCTCCAGCCATCACGTAGCCTGCTCCTGTCCCCCTTCCCCCATCGCCGAAAGTCTTAAGTGAGGTTTTTTGCTGCTCACAGAACGAAGACGCCTGTGCGTGTGTTTGTTTAACGTGTACTTGATGTTGCACTCCAGGAAGCACACGGTCCTTCACAAATTAATCAACTAATTCCAATGGCAAGGGAAGCAAGACGATTGGTGCTGATAGATTTGTTGCAGCCTTAATCCGCCCGCACAGCCGTTGAGTTCAAGATAACTTTGTCCGCCTGGCCGGCTGTTGAGGTCTTGTAGGTTGAATTATTCTTAGTCCGGACCCTCAACCTCGACCTTACCGCCATGGGTGGCCCTACCAGAAGCTGATGGAAAGACTGGAGCGACTAGGCTTGTATACACTGGAATTTAGAAGGATGAGAGGAGATCTTATCGAAACGTATAAGAATATTAAGGGGTTGGATACGTTAGAGGCAGGAAATATGTTCCCAATGTTGGGGGAGTCCAGAACAAGGGGCCACAGTTTAAGAATAAGGGGTAGGCCATTTAGAACTGTGATGAGGAAAAACTTTTTCAGTCAGAGAGTTGTGAATCTGTGGAATTCTCTGCTTCAGAAGGCAGTGGAGGCCAATTCTCTGAATGCATTCAAGAGAGAGCTAGATAGAGCTCTTAAGGATACCGGAGTCCGAGGGTATGGGGAGAAGGCAGGGTATGGGGAGAATGATCAGCCATGATCACATTGAATGGCGGTGCTGGCTCGAAGGGCCGAATGGCCTCCTCCTGCACCTATTGTCCATTGTCTATAGATGTGTTTATTTACCTGCACACCATTGTTTACTTTTTAAAGGGGGAAATGTGTGGCGAATTTCTGTTCGCGGTCCAGGAATACAAATTGAGTAAAATAAGAAGGGAAATGTTGGAAGAGAGCATCTACAAAAAGGAAAACAGTTAGAAACATAGAAACATTTAAAGAGCAGGAGTAGGCCATTTGGCCCTTTGGGCCAGCATTGCCATTCAATATGATCATGGCTGATCATCCAGATTCAGTACCCCCTTCCTGCTTTCTCTCCAGTTAAGGTTTCAGATCAAATACCTTTTCGGTTCTGACAAAGGTTCTTCAAACTGAAGCATAATGTTTCTTGGGCCATCAATGCTGCTTGACCAGCTGTGAGGATTTAGGATTTTCTGCTTTATTCCGGATTCCCAGCCTGTGCACTTTTCTGACTATCAATTTCTGCTGCGTTGAGGTTGTTGGATTGCTGCCATCTTAAAAGATTTGCTGCCCATTCATTTGTACCTTGTTTGCAATTCAGTTATACAGTCTGCCACAATGAATAGGTGCATTTTACTTGATGCTCCAGGTCTAAGTGAATGAGTGACTGTAAAATCAGCTGTAGACACGGATAGGACAGATTTGGAGGGATATGGATCAAACACAGGCAGGTGGGATTAGTGTAGCTGGGACCTGTTAGCCGGTATGGGTAAGTTGGGCCAAAGGGCCTGTTCCCATGCTGTATCACTCTATGACTCTTTGACCAGTTCAAGAGAATTTACAATACAGAAAGTCTTTCAGGAATAACATGAAAAAGCACTCTTTCATGCTAACGGTAGTAGATTTTTTTTTAGATTTAGAGATATAGTGCAGAAACAGGCCCTTCGGCCCACCGAGTCTGCGTCGCCCAGCGATCCCCGCACATTAACACTATCCTACACACACTAGGGACAATTTTTACATTTACCCAGTCAATTAACCTACATACCTGCACGTCTTTGGAGTGTGGGAGGAAACCGAAGATCTCGGAGAAAACCCACGCAGGTCACGGGGAGAACGTACAAACTCCGTACAGACGGCGCCCGTAGTCAGGATCGAACCTGAGTCTCCGGCGCTGCATTCGCTGTAAGGCAGCAACTCGACCGCTGCGCCACCGTGCCGTGGTAGAAATCTAGAGTTGAAAAACAAAAAAATCCAGGTGCTAGAAATTTAAAGTAAAGACACAAAGTCAATGTTCTGGGTTGAACATCTGTTGCAGAACAGGAAATCTGAATTTTTTTAAAATCCAGAATCATCTTCTCCAAAGGTTGTAGACGTTTGGAAATTCTGAGTTTTTGGTACTGAGATTAATAGGGTTCTGTAGAATGATTGTATGCATGGTCATTGGATGAAAATGGCTAAATGGGATCATAGTGTATCAAAATGACAAAGCAAGTCTGAAGCAATGAATCTTCCACACCCGTGCAAGACAGAGAAGGATATGGACCAATGCGGGCAGATGCAGTTAGTGTGGAGGGACAAAACTGTTGGCATGGCGGTGTGGGCTGAAGGCCCCATTTCCATGTTGATTTACTCTGACGCTGCTGTTGATATATTCCTTCAAGTCTTATTTTCATAGCCTCTGTTATTTAGCTTGGGGTGAACACAGCTGCTTTGCAAGCTCTAGCTCCTTTCCCTTCAGATTAATTTGTATTTTGCTGGTTTCGTCCTTGGTTGAGTGCACCCAATCTGTTGTTAACTTTTAGAACCAAACAGAATTACCTCTTTTATTTATTTTTTGTACTTGTGAATTTTAATTCTTTAAAATAAGTCAGCTGAGCTTTCTTAGTTCAACCATGTGCTTTATTAGATATTTATGGAGCGCTGTTGAGAACCATGAATACGAATCCTGTTGAAAAAATGGCACAGCTGGGTACCTTTTGTTTTTAGCGTCTCTCATTTTCCACTTGGCTGAGTAAAAAGATTCTATGAAGAAAAGCTTGCTGGAATGACTATAATACTGATTTTGTGTAGGAGCAAACACTCGCCTTTTAGTTGCAAACTGTTCACATTTCTTAATCCTGTTGTCTAATCCCACTTCACCCTCCCAACATTGGGCACATTGATCAATGAAAGAGCCTGCAAAACATCTCCCCAATTCCCCAACTTTTGAACAAATTGATGCAGACATAAGCATCTTATTTCTCTTACACTGATTTATACTTTTTCTTTGCTCTCCCAAAGCCTCACCTTGCCATTTCATTGGAAATAAATAGGAGCATTTAATTGTAGAGCTTGAACACTAAATCTCAGTAGTGCCATGGAATTTCACCTGGATTTTTGAATGCGGCTTAATTTAATTAATTTATTTATTTGTCATATGTAGGCTGGCACAGGGTCAACGGTACAATGAAATGTATTTGACAAGACAACGGGTCACCTCAGCAGTAATATTCCAAGGATAAATAAGATTAAAATTGACATTAGTAAGGTAAAAAGACAATATTAAAATAATCAACATATATGATGTGAAATGTGTTTATGAGTTTAGAAGCCTGATGGCCTGATGGTAGAAACTGTTCTTAAGTCTGGTGGTACGCACAGCCATACTCCTGTTTCGTCTGCCTGACGGTAACAAGGAGAACAGCCTGCATGCTGGGTGGCTGTGGTCCTTGATGATGCTGTGTGCCTTCCGCAGGCACCGCCGGTAGGAAATGTCCTGAATGGCCGGGAGACAGTTGCCAGTGATGTGCTGTGCCGTCTTCACCACTCTCTGTAGTGATTTGTGGCTGTGGGCAGAACAGTTCCCGTACCAGACTGTAATGCAGCCCGTCAGCAGGCTCTCGATGGTGCATCTGTAGAAGTTTGTGAGGATGCTGGCGTTCATGCCAAACTTCCTCAGTCTTCTCAGGAAAAAGAGCCGCTGGTGGGCTTTCTTTGTTATTGTGTCCGTGTGCAGTGTCCAGGAAAGGTCCTCAGTGATGTGCACACCGAGGAACTTAAAGCTGCTGACCCTTTCAACCTCAGCATCACCGATGTGGATGGGGAGGTGTCCACTCCCCCTGCTGTCTCCTGTAGTCCACCATCATCTCTTTAGTTTTGCTGACATTGAGAGAGAGGTTATTTTCCTGGCACCAGCTGTTTAGTGCCTTTACCTCCTCTCTGTAGGCCGTCTCATTGTTGTCTGTGATGAGGCCCAAGATGGTCGTGTCATCAGCAAACTTTAGATTGATGTTTGAGCTGTGCTTAGCAGTACAGTCGTGCGTGAACAGGGAGTACAGGAGAGGACTGAGCACACAGCCCTGTGGTGCGCCTGTGTTGAGGATCAGTGAGGAAGAGGTGTGGCTGCCAATTCTCACCACCTGGGGCCTGCCCGTCAGGAAATCGAATATCCATCCTCTGATGGAGGTCTCCAGTCCAAGATCAAGGAGCTTGGGGACAAGTTCTGAGGGAATAATAGTGTTGAATGCCGAGCTGTAGTCAATAAAGAGCATTCTCACATATGTATTTCCTTTGTCCAGGTGGGTGAGCGCAGTATGTATTGCCATGGCGATGGCATAGTCCGTGGCCCTGATTCGGTCTATATGCAAACTGAAGAGGGTCCAAGGTGTCAGGGAGAGAGGAGCAGATGTGAGTTTTGACTAGTCGCTCGAAGCACTTCATGATGACTGATGTCAGTGCGACAGGACGGTAGTCATTTAAACAGGAGGTTACTGGTTTCTTTGGAACAGGAACGATGATGAATGCTTTGAAGGAGGTGGGAACCACAGACTGACTCAGAGAGAGGTTGAAAATGTTGGTGAACACCCCTGCCAGTTGATCAGCACACGCTCTGAGGGCCCGCCCTGGAATACCATCCGGCCCTGGAGCTTTGCGGTCGTTGACCTTTTTGAAGGACCGCCTCACGTCTGCCGTTTGTAAGGACAGTGTGGTAGTCCCCCTGCACACCTGTGGACTCATGGTGGGCGCTGTGTTGTCTGCATCGAACCGGGCGTAAAAGGTGTTAAACTCGTCCGAGAGCGATGTGGTCGGCTGAACAGTGCTCCTGTTTTTCCCTTTGTTGTCTGTGACGCAGCGTAGTCCACTCCACATGTGTCTGGAGTCCGAGATGTAGTAGTTAGATTCCACTTTGTTTCTGTAGTCTCTCTTGGCTTTCCTGATGGACTTCCGGAGGTCATATCTGGCTACATTGTAGGCGTTGAGGTCACCTGAGTTGAAGGCAGTAGTCCGTGCTTTAAGTTTAGCACGGAGTGCCAGCACGCTTCCCTCTCTTTGCTTTCCTCCTCCGCCGTGCAGGTAGATAAAACACCCAGGGGAGGCCTGGGTCATCTGTGTTATCAATAGCTGGCTTAAAGTCCACGTTGGCTGACGTTCCTATCTCCAAAAGTGTCTGTCGATCATACTGAACATGTGATAGTACAGTATGTGCAAAGAGAGCAAGTGGTAAAAAGTAAATCCACACAGGTTTGCTGAGTTGACTCGGAGCTCTTGTCAGTACAGCCATCTGCACGGCGCACCACGTGATCATGATGCTTGGATCCATGTGTCTAGTTTAGTTTAGTTTTGAGCTACAGCGCGGAACACCGAGTCCACACCGACCAGCGATCCCATCACATTAACACTATTCTAGAGACAATTTACATTTATACCAAGTCAATTAACCTACAAACCTGTACGTCTTTGGAGTGTGGGAGGAAACTGAAGATCTCGGAGAAAACCTGTGTCATCACGGGGAGAACGTACAATCTCCGTACGGACATCACCTGTAGTCTGGATCGAACCCGGGTTTCCAGCGCTATAAGGCAGCAACTCTACCGCTGCGCCACCATGCCGCCCTTGTTCTGACATAGAAGTGAGAACGGTGTCCTGAATTATGACAGATTCCAATCATATTATTTAACATAATACGTGTGTAGTCTTCGGTCACATTCCAGCAGTATTGTGGCAATAGACAATAGACAATAGGTGCAGGAGGAGGCCATTCGGCCCTTTGAGCCAGCACCGCCATTCACTGTGATCATGGCTGATTATCTACAATCAGTATCCCATTCCTGCCTTCTCCCCATATCCCTATCTTTAAGAGCTCTATCTAACTCTCTCTTGAAAGCATCCAGACAATTGGCCTCCACTGCCTTCTGAGGCAGAGAATTCCACAGATTCATAACTCTCTGGGTGATTTTTTTTTCCACATCTCCGTTCTAAATGCCTACCCCTTTTTCTTAATCTGTGTCCCTGGTTCTGGACTCCACCAACATCGGGAACATGTTTCCTGCCTCTAGCGTGTCCAACCCCTTAATAATCTTATATGTTTCAATAAGATCCCCTCTCATCCTTCTAAATTCCAGAGTATACAAACCCAGTCGCTCCAGTCTTTCAACATATGACAGTCCCGCTATCCCGGGAATTAACCTCGTGAACCTACGCTGCACTCCATCAATAGCAAGAATGTCCTTCCTCAAATTTGGAGACCAAAACTGCACACAATACTCACTAGGGCCCTGTACAACTGCAGAAGAACCTCTTTGCTCCTCTACTCAACTCCTCTTGTTATGAAGGCCAACATGCCTGTTCTAAAGTTCCAAACATTAAATGTAAAGCTAATTTAAAAGCCTGAATTATCACAATTATATTTGTACTTTTACTGCAGCACACAATCCCCGTTTGTTCCAAGAATCATGCTGAATTCAATGAAATAATCAGTGATACAGACGCCAAATGCTGGAGTAACTCAGCGGGTCAGGCAGCATCTCGGGAGAGAATGAATGGGTGACATTTCGGGTCGAAATGTCATTAGTCTGAAGAAGGGTCTCGACCCGAAACGTCACCCATTCCTTCTCTCCCGAGATGCTGCCTGACCCGCTGAGTTACTCCAGCATTTTGTGTCTGCCTTTGATTCAAACCAGCAACTGCAGTTTTTTTTCCTAGAAATAATCAGTGATACTCATTCTGGTCTTGAATGGGTGCCTGTAGGTTGTGGGTGTTAGGAATAATGTAGGTGGAATGCCGTGAGGGAGAGAAGTTGGAAGGTGACATTTATCCATTGTGAGCACCATTATGCATGCTCTTTCATTCCAGGACACTTCTACTGTGTATTACGCTGTGCAGTTTTCACAACGTGCTGTTCAAAGAAGGAAAGCAGAAGCTCACCACAAATTTCCATCTGCTCCATGCCCTCCTAATTGTCTGTATGCATCGGCCTTATGGGCCTGCACACGTGAACTGACTACCAATATAGTTGACAGATCAGATGCCATTGTGGCTGTCAAATTTCTTTTAGAGATACAGCATGGAAATAAGCCCTTCAATACACCAAGTCCATACCAACCATCGATCACCTGTTCACACTGGCTCTATGTATTTCCACTTTCACATCCACTGCCTACGTACACACTGGGGTCCATTTTACAGAGGCCAATTAACCTACAAACCCACACTTCTTTGGGATGTGGGAGGAAACTGCAGCGCCCAGAAGAAACCCACATGGTCACAGGAAGAACGTGCAAACTCCACATAGACAGCACCTGAGGTTAGGATTAAACCCGGATCTAAACCAGCACAGGGAGGCAGCAGCTCAACCAGCTGTACCATTGTGTCGAGCATTTCTCTCTGATGGCAATCCTGTTCTTTTATCGAATGGAGAAAAAAAAATATTGGGTTTTGTCCAAGTCTTATATGCCACCACTGAAAAGTACATGGGCAAGTAGAGTAAGAAAATAACTGCAGATGCTGGTACAAATCGAAGGTATTTATTTCACAAAATGCTGGAGTAACTCAGCAGGTCAGGCAGCATCTCAGGAGAGAAGGAATGGGTAGATGTGCCTGGCAACCAGAATGCGCACAATTTTTCTGTGCAATTTTTTTGCGAAGTGATTGCATTAAAGATGTGGGTGAAAGTAAGTTGCAGCCACACAAGTTGATGAAACAAAGAAAGAAGTTGGATTTACAGTGCACTTTGTGACCCAGGAAGTCCCTGACCACTTTAACAGCTATGAAGTTTGTTTGCAGCAGCAGTGGAGAGTGTTCAGCAGACTATTCTGTGCAGAGCAAGGTACCACCAACAATGGGATAACATTCAAATAATCTGCTTGAGTTAACTTGTTATTGTAGTTATTGGCTATTGGGAACATTCCTGCTTTTATTTGAAATTATACAATACAGTTCACCTCCTTAAATGTCCCAGAATAGTTCACAGGCACTGAAATCCATTTTAAAGTAAAGTAACTTTTGCTATATAGGAAAGGCAGTAGGCACAGCGAGTTCCAATAACAGTTATATCTTGGTAACGAGACATTTTGGGAAATGTTGAATAGTTTGCGTCTGTCCATATGTGAGAGATAATGTTGCAGCTTTGTTGGCCTGTTTGGAGAAGGGAATGTTTCATCTGGGGTTGCCTTTCCTGCTGTGGCTGACTAGGCGTATCCTTGACAGACAGAGGGAGGGAGAGGAGGGGGGGGTGGGAGAACCAAAGGGGACCTGTCGTGGGGGTACTTTGTATCTTTGTAAGCGCCCCATATGTGGCGACTATTTGCGTACCTTGGGTATGCAAGCAAAGAATTTCACTGTGACTTGCCACATGCCACAATAAAGTATTCATTCCATTCATTCATTCATTCATTCATTCATTCGTTCATTCATTCATTCATTCGTTCATCATTCATCCAAATACAACAATCAATTAGAAAAGTTGTGGGATGGAAAAATAGGGTAAGGAAGTCTCACTGCAATGTTGGAGTACTTTGATGAGACTCATCTCAAATGTGGTCTTATCAAAGGAATGATATGTTTGAGGGACTGTTTCATGAGGTGTGACTGAGTAGGTTCTAATGCGATTTTAATGAAACAAATAAAATAATTAGCAGAAGGGTTGCTGAAATGATGTTCCTCGTGGTGAGAAAGAATAGCCACAGATGTCAACATCTCAAAGCAAAAGGTTATTCACTTGGATCTGATATGAGGGGACATTTCTTCACCCTCACGGTTGTGAATCCTAGGAACACTCAACCCCATTGGAATATTTTCATATAATTGTTGAGTATTCATTACAGAGACCAATAACGTTTGATGGTCAGACAATAGACAATAGACAATAGGTGCAGGAGTTGGCCATTTGCCCCTTCGAGCCAGCACCGCCATTCAATGTGATCATGGCTGATCATTCTCAATCAGTACCCTGTTCCTGCCTTCTCCCCATACCCCCTGACTCCACTATCCTTAAGAGCTCTATCTAGCTCTCTCTTGAATGCATTCAGAGAACTGGCCTCCACTGCTTTCTGAGGCAGAGAATTCCACAGATTTACAACTCTCTGACTGAAAAAGTTTTTCCTTATCTCCGTTCTAAATGGCCTACCCCTTATTCTTAAACTGTGGCCCCTGGTTCTGGACTCTCCCAACATTGGGAACATGTTTCCTGGCTCTAACATGTCCAACCCCTTAATAATCTTATATGTTTCGATAAGATCCCCTCTCATCCTTCTAAATTCCAGTGTAGCCTAGTCGCTCCAGTCTTTCAACATATGACAGTCCCGCCATTCCGGGAATTAACCTAGTAAACCTACGCTGCACGCCCCCAATAGCAAGAATATTCTTCCTCAAATTGGGAGACCAAAACTGCACACAGTACTCCAGGTGCGGTCTCACTAGGGCCTTGTACAACTGCAGAAGGACCTCTTTGCTCCTATACTCAACTCCTCTTGTTATGAAGGCCAAAATTCCATTGGCTTTCTTCACTGCCTGCTGTACCTGCATGCTTCCTTTCAGTGACTGATGCACTAGAACACCCAGATCTCGTCGTACATTCCCTTTTCCTAACTTGACACCATTCAGATAATAATCTGCCTTCCTATTCTTACCAACAAAGTAGATAACCTCACACTTATCCACATCAAACTGCATCTGCCATGCATCCGCCCACTCACACAACCTGTCCAAGTCACCCTGCAAACTCATAGCATCTTCCTCACAGTTCACACTGCCACCCAGTTTTTCATTATCTGCAAATTTGCTACTGGTACTTTTAATCCATTCATCCAAGTCATTAATGTATATTGTAAATAGCTGCGGTCCCAGCACCGAGCCTTGCGGTACCCCACTAGTCACTGCCTGCCATTCTGAAAGGGACCCATTTTTCCCCACTCTTTGCTTTCTGTCTGCCAACCAATTTCTATCCATGTCAGTACCCTACCCCCAATACCATGTGTTCTAATTTTGCCCACTAATCTCCTATGTGGGACCTTGTCGAAGGCTTTCTGAAAGTCAAGGTACACCACATCCACCGGCTCACCCCTGTCAAATTCCCTAGTTACATCCTCAAAAAATTCCAGAAGATTAGTCAAGCATGATTTCCCCTTCGTAAATCCATGCTGACTCGGAACGATCCTGTTACTGCTATCCAAATGCTCCGCAATTTCGTCTTTTATAATTGACTCCAACATCTTCCCCACCACTGATGTCAGACTGACTGGTCTATAATTTCCTGTTTGCTCTCTGCCGCCTTTCTTAAAATGTGGGATAACATTAGCTACCCTCCAATCCACAGGAACTGATCCTAAATCTATAGAACATTATAAAATGATCACCAATGCCTCCACGATTTCTAGAGCCACCTCCTTGAGTACCCTGGGATGCAGACAATAGACAATAGACAATAGACAATAGGTGCAGGAGTAGGCCATTCAGCCCTTCGAGCCAGCACCGCCATTCAATGCGATCATGGCTGATCACTCTCAATCAGTACCCCGTTCCTGCCTTCTCCCCATACCCCCTCACTCCGCTATCCTTAAGAGCTCTATCCAGCTCTCTCTTGAAAGCATCCAACGAACTGGCCTCCACTGCCTTCTGAGGCAGAGAATTCCACACCTTCACCACTCTCTGACCATCAGGCTCTGGGGATTTATCAGCCTTCAGTCCCATCAGTCGACCCAACACCATTTCCTGCCTAATGTGAATTTCCTTCAGTTCCTCAGTCACCCTAGGATCTCTGGCCACTAGAACATCTGGGAGATTGTTTGTATCTTCCTTAGTGAAGACAGATCCAAAGTACCGGTTCAACTCGTCAGCCATTTCCTTATTCCCCATAATAAATCCCCCTGCTTCTGTCTTCAAGGGACCCACATTTGCCTTGACTATTTTTTTCCTCTTCACTTACCTAATGTCAGGTTTTGATCATGGACAAGTGTGAAGAAACGAGTGAGTGAAGATGGTCTCTCTGTGCATTTGTGATCAGTAATGTCATTGACAATTTCTATGATTGAGCAGAAAACATATCTTGAATCAAGTAATGTTTGAATCAAAGGATGATAGGTTTAGTCCCGATCCTGTCCAGTATTTTTCTATGGAAGATAGACACCAAATGATGGAGTAACTCAGCGAGACAGGCAGCATCTCTGGAGAGAAGAAAAGGGTGATTTTTCAAGTCAAGACCCTTCTTCAGATTAGAGTCAGGGAAAAGGAAATGAGAGATCTCGACGGTGATGTAGAGAGAGAGAGAGAGAGAACAAATGAATGAAAGGTATGCAAAAAAAGTAATGATGATAAAGGAAATCGGGGCATTGTTAGCTGTTAGCTAGGTTAGAACGAGAAGCTGGTGACACTAGGGTGGGGAGCAATAGAGAGAGAGGGAAGGCAGGGTTTACTTGAAGTGAGAGAAATCAATATTCATACCACTGGGTTGTAAGGTACCCAAGTGAAATATGAGGTGCTGTTCCTTCAATTTGCGTTTAAGTTCCCTCTGACAACGGAGGAGGCGTCGGACAGAAAGGTCAGTGTGGGAATGGGAAGGGGAATTAAAGAGTTTGGCAACTGGGAGATCAGGTAGGCCCAGGCGGACTGAGCAAAGGTGTTCAGCGAAACGATCGCCCAGTCTACGTTTGGTCTCGCCGATGTACAAGCGTCCACATCTTGAACAATGGATACCTCACCATGAGGTTGGAGGAGGTTTAGGTATTTTTGTATAATAGACAATAGACAATAGGTGCAGGAGTAGGCCATTTGGCCCTCCGAGCCAGCACCGCCATTCAATGTCATCATGGCTGATCATCCACAATCAGTACCCACAATCAGTAATGGTTCAAATTCCAATCTGGATACTTGAAGACAAAAGCTGGACTGACTGTACAGCAGTACATGAGTGTGGTTCTGTGGAAGGAAACACCTTTCTGATGTATGAGGTGCCGTCTGCGATCCGAGATGCAAAAAACCTCGCAACACAATATGTAGAAGACCAGGTTGGCTGCCCCTGATTGTACTCTGTAACCAACATGACTAAACCATACGATCCGATCATTATGTTATTGCTGCTGATAGAAATTTGCTCCTGTATTTCCAACAGTGACAGCTTCACTATCCTTTAAGCGATCTTTGTCATATTGAGAATGTGAAGGTCACTATGTGAAACCTGTTCCTACTTATTTTATCGCCTTCAACACTTGGTGTGTGTGTATCTCAAGGTTGCCATTTCTACAGCTCCAAGCAGGACCGCACCTCAAGATCTGTCTTATGACACCGTTTGTTCAATGCTGTTTTGGCCATGATTCCCGTCTGTAATCCTTTGAGCATCAGTTAATTATTTATGTGAAACAAGCCACCGCTAAGACTTGAATTATTGATGACGGGCCCTTGCAATCGCATGTATTAATACACATATCTGAAATTAAAAGATCATGAATGTGTCTTAAAGTATCTGCAACCTTGGATAGTTACATTGTGATTATTGAACAGGTCTGCAATATTAATTGTCGGAATTCGTTCCGAGGTATACTTAGAACATTTATTCACAAAATGCTGGAGTAACTCAGCAGGTCAGGCAGCATCTCGGGAGAGAAGGAATGGGTGACGTTTCGGGTCGAGACCCTTCTTCAGACTCACAGTCTGTCTGAAGAAGGGTCTCGACCCGAAACGTCATCCATTCCTTCTCTCCCGAGATGCTGCCTGACCTGCTGAGTTACTCCAGCATTTTGTGAATAAATCGATTTGTACCAGCATCTGCAGTTATTTTCTTATATACTTAGAACATGTCTGAATATGAAAATAACTTTGTTGCATTAAATGATTAGTAGTTTCTATTTCAATAATGGTATGTAGAGTTTTACCTCACATTGTTACATTTGTGATATTGGCATATTTTTGATGGAATGATGTTTACTTGTATCCAAGTTCCTGTAATTATTTGCTGAATGCTCTCAGCTCTATCTTTGGAGTTGGCACATCGATGCTTCCTATTGTTTAGTTCATTTCAGTTTAGTTTAGAGATACAGCGTGGAAACAGGCCCTTCGGCCCACCGAGTCCACGCCGACCAGCGATCCTCACACACGAACACTATCCTACACACACCAGGGACAATTTACAATTTTACCAAGCCAATTAACCTACAAACCTGTACATCTTTGGAGTGTGGGAGGAAACCAGTATAAACCCACGCAGGTCACGGGGTGGATGTCCAAACTCTGTCGGGCACTGTGAGGCAGCAACTACACCACTGCGCCACCGTGCCACACACTTGTTAAAGCATGAACTGTTGACATTTCCTGGAGTTTCTAGAAAAGGTGCAAATCCAAATCTTTCACCAAAGATGAAGGTGTGATAATTAAATTAACTTGTTCAAAAAATGAAGAGGAATTTAGAATAGGCAAGGCGAAACTTTCCACTTTTAAATCGATTAGTAACTGAAGCATACAAAGTAGATGGCAAAAGTAGATTCATTCAGTCAGTAACATTCAAAATGGAATTGCATTCCTGTATAAAGAAAACACTTACAAGGTTCCTGGGGGGAAAAAAAGGTGAATTGAACTAACTAAATTGCTCTTTGAAAGACCCAAACTAGGCAAAATGTACCATTTGGATAATGGTTCCCAGTTCACAACATAACAAGATTAATTCTTTGTGGTGCTGGATGGGCTTTTATGCTGATGGGTTCCATTTCTCTTTAAGATATATATTCCTAAAGTTTCAAAGTTTGGTTGTCTTCACTCTTGAGATAGTTTGACAAAGCAGCAATAAACTGACAACAGCATATTTAAAATTTTAGATCATGGATGACAATGGTGGAGTGGGATGGGGTGGTAGGGAACTCAGAGATGATAGTATTCCCAAGGTCGATGCCCTCATCGTTTTCACGTGAGTTCATACATTTCATAGGTGTTGTTGAGAACAACACAGCAAACACATTCAGTGGGACCTGTAACTCATCAAAACGTAGACTCTGAAACAAGCTTATGGTACACCGATACATTAAAGTAGCTTTGAATGGATCCACTTATGCTTTTCCCACAGCCCTGGTCTGCTCGTTTGGTTCTCAATGACAACAGAATTTCAGGGCTTGATACATGGAGGATGATGGGGCTGAAGTTACTCTCTACCCCAGCAATTACATTATGCAACAACACATGGGATGGTGCAATGATTGCAGGTTGATTCCCCCCATTATCTTTTCTAGCGATTTGTGTAGATGAGCAGTTCTGTTAGTGGTTTTAAACCTTTTGATGGCGTTAACTTGCTGTGAATGCAAGATCAGGGAAATAAATGATCAAGTGTAGGAAGGAACTGCAGATGCTGGTTTAAACCGAAGTAGACACATAGAGCTGGAGTAACTCAGTGGGACAGGCAGCATCTCTGGAGAGAAGGAATGGGTGATGTTTCAGGTCGAGACCCTTCTTCAGACTGGAAATGGGATAACAAAGGTTTGGATGAACAAAACTATTAAGAGGCCGTAGGATTATAGAGCATGGAAACAGGCCCTTCGGCCCAACTTGCCCACACCGAACAACATGCCCCATCTACACTAGTCCTACCTGCCTGTGTTTAACCCATATCCCTTTAAGCCTATCCTATCCGTGTACCAGTCCAAATGTTTTTTAAACGTTGTGATAATATCTGCCTCAATTACCTCCTCTGGTAACTCATTCCACATGCCTTTATGTAATAAAGTTTCCCCTCAGGTTCCTATTAAATCTTTCCCCCTCACCTTAAACCCAAGTCCTCTGGTTCTTACGAGATGGTATGAAGTGATATGAGGAATTGCAGTTTCTGGTTTACAAAAATATACACAAAGAAATGGAGTAACTCAGCAGGTCAGGCATCTTCTGTGGAGAACATGTAGAAGCATCTTCAGGTTTTGGTATGTGAGGAGATGATTCACCTCCCCCCCCCCCTCTCTCCCCCCCTCTCTCTCTCCCCCCCCCCTCTCCCCCCCCCCCCAAGAGTTGGTGAATCCAGATATTATGAAAATAACAGAAATAATGCATCAAGTTTCAAATCCTATCAATATTAAAGAAAAGCAGAACCAAACCATAGAGCTGTATTAGTCATTCTTCTACTAATGAAACAGAACAATGGGCAACTCGTAAATTGCCTGCAAATGAGCAATGCAGGGGAAATTAGTTCTTGAACATGAACTGCTGTTCAGAATGATGCCATTAAAGTAGCATTGTTTGCTGTGCTGGGCATTGAAAGTATAAATAATTAGGAAAAATGATATGACTGAAACAGAATTATGTGTTTGAATGTTATGTTAGCGCCATAAATTCTTGGTAATTGGAGTGGAAAGGTAAATTATTTGATGAACATGTCCACTGTTGTTTAAATTTACATCTGAATATCTTCTCTGGTGACTTTATTAAATCTTTGAAGGGAAGTGTGTCTTGTTTCAGTCCTGAGGGAGCTGGCTAGCACTTTTGTAGGAATATGTTGGTCCTTCTCTCGAATGGCTGTTCTTCTTGTGGAATTAACATAATGAAGGTTGATACTATCCTTTGTTCCTCAATTAGTCAATTTTTTGAACACACACTGGGATAACAAAAAAGAGTGCTCTTAATTTAAACTGGGATTGTGTCACTTATGATCTCTGTTATCCTCTTTCAAGGCAGGATTCATCCTTCAGTTGCCAAAGCTATCAAGAAAGTTTCAGAAGATAGACACAAAAAACTGGAGTAAATTAGCAGGACAGGCAGCATCTCTGGAGATAAGGAATGGGTGACTTTTTGGGTCAAGACCTTCTGAAGAAGAAGGGTCTCGACCTGAAACGTCACCCATTCCTTCTCTCCAGAGATGCCGCCTGTCCCGTTGATTTACTCCAGCCTTTTGTGTCTATCTTCGGTTTAAACCAGCCTCTCCTCTAGAGTTTCAGAGGCAGGACTACTTGGTTGCATCACTCAAGCACTTAAGACACACAGGATCTTGTCACATGTCTCTGGGATGCTTCACGCCAGAAATGCACCAGGGTTCAGTGATTATGGGTAGCAGGCCAGTGCCAGTAAAATCACATCTATGCTTGTTTCTACTTCCATTGTTGATAAATTAGCTCAGATAATTGATCTTCTCTTTTAGAGTCATAGAGTGATACAGTGTGGAAACAGGCCCTTCGGACCAACTTGCCCACACCGGCCAACATGTCCCAGCTACACTAGTCCAACCTGCTTGCGCTTGGTCCATGTCCCTCCAAACCTGTCCTATCTATGTACCTTTTTATGAAACATTGGGATAGTCCCAGCCTCAACTACCTCCTCTGACAGCTTGTTTCATACACCCATCACCCTTTGTGTGGAAAAAGATACCTCTCAGATTCCTATTAAATCTTTTTACCTTCACCTTAAATCTATGTCCTCTGGTCCTCGATTCCCCTACTCTGGGCAAGAGACTCTGTGCATCTACCCAATCTATTCCCTTTATCCCGACTGGAGCATCAGGGTCCATATACTGTACTCTCCATCAACAATGCTGCTTGCTTCCACCACCAGAACATAGCTCATTTCCAGTCCTGCCTCGGATCACCTGTTCCTGAAGCCCACAGTGTTTGGTAGCTCCGCACTTGACTATTCTGTTTGTTCCCTGGCCGATATCCCAAAGTGCATCCTCTATGTGCTTGAGCTCACCTCAAGCTCCACTGCCCATGTCATCACTCTTACCCATCACCCCTCCACTTTCTTAATAACAGCAGATTATAAAATTCTCAACTTTGTTTCCATATTGGTCAGCGGATTGAGTACAAGAGTTGGGATGTCATGTAAAAGCTGTAGAAGATAAGTTTAGTTTAATTAATTTATTGTTACATGTGCCGAGCGAGGTACAGTGAAAAGCTTTTGTTTCATGCTATCCAGTGAGCAGAAAGACAATACATGATTATGTAGAAAAATAACTGCAGATGCTGGTACAAATCGAAGGTATCACAAAATACTGGAGTAACTCAGCAGGTCAGGCAGCATCTCTGGAGAGAAGGAATGGGTGACGTATCGGGTCAAGACCCGTCTTCAGTCTCAAGAAGGGTCTCGACCCAAAATGTCACCCATTCCTTCTCTCCAGAGATGCTGCCTGACCTGCTGAGTTACCCCAGCATTTTGTGATGCAATACATGATTATAATCGAGCCATTTACAGTGTACATAGATACACGATAAGGGAATAATGTTTAGTGCAAGGTCAAGCCTGCAAGAAACCAAAGTCCGATCAAGGATAGTCCGAGGATCACCAATGAGGTAGATAGTAGTTCAGGACTGCTCTCTGGTTGTGGAAGGATGATTCAGTTGCCAGATAACTGCTGGGAAGAAACTGTCCCTGAATCTGGAGGTGTGCGTTTTCACACTTCTATACCTTTTGCCTGATGGGAGAGGGGAGAAGAGAGAGTGGCCGGGGTGTGACTCATCCTTGATTATGATGCTGGCCTTGCCGAGGCAGCATAGGGAACAAAATGGACAAATGGACCTGGTTTCGATGGAACATCTTGGTCGGCATGAACATGTTGGGCCAAAAGGGCCAATTTCCCTGCTGTGTAACTCCATGACCTTACATTTATCGGAATGAAACTTAATTGGCCATTCCTCAGCTTATTGGACCAGTTGATCAAGATCCCGTTGTAAATCTCCTCATTGTTGGGGCTAACAAGTTTGGAGGGATCTGGGCCAAACGCAGGCAGATTACACTAGTGTAACTTTTCATGTTGGTCAGTGTGGACACGTTGGGCCTAAGGGCCTGTTTCAACACTGTATCACTCTCTGGCTCTGTGACCTACCCACGCGAAGGTCAACAACGTACATGAACTGAGGGCAAGTACCCTTCCTCCTGGTTCACAGGCAGTGCCACAATGGCATTCACCCAGTGGTGCTAGCTGTTCTCCCTTCCCTTCACAGGTTTGCAAGGCCAGGGAATCCCATCACATGGCAAATAAATTAGAAATTCTGCCCATTACCCATTCACCATATTCATATTCCATGGGATCTCTTGTTATAATAGCAAGTCATTTTGTTTAGAGATACAGCGCGGAAACAGGCCCTTTCGGCCCACCGGGTCCGCTCAGACCAGCGATCCCTGCACATTAACACTATCCTATACCCACTAGGGACATTTTTTACATTTACCAAGCCAATTAACCTAAATACCTGTACGTCTTTGGAGTGTGGGAGGAAACCGAAGATCTCAGAGAAAAGCCACGCAGGTCATGGGGAGAACGTACAAACTCCGCACAGACAAGCACCCGTACCTGTAGTCAGGATTGAACCCTGGTCTCTGGCGCTGCATTCGCTGTAAGGCAGCAACTTTACCGCTGTGCCACCGTGCTGCCCATGCCACTGTTTGACACCCTATGGAGGGACCTCATGATGCACCAACAGATGGTTGAGGGGAACTAATTAGTGAATCTTTCCTCGGCTCATTGGAGTTTAGCTGATAACAGAGAGAAGGGATGTGGGAAAAGAACCCTGGTGTTCTGTGTTTGGGATTTTCTTTGTAGTTTTGTATAAGACCAATTTCAGCACCCTCCTGTGTTGGCAGCAGATCAGTCCCTCTTCGCTTCTTGTTGAATCTGCAGTTAATCCATTTCTTCTCCTACTGCTTTGGGAGATGCCCTATATGCCATGAAGGCACATTGGCAGCCTTGTGAGAACTTACACTTTCATTTAAATTCTGCTTCTGGCTTTGTTACATTAAGCTGATGCTCAGCTCACCAATTAGGTTTTGTATTCTATAGACGTTTAGAGGAGGCCTATAGAATACCAACCTTGAACTCAGCAGTGTTATTGATTAAAAACAAAGGATCAATACAAAGTTATTAACTTTTTTCAATTCCAAATACTTGGTCGGCTGGGGTCGAGGATGGATTTGTGGACATAGTTATTGCATCTAATTCTATGCAGATTGCTAATTATAATTGATTGTTCGACAAGCAAACTAGCATAGATGGAGCATTTTGGTTAGCATCGACCAGTTGGGCCAAAGGACCTGTTTCTGTGCTGTATGACTCTGTGATCTTGCATTTAAACACAGTTATACAGTGTGGAAACAGGCCTTTCAGCCCAACTTGCCCACACCGGCCAACATGTCACAGCTACACTCGTCCCACCTTCCCGTGTTTGGGCCATATCCCTCCAAAACTGTCCCATCCATGTACCTGTCTGACTGTTTCTTAAACCTTTGGATAGTCCCAGCCTCAACTACCTCCTCTGGCAGCTTGTTCCATACACCCACCACCCTTTGTGTGAAAAAGTTAACCCTCAGATTCCTATTAAATCCTTTCCCCTTCACCTTAAATCCTTTCCCCTTCACCTTAAACTTCATCTGCCATTTCTCAACTCATTGGCCCAGTTGATTAAGATTCTGCTGAAAGTTTTTTCACAGTTCTCACAGGAGCTGGCCTGCTAATGGGAAGGTCAACAGCCTATGTGAACTGCGGAGAAGTACTGTTCCTTGTGCAAGCAGTGTTGGAATGTGCGTACGTAATGTACTGTAACACTACAGTGCTACAAAACTACATTTTGCACACTGGTATTTTTCTCTTTGTACTTGTGTATGGCTTGATTATACTCATGTACAGTATTATCTGATTTAATTGGATAACCCACAAACAAAAACTTTTCACTATATCTTGGTACACGGAACAATAATAAACCAATACCAAACATGCCTAACATAATTAGTTTCTGCCTCATTCCTTGTTTTTATTTCTCCTTCAAAAATACAGCTATGGTTGTGAACCTAATCCACTGTGCGTTTAAAAAAAACCATCCAGTTGGGCCCACTTTCTCCCTGGAACTTTGGGAATTCCTTTTTTTTCCCGGGTATTTTTCCCAACTATCAATTGAAAGGTGCAATTGAATCTTTCAATATTGGCGCCGCAGTGGAACAATGGTAGCGTTGCTGCCTTACAGCACCAGAGACCCGGGTTTGATCCTGACAACGGGTGCTGTCTGTATGGAGTTTGTGCGTTCTCCCTGTGACCACGTGGGTTTTCTCCTGGAGATCCGGTTTCCTCCCACATTCCAAAGACTTGCAGGTGCATCTGCAGTTCCTTGTGTCGACATCTTCAAGTGTGGACACCAGAACTGGACAGCATATACACTTTAGCAAAAACGGTATTTTACAATATTTCTCCTGGGCATTATGAATAACAGTTCCTGGCCGAGGAGCTAGGAGGTCATGATAGAACTTCATAACGCGCAGCATCTGTGGAGGGAATTGGATAGATGACATGAAGAAGGTCTGAAGAAGGGTCTCGACCCGAAACGTCACCCATTCCCTCTCTCCTAGATGCTGCCTGACCTGCTGAGTTACTCCAGCAATTTGTGATACCTTCGATTTGCACCAGCATCTGCAGTTATGTTTCTACACTTCATAACACAAACGTTCAGCTACAACTGTGCCCAGTTTGGAAAAGTGCACTTTAGGAAAATGTTGAGGGCTTTGGAGAGGGTACATAAGGGATTTATTAAAATGATTTTGGGTCATGAGACTTGTTAAAGGAAAACGAGAGAAGCTGGGTGCTTCTCCTTGGATTGGTGGTGTTTGGGAAGAGATCTGATCGAGGTATTTAAAATTGTGATGGTATAGACAAAAATATAGAGAAATAAACTGTTCCCTTTGGAAGACACAGAAGACAATGAGGTGAAAGACAAATGAACCAAGCATGACAAGAGCAATGTTTTTTACTTGTGAAGTAATTGTGGTCTAGAATACACTGCCAGGTTGTACTGGAGGGAGATCTCATCGTCGTATTCCAGAAGAGGTAGATAAGATATATGAAAAAGGAAAAAGCTTGCAGAGCTGTTGAGAGGGGCGGAGGAATAAAACCAGTTGGATTTTTCTTGCACAGAACTGGTATGGAGCCAATGGCCCATTTTTGGTTGTTTGCATTTGAGCCTTTATTTAACAACTGGAATGTGAAGAATGTGTTGATTAGCTTTTTAGGAGTGGAGGTGGCAAAGGAAGATAATTTCTCATCCCACTGAGCTGCTTTTTAAAACATTTCCAAACTGTGTGTTGATGTTAATCAACCTTCAGAAAATGGAGCAAGAGTCAGACCAACAATGCAACTGAGCTACAGTGTGTGTTTGCCCCACCTCAGTAAGCAAGGGTAGAAACTAGATAGAGACTGTGGAGTTATCCTTTATCTAGAATATTGAAAAAGCTTTTCTTTCCCATAAAAGAACATAAAAGACCCCACTACTGGCCACATCTTCCCATCCCCTCCCCTTTCCGCGTTCCGCAGAGACCGTTCCCTCCGTAACTCCCTGGTCCACTCGTCCCTTCTTACCCAAACCACCCCATCCCCGGGCACTTTCCCCTGCAACCGCAGGAGATGCAACACCTGTCCCTTTACCTCCCCCCTCAACTCTATCCAAGGACCCAAACAGTCTTTCCAGGTGAGACAGAGGTTCACCTGCACCTCCTCCAACCTCATCTATTGTATCCGCTGCCCCTCCCTCTCCCAGTCTGACCTTTCTGTCATGGGCCTCCTCCAGTGCCATAGTGAGGCCCACCGGAAATTGGAGGAACAGCACCCATTTCGCTTGGGCAGCTTGCAGCCCAGCAGTATGAACATTGACTTCTCCAACTTTAGATAGTTCCTCTGTCCCTCTCTTCCCCTCCCCCTTCCCAGATCTCCCTCTATCTTCCTGTCTCCACCTATATCCTTCCTTTGTCCCGCCCACCTGACCCTTCTTCAGAAGGGTCTCGACCCAAAACGACACCCATTCCTTCTTTCTTGAGATGCTGCCTGACCTGCTGAGTTACTCCAGCATTTTGTGTCTTATAAATCCATTGATGAGGAAAAGTCATAAAAAATTTTAGTAATCTTAACAGCTGTTACATCACAAAACATCAGTTAATGAAAACTCTGGTTATAAAAAAAGACCACCATAAATACCTTCAATTAATAAAAAAATTATTAGCTCTATTCTTTGTGTACAAAAATTGCCCTTTATAAGAATACAGTTTGGCATACGTTATGTTTGTGGACTGGTGATAAATTAGTAAATGGGATACATTGGTCAGAGAGCTGGAAAGAAAAGATAGCAGATAGATTCATTCTTGTGTCGTTTGTGTCTGAAGAAGGGTCCCGACCTGAAACGTCACCCATTCCTTCGCTCCAGAGATGGTGCCTGTCCCACTGAGTTACTCCAGCATTTTGTGTCTTATAAATCCATTGATGAGGAAAAGTCATAAAAAAATTTAGTGATCTTAACAGCTGTTACATCACAAAACATCAGTTAATGAAAACTCTGGTTATAAAAAAAGACCACCATCTGTTGATGTTATGTTTCTTGTGGTTGCAAAGTCCAAGAAAAAAGGAGCAGAAAGCAGCACTTTGTGTCCTAGTTCACATTTAATGGCGTCTAATGGGCTCTGCTCTGCACTGCACTGCTCCTGCTCACTTCACATGACGTCTGCACGGTGAACCGAGTGCGCAACAGTCGAGTTCCTCTTGTATTGTTGCCCAAGACTAGATAGACTTACACGACAAAGGAGCTGTTCACAATGATGTCAACGAGTCTGCAATAGACCGAGACCTGAGGCAATGAATCATAAGTAGTATAAGAAGATAACTGCGGATGCTGGTACAAATCGAAGGTATTTATTCACAAAATGCTGGAGTAACTCAGCAGGTCAGGCAGCATCTCGGGAGAGAAGGAATGGGTGACGTTTCGGGTCGCGACTCTTAAGAAGGGTCTCGACCCGAAACGTCACCCATTCCTTCTCTCCACCAAAATGCTGCCTGACCTGCTGAGTTACTCCAGCATTTTGTGAATAAATACCTTCGCAGTGAATCATAATCTCAAAGACACCTGATTCACCCAAGTTACTCCATTTATTTATGAATCGGGCTTTATAGATAATTTACCATTTGCAAATGTTCACGTTACTTTACTTGAGACAGATGGTGAGACAATGGTAGCTGGAAACATTCAAGCAAGATGAGGGAAAGATTCTAACCTTAAACTTGCCTTTGATTTTGTGCGGCAGCAATAAGTGCAACAGAGTACACTCCACAATTAACATGTAAACACTTCAGGCTCCTTTGCAAAGCAATTCATCAGAAAAAAATAGCAGAAATGCTGTTAACATTTATTTTGCAAGTTAGATCCTATCACTCCTTGAAAAGATACACAACTTCAAGGTTAACCTGACCTAGTCTCTCTGTCTGCCTTTCTGTCTGCCTCTCTGTCTCTGTCTCTCTCTCTCCTTGTGTCTCTCCCTCTCCCTTTCCCTCTCCCCATCCCTCTCCCTCCCTCCCTCCCCCCCTCTCTCCCTCCCTCTCCCTCTCCCCCTCCCTCTCCCTCTCTTTCGCTCTCTCTCTCCTGACGTTGCACCAAACATTTGATCACATAAAACTCACCTAGATCTGAAGACCATTTGCTTTGCCAGCGCAGCATAATTAGTAGCTGTCACAAATTCAGAGTACTCGTTAGGAAATGCCGTAACCTTTCCTGCATGTGAACAAAGAAGGATACAGATATTTAATGACACTGGAAATTATAATCAGCAGGAACGCATGAACCAGACTACTTCTCTTGCCTCTCATAATCAGATTAATAGTCACAGTGGCATCAGATGCCATTGTCTAAGCTAGTCAACTTGAAATAAATATTTAGAGCTGAGGGGTTATAACTACTGGGAAAGATTGAAGAGGCTGGAGGTCTTTTCTCTGGGAAGGGAAGTTTGAAGGTCTCTGTCTGTGTCTGTCTATGTGTCTCTGCCTCTGAGTCTTTTTATCTCTATCTGTGAGTGAGTGTGTGTGTGTGTGTCTTTCTCTCCCTGTCTCTATCACTCTATCTGTCTCTCTCTCTCTCTCTCTCTCTGTCTCTCTCTGTCTCTCTCACTCTCTGTCCCAGTCCCTCGGACACAGTCTCTCTCTCTCTGTTCCGGTCTCTCTCTCGGTCCCGGTCACGCTCTCTCCCTGTCTTGCTCTCTGCCTATCTCCCTTTGACAGCATATACATTGCCCAATACCTCTATAAACTAGATGAATACCCAAGGGGGAACTATTCCTTTTCTCCAGAGAAGCTGCTTCACCCGCTGAGTTACCCCAACATTAGATTGTGCACCATCGAGGCTAACCCTGACCTTCCCATCCATGCTGACTTCAACAATCTGCCCAACATGCACCTGAGGTCCCACAAACCCATCTGGTCTTCAGCCAAATCCCTGGAAGACTTTGACCCCAAGACTAAGTGGCGCAGAGCCTGGAAAGATGCCACCACCAACAACGGAGAGGTCATCACAGACCCCACAGTGAAACCACCGCGATTTGACTTCCATCGCAAGCAATGGCTAACCCTGTACAGGATCCGCATCCTCCATGCAAGAACAGCCCATCACCTGCACAAGTGGGGATGACAGACAGCCCTGCGACTGCGGATATCTAGACCAGACCATCCCACACATCGTGAACGATTGCTCACTGAGGCTTTTCCCTGGTGGCATCTAGGCCACCCACCCAGCAACTGGTGCTGCCCGGGCCTGGATGTCTACCCTTCACCTACAAACTTAGGCTGTGCACGCCATATGCAAGAAGAAGAAGAAGACCCCAGCATTTTGAGTCAACATTTCAAGTTGGAGAGTCTTCGTCAGAACTGAAAAGGAGACAATGGAAGCTTATAAAGCTGCAGGGGGAGGGGGTGAGTGTGGGGCTGGGGATAGAGTGTTATCCTAACAGAGGTCTCTGATAGAGTGACACTGGAGCGACCAATTCTCCAATCCAAGAAGCTCCACCCTCTTCAATCCTTCCTGGTAGTAATAATTTCTGAGTTATGATGCCAGACGGGAAAGTTAGTATTTGGTTGGGAATTAGTCCAAGAATTAAGGAAATGTGGTTTATGCACTTGGGTCTTTGAATATTTGTAAATACGTAATATACAAATAATGGTTAGACAATTAAACTGGAATGACCCGTACAAAGATCTGGAAATCCCTAATGGATTGCCGATTGAAGTTAGCAAATTAATAAAAATACCCGACTAATGTGCCCATTTAAACATTATGTCAGAGTAACAGTTTATTTGTGAAGGGCATCTTGTAATTATTCAAGCAAGATTATCAAATTTAGTTCTGGTGCAGTTTAATTTCAGAGATACAGCATGGAAACAGGTCCTTCAGTCCACCGTGTTCGCACCGACCAGCGATCCCCGCCCACTAACACTATCCTACACACACGAGAGACAATTTACAATTGAACCAAGACAATTAGCTTACAATTCCGTACGTCTTTCGAGTATGGGAGGAAACCGGAGCTCCCGGAGAAAACATGCGCAGGTCACAGGGAGAACATACAAGAACAGACTGCACCTGGTACAGTGGGGGGGGGGGTCGGGAGGGAGGGAGGAGGGGGTCTCCCTGTCGGTCTGCTCCTGGGCCTGGCCAAGATGGCCATCCGCGGGTCCAGGCAGCGGGCAGTCGACGGCCTCACAGAGGTCGGCTGCCTACCCCTGTTCCGGGCTTACGTCCGTGCCCACGTGTCCCTGGAGTGGGAACACGCGGTGTCCACGGGGACTCTGGAGGCCTTCCGTGAACGCTGGTCGCCACGGGGGGTCGAATGTATTGTTGACAGAGATGGCGGGATTTTAATGTGATAATTGTTTATTTTGTAAACTGCCGATACAGGCGGCTTTTGTTTGATCACATTTTGCTTAGTATGTTTGTATGGTTTTCTTTGGAATAAAACTTTTATATTAAAAAAAAATTTAAAAAAGTAGTCAAGATCGAACCCGGGTCTCTGGCGTGGTAAGGCAGCAACCCCACTGCTGCGCTACCGTGCCACCCAAAACTGCTATCTTGTATTTCACTGTACATTGGGAGATCTCTTGATATCAGATGTATTATGTGGTAAGGACAGGTACTGAGCTTCTAACAGTGTCTTCTGTAAAATGTCAGGTACAGTGAACAGGTTTGGTGATAGAATTCGCCAGGTCGATGAAGATGTGTTTTCAAGAATGTTTGATGAATCTGTGCAAGACTTACATAAATCAGAGCCTAGAAAACCCAATGCGTTGCATAGAGAGGGTCAGTTGAAATTGATGGGTTAGCACATTAATCATTCAAGCGGGAGGCAATTTTATTCTGCAGGTAGCTGTGTATTTTGGTGGAAAAAAAACTTCACTTGAATGGGCTATTGATTTGTTTAGAATCTGTTCTCTCTTTTAATTCAATGTTGTTCTGCAAGTAAATAGCCACGGTGATTCAGCAGAGCCTGTGATTATTGCAATGTATATTTTGAAATTATTACTGTCAGGCGGATGGGTGGGGTGTCATTCTTTGCATCACGGTCTGTTGATGCAAGGAATATTTTCAATTGCTGAGTAGAGACCGTAACATCTTTGCAAGGAAAATTCCAAGTTCAGTTCAGTTTCAGTTTCAAATATATGAATTGGAGGACAACACAGGTTCCTTGCAGGTCGAGTAGCAGGTAGATAAGGTGGTCAAAAAAGCTTTTGTCATATTGGCCGTCATCAGTCAGAGTATTGAGCATAGAAGTTGGGAGGTCATGTTGCAGTTGTATAAGACGGTGGTGAGACCGCATTTAGAATATTGTGTTCAGTTCCGGGCAGCATGTTATAGGAAAGATATTGTCAAGCTTGAAAGGGTTCAGAAAAGATTTACGAGGATGTTGCCAGGACTAGAGGGTGTGAGCTTGACTAGGCTGGGTCTCCATTCCATGGAGCGCAGGAGGCTGAGGGGTGATCTTAAAGAAGTGTACAAAATCATGAGAGGAATAGATCGGGTAGATGCACAGAGTCTCTTGCCCAGAGGACAGGAATCGAGGACCAGAGGACATAGTTTCAAGGTGAAGGGGAAACGATCTAATAGGAATCTGAGGGGTAACTTTGTCAAGCAAAGGGTGGTGGGTGTGTGGAACAAGCTGCCAGAGGAGGTAGTTGATGCTGGGACTATCCCAACATTTAAGAAACAGTTAGACAGGTACATGGATAGGACAGGTTTGGGGGGATATGGACCAAGCGCAGGCAGGTGGGACTAGGGCAGCTGGGACATGTTAGCCGATGTGGGCAGGGTGGGCCGAAGGGCCTGTTTCCACACTGTATCACTATGACTCTATGACTCCATGAAAGAACTATGAGAGGAAAGTTGGGGTATTAAAATTAGTTTTGAATTCCAGTAGCCTGGATGAGCTTATCTGAATGCCCCCCACTTGTGTTACAGATTTCTTTGGTTTTATTTTACGATGTAGATTGGATATTTTCATAATTTTTTTTAGTTTTGATCATCAGGTTAATGAATCGGTTTAGTGATATTTTTTGCAGTTTGTGTCTATCTGGTTCAAACAATTGGCTACTCTCTCTCAGCAATAAGGGCAGCACTAATTAATTCCTTGACATGAGGCTTGGAAACGGGACTAATTTGCACCTGAGAGTGACAGTTTGGTTTTGCAATTATGAGCAGCTTCCTATTGATTCAGGATAAATGGCTTCCTCGGTGTTTGTTCTGGGTTGCAGGCATGTCATATCATATCATATCATCATATCATATATCTACAGCCGGAAACAGGCCTTTTCGGCCCTCCAAGTCCGTGCCGCCCAGTGATCCCCGTACATTAACACTATCCTACACCCACTAGGGACAATTTTTACATTTACCCAGCCAATTAACCTACATACCTGTACGTCTTTGGAGTGTGGGAGTAAACCGAAGATCTCGGAGAAAACCCACGCAGGTCACGGGGAGAACGTACAAACTCCTTACAGTGCAGCACCCGTAGTCAGGATCGAACCTGCGTCTCCGGCGCTGCATTCGCTGTAAAGCAGCAACTCTACCGCTGCGCTACCGTGCCGCCCATTAAAGAAATTCTGTCTCTCTATCCCTTTTTGAGTATTGATTTTGATTCCTTGGCCTGTACAGTAGTTGACATGAGGAAATCCATTTGGTCGACAGTGAAGCTTTCTAAACCACAAAAAGCTCGACTAAAAAAGCTCTAATTAGCTGGAATATGCCATTTCCACACCGTGATGTCATTTTCTATTAACCCAATTGCCATTTTTGCCATTGGGATTGAACTCTCCATGCTCATTATCTATGTGCACATACATAAGGCTCCCCATTTCCCCCGCTTCCCCAGTTTCTGACTATAAAAGGCCCACTCTTCAAAATAGTGAGAATGAATGAATGAATACTTTATTGTCACATGTGACGAGTCACAGTGAAATTCTTCGTTTTGCATACCCAAGGTGTGCAAAGAGTCACCACATAAAGGGCACCAACAACGTTACAATCGCAGGCTGTGTCCTAGAAACATAGAAACATAGAAAATAGGTGCAGGAGTAGGCCATTCGGCCCTTCGAGCCTGCACCGCCATTCAATATGATCATGGCTGATCATCCAGCTCAGTAGCCTGTACCTGCCTTCTCTCCATACCCCCTGATCCCTTAAGCAAAAAGGGCCACATCTAACTCCCTCTTAAATATAGCCAATGAACTGGCCTCAACTACCTTCTGTGGCAGAGAATTCCACAGACTCACCACTCTCTGTGTGAAGAAATGCTTTCTCATCTCGGTCCTAAAAGACTTCCCCCTTATCCTTAAGCTGTGACCCCTGGTTCTGGACTCCCCAACATCGGGAACAATCTTCCCGCATCTAGCCTCTCCAACCCCTTAAGAATTTTATATGTTTCTATAAGATCCCCCCTCAGTCTTCTAAATTCCAGCGAGTATAAGCCTAGTCTATCCAGTCTTTCCTCATATGAAAGTCCCGCCATCCCAGGGATCAATCTGGTGAACCTTCTCTGTACTCCCTCTAAGGCAAGAACGTCTTTCCTCAGGTTAGGAGACCAAAACTGCACACAATACTCCAGGTGCGGTCTCACCAAGGCCCTGTACAACTGCAGCAGAACCTCCCTGCTCCTAAACTCAAATCCTCTTGCTATGAATGCCAACTGCCACTGTATGTTTATTTTTATTTTTTTCCTATTCAGATGTGCAGCACTTTGGACAACGTGGGTTGTTTTTAAATGTGCTATACAAATAAAATTGACTTGACTTGACTTGAACATACCATTCGCTTTCTTCACTGCCTGCTGCACCTGCATGCTTGCTTTCAATGACTGGTGCACCATGACACCCAGGTCACGTTGCATCTCCCCTTCTCCCAATCCTCCTTTGTTCCTCCTTTGTTCCGCCCCCCCCCCCTCCCTTCCCCACGCTGGGTCCTCCTTTGTTCTTCTCGCCACCCCACCCCTTCACGGCAGTCCCCCCACTCCAGGTCTTCCTTTGTCCTCCTCCCCCTCCACCACCCCATGGCGGTCGCCCCCCCCACCAGGTCTTCCTTTGTTCCTGGCGGCGCGTCGTCCGGCTCCCACGTGGCCCGTCTTCAACCGCTGGCGCCCTAATCGACCGCTGTACCGACCTCCTCGACGACCACCACCGACCGGGTCCCCTCTGGGGCACCGGCCCAGGCTCCGGCCGTGGGCTCCATCGGCCCGCGGGGCTCCATCGACCCGCGGGGCTCCGAGATTAGGAATACCGCAGAACTGTCTCCAACGATATCCTGCAAATACTAGAGTGGCAGTTGCTCTGTGCAGTCCTGGTCTCCTTATTATAGGAAGGACGTCTCTTAACTGGACAGAGCGTAAAAAAAGATTTATGAGAATGTTACCGTGTTTCGAGGGTAATGAGAGGCTGGAAAGGAAGAGTCATTTTCTTCCCTGGAGTGTAGGAGGCTGATAGGTGACCATATAAGGGTATCAAATCATGCGGGGCATAGACAAGGTGACTAATCATATTATTCTCCACAGGTTAGGGGGGGGGTCTAAAACTCAACGGTATTGGTTTAAGGCTAGAGGGGAAAGATATAAAAGGAATCTGAAGGGACTTTTTCATATAGGGGGTGGTGTGTATCTGAAATGAGATGCAAAAAACAAATAGTAGAGATAGGTACAATTACAACAATTAAAAGACAGTTAGACAGGTCCAGTAAAGTCCAATTAAAGAATGACCAATGAGGTAGATGGTCAGTCAGGACCACTCTCTGGTTGGTTTTTGATAGTTCAGTTGCCTGATAACAGCTGGGAAGAAACTGTCTCTGAATCTGGAGGTGTGCATTTTCACACTTCACTACCTCTTGCCTGAAGGGGGAGGGGAGAAAAGGGAGTGACCGGAGTGGGACTGGTCCTTGACTATGCTGGAGGCCTTGCTGAAGCAGCATGAGGTGTAGATGAAGTCAATGGAAGGGAGTGTGTAAGAAGGAAATGCAGATGCTGGTTTAAACCAAAGAAAGACACAAAGAGCTGGAGTAACTCAGCGGGACAGACAGCATCTCTGGAGAGAAGGAATGGGTGATGTTTGAGGTCGAGATCCTTCTTCAGACCCGAAACGTCACTCATCCCTTCTCTCCAGAGATGCTGCCTCTCAGTGGCCCGCTGAGTTACTCCAGCTTTTTGTGTCTATTCATGGACGAGATGGTCTGGGCGACATCAACAACTCTCTGCAATTTCTTGCAGTCTTGGACAGAGCTGTTTCTAAACCTTGCTGTGATATATCCTGATAAAATGCTTTTTAAAGCGCATCTGTGGAAGTTGGCAAGAGTTGTTGGGGACATGCTGAACTTCCAAAGCCTTCAAAGTTTCTGCAGTGTGTAGCCCTTTGACAGATCAGTCATATGCAAAATTCTTGTTTCCTTATTAAGTAAACACATCAAGAGCACTACAGCTTTGAAGGTCAAGTCTGATGCTTTCAAAGTAGATTCAAATGAAAGCAGATCCAAGAGGAATATTCAGAGTAGACTCTAAAGCAAAAATAGCAACCATCTCAATTCTTCAGAGGCCGCTTTAAGTAAATTGACAATGGCAACCCAGTTGTAAATATTAGATTTGACAGGATGGGCAACAAAATTATTGGTTGTGTACTCCTGGAAATATTATTGCACAAAACATAGACGCTTGGCAAATGACTAAATGGATCTCCAATAGACGGTATGTAAATTTGATTCTGAGAAGGTTTGCATGGAATGCCACGAATGAGTGCATTAGCATATGATGAGCGTTTGACGGCATGGGACCACTCCTCGTTGGAGTTTAGAAGGATGAGGGGGACCTCATTGAAACTTACCGAATGGTGAGAGGCCTGGATAGAGTAAATATGGAGAGGATGTTTCCACCAGCATGAGAGTCAAGGACCAGAGGCCATAGCCTCTGAATAAACGGATGTACCTTTAGAAAGGAGATGAGGAGGAATTTCTTTAGTCAGAGGGTGGTGAATCTGTGGAATTCATTGCCATAGACGTCCATGGAGGACGTCAATGGATATTTATAAGGCGGAGATTGGCAGATTCTTGATTAATAAAGGTGTCAGAGGTTATGGGGAGAAGGCAGGAGAATGGGGTTGTGAGGGAAAGATAGATCAGCCATGATTGAATGGCGGAGTAGACCTAATATATATTCCTTTTTATTTGTCCCACACCAGGGAAATTTGCGGACTTGACGGACCGAAAGGCGTAATTCTGCTCCTATAACTTCTGAACTTAGAAATGTATTTGCTCTCAGGATATGAGAAGAAACCCAAAGAATCCACATGAGTATGCCCTAGGTAGTGAAGACTGGTCATTTAAGAGTGGAATTTGATGGACTAAGCGGCTGAAAATACAGGTGATTGCTCTCCAGGTCAGCAATCTCATTTAAATGAATGGGCTTATGCCAGCGTGCTCTGTATATCTATACTCTGCTCCAGGCTCAAAGCGAGACTAGTGCCAGAGTGGGAGGTCGGATGAAGAATAACTAGGCAGTTCTGTATGTCTGTGCAGAACTGTTGACATGTTACGCCATTTCTGTGTGGCTTGCTGCCATCTTTTGATTGGCTAAGTTCCTTGTGAATACATACTGGTGATTTTTATTCTATCAAAGAAGCTCAATGAACATGCAGGCTGTAGTTGTTTTCACTGGCCTTGTCGGTTGCACTACATTAAAGAAAATTGATCCCATACAAAAAATTAATTTAGTTTACATATATTAATTGAATCGGAATACAGTAAAGCCGTCACATGTGGAAGAAATGACTCAACACCTCATCAGTTCCTTTTTGTACGCGAGATGTGCCTTTTTTGACTCGCAGTCGTGGTCAATACATCCATGGATTTCCAGTCTGATTATGCTTCCTACTTGTCAAATCATGTTTGCTTTCTTCATAATAAGTCAATCTGATGGACTCGTACATTGTATTATCAACCCCTTGTCACTTCAAATTACATGCACATCAAACAATACAAAAGGACAGTTGGATGAGAAGGTTTTAAGGTCCTCAGAAACGTCCAGGGTGATGTTTATCGGTATTGATTGCTTGTGGTGTAAACTGTTTAATGTGCATTGTAATGTTATTTGTGTTCGTAATTTTAATGATAAAACTATATGAGGTAGTGAAGACAGGTCATTTGAAAGTGGATTTGAACTATTTAAAACTTAAAACTACAGTATACAACTGATGGATGTGCCACTAATCTTTTATTCTCAAGTACTTGGCAATGCTCTGGAGAGTCAGAGAGTCATACAGTGTGGAAAAAAGGCTCTTTGGCCCAACTTGCCCACACTGGCCAACATGTCCCTGCTACATTAGTTCCAAGTACTTGCGTTTGGCCCATATCCCTCCAAACCTGTCCGACCCATGTACCGGTCGAACTGTTTCTTAAACGTTGCGATAGTCCCTGCCTCAGCTCGTTCCATGCACCCACACCCTTTGCGTGAAACAGTTACCCCTCAGATTCCTATTAAATCTTTTCCCTTTCCCCTTAAATTTATGTCCTCTGGTCCTCGATTCCAAGGGGCTTATCCAAAGCTCTAGGAGAAAGTATTTGGGGAGTCAGATTCCTCTTGCAAATAAGCATCTTGGCGACTGTATCATCCGGTGATATTTATCCATCACCGATAAAAAAGAACAGTGGTTCATTTTATTATGTAAATACATTCGTTTAGATGACCAATGTACTATGCAGTGTTTGTAATGGATGTACCAGCATGTTATTTTAACTGACTTCATTAAAATAGAGGAAGGATACATTTCATTTGTATGCATAAACACATTCATTAATAATATTACATAATGTGCTTCAGAACAGAAGGGTTCATGAAGCTGCAGGATCAAACAATGCATAGAGATGCTGTTCTATTTTAAAAGCAAGGGCTGCTTACACAAAGGTGGCATTTATGAGTAAACGAGAATGCTCTGATTGCAGGCATTACAATTTGTACGTGCATTTACCTTTATTGACCGGTTTATCAAATACAATGACAGTTCAATAAATTCAGTAATTTGTGGCTCAGCACTGGAAGATTAACCACGGAATCTGCTGGATTATTCTGAAAACACAATTGATTCATTGCTATTTACTGTTTCAAGCCAGGGCTTTTCCACCATTGTCCCACTCTGGAAGTCGACATAGTTCCAGTCCTACTTCATGTGATCTACACCACAAAAACTGACAATTTAGACCACTGGTCTAGGCCAGTAATGCTTAACATTCCATTTGATCATTGTACATTCTCATTACCTCCTTCCAGTTAGAATTATATTGCATACTTTTTAATAAGAAAAAGAATGAATGGCAGTTAATATAAAATTAGCACTTAAATTAGAAGCTCTCTCAATAATTGTGATGATACGTAGCATGATATGAATAGTAATCCTCAGTAGAAATCTATTTCTACAAAGATGGAGGTGTAATTTTTAATATTTAAAAAAAAAATCATTCTTGAAATGTGCTGCTGCCTATTCAAACTAATGGAAGGTTCTTGCTATAACACTTGCAGATTATTTCAAATTCTTATTTCTTGGGTGACCATTGAGAATTAAAGTGGTCCATAGTATTAAAGCACACCTGACGCAAAGGATTGATGAGGTTACTGAAGAGCAGTCATCTCAATTCTTTAGATTTAGATTTAATATTGTAGGAGCCATTTTGCATTTATTGGTTAGTTTTGCATATTATTATTATATTACCTTGTATCCTGCACTATACGGTTAATGCTATGCTTACATATGGGCTGGGCGGAGCTAGGGTTACGGCAGTTTTGGACGGGTTGGCAGTGGGAGCCGAGAAGGTGCTAACAGAGGTTCAGCCAAAGGTTCAGCCAAAAGATACATCAACCAAGATGTAATCGGTTGTAGATCTTACTGACAAGCAGATTAGTCCAGATCTCCACCAAAGATAGACCTGGCAGTTCATATGAATTGCATAGATTGTGATAAGATATGGAATTTTACCAAGCAAATCAATAACCAGTCGATGACAAGATAGATATGCCAGTATGTCATATTGCGACTTCAAATAAAAAACGTCTAACTAATTCAAACGTCGAGAAGGTCTCTGTTATTGTTATTGCTTGCGTTATAAGCTAATCGTTTCACCCGATCTATGTTAAGCGGTAGCTTGGGAGCTAATTGATAGACGAGAAGCTGGCCGCTACAAACATTATTGCCATATGTACTTAGGTACAGTAAAAGCTTTGTTTTGTATGGTGTCCAATCAAATCAGATTATGCATAAATACAATCAAACCAAATTCAAATACAATAGGTAGAGCAAAGGGAAAGATACAGACTACAGAATATAGTTCTCAGCATCACAGCACAACAGTCCCAGTGTCAAAGTCCAATATCTGCAATACCCTATTATGGAAGCCTGATAATGAAGGAAGAGAAACTGTTCCTGAGTCTGGTGGTGCGCGCTTTGAAGCTTTTGTATCTTCTGTCCAACGGGAGTTACATCCACAGCTCTCTGTAATTTCTTACGGTCTTGGGCAGAACAGTTTCCCAAACCAAGGTGTGATGCAACCCAACAATATGCTTTGTATGTTTCATGTTTATGGACTTTTCACCGTCCGGCGCGGCCTGAAATAGGCCGCGGGATTTTCTCCGCCCGGCGGGGGCTTCAATGTTGGGAGCCACGACCGCCCCGACGGGGCAACTCCAACAGCCTGACCGCGGGAGAAGACGTCAGGGGAAGAGAAAAAGACATTCTGGCCTTCCATCACAGTGAGGAGGGACTGGAGGAGACTCACTGTGATGGATGTTTCTTTTGTTTGGTGTTAGTTTATGATTGTATGTGTTATTGCATTTTAATTGATTATTCTTATTGGTCTTATTGTTGAACTGCGGGTAATGTTTTCATTTCACTACACATTTATGTGTATGTGACAAATAAACGACTATTGACTTGTGGGGTCATTGGATACCTGCCAAATATCCTCAGTCCCCTGAGGAAGTAGAGGCATTGGTGTGCCTTCCTGGCTGTCTCTTCAAAGAGCTTGTTCCAAGAAGAGAAACTCAACTCAACCATCCATATAAATGCAGTCAAACAAGAGCAAATCACTGTCTGATTTCCACCAAGGTACAAGTCTAGAATGCTACAGAATATGCTCTGTTTATTGTTGAGTGGCAACAAATCAAGAGTGTGTACCGAAAATAGAACAGTGAAATTCTTACTTGCAATAGCATAACAAGTCTGTACACGGAGTACTCATGAATAACACAATGAACAAAAGAAAGTTGAATACATTGTTTAAAAACACCATATTAGTGCAAACAAAAGCCTGAAGTCCCTGGCGCAACCAGGACTATTTGTAGTTTAGTAGGTGTTCGTAGTGTTCAAAACAGTTTGATGGTTGTTGGAATGAAGCTGTTCCTGAACCTGGAGATCATAGTTCTCAGACTCCTTTAACTTCTTCCCAATGGCAGGAATCAAATGAGAGGTTGACCAGGATGGTGAGGGTCCAGTGTGGTGAGGGTCCAGGATGGTGAGGGTCCAGGATGGTGAGGGTCCAGGATGGTGAGGGTCCAGGGTGGTGAGGGTCCAGTGTGGTGAGGGTCCAGGGTGGTGAGGGTCCAGTGTGGTGAGGGTCCAGGATGGTGAGGGTCCAGGATGGTGAATGTCCAGGATGGTGAGGGTCCAGGATGGTGAGGGTCCAGGATGGTGAGGGTCCAGGATGGTGAGGGTCCAGGATGGTGAGGGTCCAGGATGGTGAGGGTCCAGGATGGTGAGGGTCCAGGATGGTGAGTGTCCAGGATGGTGAGGGTCCAGGATGGTGAGTGTCCAGGATGGTGAGGGTCCAGTGTGGTGAGGGTCCAGGGTGGTGAGGGTCCAGTGTGGTGAGGGTCCAGGATGGTGAGGGTCCAGGATGGTGAGGGTCCAGTATGGTGAGGGTCCAGGATGGTGAGGGTCCAGTGTGGTGAGGGTCCAGGATGGTGAGGGTCCAGGATGGTGAGGGTCCAGGATGGTGAGGGTCCAGGATGGTGAGAGTCCAGGATGGTGAGGGTCCAGGATGGTGAGGGTCCAGGATGGTGAGGGTCCAGGAAGGTGAGGGTCCAGGATGGTGAGTGTCCAGGATGGTGAGGGTCCAGGAGGTGAGGGTCCAGGATGATGCTGGCAGGCTTTTTGAGCCTGTGTCTCCTATAGATCACTTTGATGGTGGTGTCGGTGTCAGTGTCACCACAGAGGTCATCAGGCAGTGTCCACCACTTTAATTATAAGTAACTGTAACTACCTTCATTTCTGAGCGTTCGAGTTGTCAAACTAAGCTGTGATGCAACGAGTCGATATGCTGTCTTCCCAACACCTATAGACGTTCAAGAGAGTATTAATCGAGTATTAATGTCTTCAATCTTCATGATGTCTTCAATCTTCTAAGGAAGTAGAGGCATTTGATGGGCTTTTCTTATGATTGCATCAATTTGCTGGGTCCAGGACAGATCTTCAGAGATATGCATGCTTAGTAACTTGAAGTTGTTGTTTCTCTCATCCTCCGACCCATCGATGAAGACAAGTTTGTGAATACTTGCCCTTGCTCTTCTAAAGTCAACAATCAGCTCCATGATCTTACTGACATTGAAAAGAAAGTTGTTATTCTGGCACCATTCCATCAAACGATCGATCTCCCTCCTATGTTCTCCTCATCATTACCCTTAATTCGTCCAAAAATAGTGGTAAAGATGGAGCTGAAATTGTGTCAGCTATACAGTCATGTGTATACAGTGAGTAGAGCAGGGGACGTAGCTCACACCCTTCAGTTGCCCCTGTGCTGATTGTTATTGAGGAGGTAGTGTTGTTGTCAATGCGCACTGACTGTGGTCTGTTGATGAGGAGGTTGACGATCCAGTTGCAAAGTGATGTGCAGAGACCCAGTTCCCTTAGCTTGGTAAGAAGGTGGGAGGGTGATGGTGTTGAACGGCAAGCTGCAGTCGATGAACAACAGCTTAGTGGTCCAGTGCAGATTGGTGAAAGCACCATTAAGGAGAATACAGCCGACTTGAATAGCATTTATTCAACCTCCTAAATGTTCACGCACTCCGCCAACGGGATACTGTGGCTGTAGTGTGTTCTGTGTACAAAATTCACTGCAAAAACATATCATGGCATCTTCCATAGCATCTCCCAAACCTGCAATATTTATCACGAAGTAGCAGTTGCATGGAAACTACCATCTGTAAAGTAACACACCATGGCTTAAAAACATTTCCTTTTCCTTCACTGTTGGGTCTAAGCCCTGGAACTTCCTATCCATAGCACCATGTTTGTACCTTGACAGATAGGCAGTGGTGGTTTAAGAAAGTGGCCTACCACCACCTTTTCAAGGACAATTAAGGAGAGGGAATAAATGCAGCATCGCTAGTGATACGCACAATGCTTATTAAGAATAATAAGACAAAATGTAAGAGGGTAAAATGTCATCGCGACTTGATTGTGTACAAATGTACAGATAGCCTACTACTCCAAATGTGAGACAATAATTCCTCTTGTTTTCCAAATTGTATGAATAATGTTCCTCTTTGTGCGACATTATTATAATTCAAAGGTTGGACAAATGTAAGTTTGTAAGTTGTTGATTGTGATATAGTTGAATCATCTATAGAGATATGAAGCAGAGTATTATGCTCTGTACTATAGATCAATTTGTTACCAGTAATTAATTTTTCCTGAACCAGACGTCTCCTGGTCAGGTTTTTTTGTTTTATTGGGTATTTACTTTGTCTTTCTTTTTTTTTGTTAATATGTTTTTTGCAAAGCATGCCAATTATTTCTATGGACTTACATCTAACTGATTTACTGAACTACTGCCCATTAGCTTACATCTCACTTATAACAAGCAGCATAAGACTGTAGGAGATGGCTCACAAGGTGCTGATTACATTCATTTAATATTTATTTATCATTGATAAATTATATGCAGGAATATTGACAATACCAAATAAGAAACAGTTAGAGAGGTACATGGATAGGACAGGTTTGGAGGGATATGGACCAAGTGCCGGCAAGTGGGACTGGTGTAGCTGGGACATTGTTGGCCGCTGTGGGCGAGTTGGGCCGAAGGGCCTGTTTGTACACTGTATCACTCTATGGCTCTAAATTATATGCAGGAATATTAACAATACCAAATAGACAAATCAATTGAAAACAAATGATTATGAGCATTCCTTGCCAAAAGCATTTTGCAATGAGCACATGGTGGTTTTCCTTTAAATTAAGGAGAGGAAAACAGCTGCAATTCAATTGACTGGGAGAGAGTGCCAAAGAGTTAATCATCCAACAATGAGACCCTTTATGAGGAGCAATGAGATTGATTACACATGTACTCCGGCATTCAAAGGATGAAAATCACCTGTTAATGTTAAATCACCTGTGAGGTCACCTCACCTTCTGTCTCCTTTCTCTGTTCATTTATTTATTTACTTATTTATCTATTTATTCATTTCCCTATGTTCTCAAAATCTCTGTAAAGCGTCTTTGAGTATAAGAAAAGTGCTATATAAATAAAATGCATTATTATTATTATTATTAATATGTAGCACCGAAAACTCTGTATGTAGTCAGACATCTGGAAGATCAGCTTCTGAACATGGCAAACAATGACGTCTTCCAGTTATTTTCACCTTTCATCTTATTGTAAACCTTCCATTTTAAATGCTGCAATTCAGACTGGCGCTCACAGCGGAGCTAACCTGATCATTTGAACAAAAATAATCATCTGATCGCCACAGCTTAAAATAAGCCATTTGAAACTGAGAATCAAGCTACATTCCAGCAATCTGTTCCTCATCGAAAATTACATTGCAACATGGAAGTTACGTTAATGCATTGCATTTCAAAGAAGGCAAGAAAGTAACTTGCACAGAAAAGGCACATTTTGTGACTTGTGTATGTCCAAAAGCCCCAAGGGTTGAAAGAGTCAAGAGGGTTTAATTGTCACAATCACTGAAACGGGACAGTGACATTCTTGGTTGCAGCAGCATAACAGGTCTGTAAACACAGTACTCAATAGATAACATCATAAACAAATGTTATTAAATCTGTAAATAAAAAAAGCAATATTAGTGCACAACAAAACAAAAGCCTGAAGTCCCTTGGAAGTATTTTTGTCATTCTGTCAGTACAGCAGTCAGCACAATGGTCCCATTGACAACACTGCAATATTGGCCAGGTAATTGGTTTATCGATGATGCTTGAGTGACAAACATTGGTCTGGACACTGAATGAGCTTTCCTCCTCTTTGAATAGACAGTAGACAATAGACAATAGGGGCAGGAGGAGGCCATTCAGCCCTTCGAGCCAGCACCACCATTCAATGTGATCATGGCTGATTATTCTCAATCAGTACCCCGTTCCTGCCTTCTCCCCATACCCGTGGGCCGAAGGACTTGTTTCCAAGCTGTATCTCTAAACTAAAACTAAACTAAACTAAACATTGTCACGTGTATCGAGCTACAATGAAAAGCTTTGTTTTCGATACTATCCAAACAGATCAAGTATACCATACAATCAGGCCAAACTTAAGTACAATAGATAGAGTAATGGGGAAGATACAGAGTGCAGAATATAATTCCCACCATTGAAGTGCATCAGTTCCCTCGACAAAGTCCAATGTCCACAATGGGGTAGAGGTGAATCGGACAATACCCTAGTTTACAGATGGACCGTTCAGAAGCCTTTTAACAAAGTGGAAGAAGCTGTTCTTGACTCTGGTGGTGCACGCTTTCAAGATTCTGTATCTTCAGCCCAATGGGAGGAATAACCGAAGTGCGATAAGTTTTTGATTATGTTGGCTGCTTTCCTAAGGCAGAATTAAGTGTAGATGGAGTCATTGGTGGGAAGCCTGGTCTGTGTGATGGACTGGACTACATCTACAACTCTCTGCAATTTCTTGTAGAGTACAAAGTACTCTGGGGTAATAAGAGAAAATACGGGGATCTCAGATCAGGTAGTATTTGTGGAAAGAATAAACAAGGCTATTATTTTAGGCCTTTCGAATGGTCATCAGCCTGAGACATTAACTCTGCTTCTCTCTCTACAGATGCTGCCTGACCCATGGAGTCTCTCTTACATTTTCTGGTTTTATTTCAGTATTTCAAACGCATATCACTTAAAAATTAAGCTCCATTTACCAATAATTTCTTTCCATCAATATATCCCCATCTGTTTGATTTTGAGACCAATCTACTAAATCACTAAACTAATAACTAAAAAGTTAATTTTTTTAGTTTAGTTTAGCGATACAGGCATTTCGGCCCACCGAATCTGCGTAGACTAGCGATTCCCACGCACTAACGCTATCCTGCACACACTAGGGACAATTTACAATTATACCAATCCAATTAACTTACAAACCTGTACGTCTTTGGAGTGGGGAGGAAACCGGACCATCCCGGAGAAAACCCATGCAGATCACGGGGAGAACGTTCAAACTCCATATAGACAACGACCTGTAGTCAGGATCGAATTCGGGTCTCAGGCGCTCTAAGGCAGCAACTCTACTGCTGCACCACCATAAAGTATAAAATCCACACAAATTAAAAGTTAAACATATTAAAAATCAGGTTATTAACATTTTGGCAGTGCTGATATGCTGCATACCAATTTGAAAAGAGCACTAGACAAGCCAATAACTGAAGAAAAAAGGATGTATGAATTATTGTCAACAATTGCTTTATGCAGATTTTGGGGTCATAGATATGGTCTGATCATAACCATATGACATAGGAGCAGTATTAGGACATTCGGTCCATCGAGTCTACTCCACCATTCAATCAGTACTGATCTATTTCTCTCTCTCAACCCATTGGCTTCTGTTAGATAGAGCTCTGGGGGCCAGTGGAATCAAAGGATATGAGGCACAGGTTACTGATTGTGGATGATCAGCCATGATCACAATGAATGGTGGTGCTGGCTCGAAGGGCCGAAATGGCCTCCTCCTGCACCTATTTTCTATGTTTCTATGTTTCTCTGTAACATTTGATACCTCCGACAATGTTGAGTCCAGAGGTTGCGTATTTTACTCCTGTGACCTTTTCCCTCCAGGTGAGATGAGATGGTTGCTGATTAGCATCAGGTGAAGTCTATCCATCATTGTGTATCTGACAACTGCACAGGGTTGACAATCCTCCAGTTTTGTGCTGAAGTCTCCTTCAGTTCCAAAGCAATCCACACACAGCTTGAACTTCTACTTTCATCTTTGCTTTTTTTGTATGTGCCTGATTTTTAAAAGAAAGCGGAGAAAGTTATGTGAAAATTCATTTGATGATAAAGAATCATCCAATCAGTAGGCTGGGGTCTATTTATTTTTTATGGTCATAGAATGACTTTGTGGTGTGAGAAATGGTGGCAAAATGCTGAAATGTATTTGTGGCTCAGTTGTATGCCAGAATCTACATGATAAAGTCTCCTGAAATACGTCAAACCAGAGTTCAGAACCCAAATTCCTGCCATCAAGGTTTAAAGTTGTTTCTAGTTTCAGTTTCAATTTAGTGCATTGTCACGTGTACCGAGGTTTTTGCGTGCTATCCAGTCAGCAGAAAGACAATACACTGGAATTTAGAAGGATGAGAGGGGATCTTATCGAAACGTATAAGATTATTTAAGGGGTTGGACACGTTAGAGGCAGGGAACATGTTCCCAATGTTGGGGGAGTCCAGAACAAGGGCCACAGTTTAAGAATAAGGGGTAGGCCATTTAGAACTGAGATGAGGAAAAACTTTTTCAGTCAGAGAGTTGTGAATCTGTGGAATTCTCTGCCTCAGAAGGCAGTGGAGGCCAATTCTCTGAATGCATTCAAGAGAGAGCTAGATAGAGCTCTTAAGGATAGCGGAGTCAGGGGGTATGGGGAGAAGGCAGGAACGGGGTACTGATTAAGAATGATTGAAAATGATCAGCCATGATCACATTGAATGGCGGTGCTGGCTCGAAGGGCCGAATGGCCTCCTCCTGCACCTATTGTCTATTATAATCGAGCTATTTACAGTGTACAGATACGTGATAAGGAAATAATATTTAGTGCAAGGTAAAGCCAGCAAAGTCCGATCAAGGATAGTCCGAAGGTCACCAATGAGGTAGATAGTAGTTCAGGACTGCTTTCTGCTTGTGGTAGGTAGGATGATTCAGTTTACTGATAACAGCTGGGAAATAACTGTCCCTGAATCTGGAGGTGTCCATTTTCACACTTCCATACCTTTTGCCTGATGGGAGAGGGGAGAAGAGGGAGTGGCCGGGGTGCGACTCATCCTTGATTATGCTGCTGGCCTTGCCGAGGCAGCGTGAGGTACAAAAGGAGTCAACAGAAGGGAGGATGGTTTGTGTGATGGTCTGGGCTGGGCTGCGTCCACAATTTGGTACAATTTCCTGCGGTCTTGGATAGAGCTGTTCCCAAGCCAAGCTGTGATGCAAGCTGATAAAATGCTTTCTATATTTTATTTTGACTGAAAAATGGGGCATAAGAATTGTTTAAAAATATTTTTTTTACTGGCCTATTTGATTGCAGCCTTGCAGATTTGTTTCCTGATTTTCCTTGGCAACAAGTGAAAATCACACAAGATTGCCAAAAGGAAGACAAGAATGGAATTGCTTTTGAGTATTAAATGTTATTGTCAATTATAATGCAAACATTGGTCTTGGTCTTAATTTAGAACTGTAGAATCACTCTTTGAGTGAATCCCATAATTAATGGACATATTCTCATTGTGTTGTCATAACAATAGTCAACTTGGCTTCAACCAGTTTAGTTGCAGCTCTCAACTGACAATATTCCACAGGTACTTTTAATGTACAAGAATAATCTGTAGGCCAAGGTTTCCTTGGTTTAATGATCTGGAATTCTGGATGGTTTGCTCCAACTTGCCCTCGTCTCCCACTCCCAAAACCAATACTCAAACATCAACTCGCATCCTCCGTCTAGCATCATATTTATCCTTGAAGACACAGGTCAGGAGTCAGGAGTTTGTAGAGTTTTAACAGGAGCTGAAAGGCTCAGTTCTGTGAAGTTCATGAGCACTTATCTTTCTGCTGAGCGTAATTTCTCAGCTATGCTGTTTCGTTTGCCATGAAGGAATATCCTCCAGACTTCCAGAATGAGTTACTATGATCTCAGCCACTGTTAACTCCACTCGAAAACCTGGCTAATGAGCAGGTAAAATGGATTACTGGCTTGTTTTCTTTCTGTGATTATCGTCAATGGCACCAGTACAATGCTTCCATTTTTCTCACCTGCCCTCCTTGTGGTAACTCATTTTGAATGTCCCAATCTGTAGTGGATTTCCATTAGTTTTCACGTGTGTGAAAGTAAAAAACAAGGGGACACGGATACAAAATAAGTGTCAGTCGTAGAACACGGAGGTTCACAGAAGTGTTTTCTCTGAGGAAAGTGAATCTCTGAAGTTTCAAGCGCCCCGAGGGTAATGGAGATCATATCAATGGATACATTTAAGGTGGAGATGGAAAAATATTTGAAAGATCAAGGGAATTAAGGGTGAGGTCATAAGTGATAGGAGCAGAATTAGTCCATTTGTCCCATCAAGTCTACTCCGCCATTCAATCATGGCTGATCTACCCCCCTACCCCATTCTCCTGCCTTCTCTCCATCACCTCTGACACCTGTACACAGAAGGGCACAGAAGAGGAGTTGATGCTACCACAGATTGGCCATGATCATATTGAATAGCAAGGGAGGTCTGTGAGACCTTGAAGCTAGATCCTGCACTTATTTTCTCGTGTTCTTGTGTGAATGGCTGACACACTGAGCAAGAGAGGGCATAGTTTTAATTGCAGAGTGACAGAAATCTTCCATTGGTGCACATCCTTCCGTGGTGTGCCAGGCACCAGTCACGCATGTTTCCTGCATTGGCTGGGCTGCAAAGTTATTTGATTGATCGCCGAGTGCTTTGGCTGTAGAAGGCAGTACATGCAGTACACGAATGCACGTTTATTCTGCTGCCTCAGTTTTAATAGCTTGCAATAATGAAACATGACAAGTAAGAATAAACCGTCACATATGTCTTAGTGCGAATCAAATTGTGTTATTTTCTCAATCCTCAGAAGGTTTAGAATAATGTTTAAAGAACAGAATGTGTCAAGTGTGCATGCAAACAGCCAGGAGCCTGACACGTCCTATCTCACCTACAAAACCTTGGATATCCTTCAAATCTTTTGAGCTCTTTGAAAGACCGTGTCACATTTAAACAAGCTGGCTTTGTACTTGTTTTGAAGGAGAAATTTACTTTAGACGTCTTCAATGCCCTTTCTGCCAAAATCTCCACTTTGTAATACTTATCATTAGATCTGGAATAGTAAGTGTGTCAAGGGTTATGGGGAGAAGGCAGGAGAATGGGGTTGAGAGGGAAAGATAGATCAGCCATGATTGAATGTATCTAACTTCAGATAGTTCCTCTGTCCCTCTCTTTCCCCTCCCCCTTCCCAGTTCTCCCACGAGTCTTCTTGTCTCCTACTGCATCCTATCTTTGTCCCGCCCCCTCCCCTGACATCAGCCTGAAGAAGGGTCTTGACCCATTCCTTCTCTCCCGAGATGCTGCCTGACCCGCTGAGTTACTCCAGCATTTTGTTTCTACCTTCGATTTAAACCAGCATCTGCAGTTTCTTTTCCTAGCCATGATTGAATGGTGGAATTGAGTCAATGGTCCGAATTGCCCAATTCTACTCCTTTGAACTATAAATTAATGACCTTATGATCTTCATCCCCCAATGATCCACCAGATCAAAGATGCTTGACATTTCAACTGAAATCCAAAGGAAATAAAGGTAAAGAAATGAGCAGAAAATGCTAAAAATCTGAAGCAGAATATGCAGTGGGTCAGTTATTAGCTGAAAGAGAAAGTTTGCAAGAGAATGTGCCAACAAAGCATTTGTTTTTATCATTGGGTAGTCATTCCTACCTTCTCACTGCTCCCATTGGGCAGAATGTACAGAAGCCTTGAAAGCACGCCCACCACAAGACTCAGGATTAGTTTCTTCCCCTCTGTTATCCAGCTTCTGAATGGTCCTTCCATGAGGTAGAGTACTGTCCTTTTCATATCTACCCCATTATAATAATAATAATAATAATCCATTTATTTTATATAGTGCCTTATCACATGCTCAAAGCGCTTTACAAAACAATTAACATAGAAACAAACAGACAAACTATCCTGACGGAAAAGCGGCGAATACTCAACGCCAGCGTCCTCTCACGTCAGGGTCCGGCAGTAGACATTAAAAAGCACAGGACACACAGATATAATTTTTTACACAAAACAGCCATCACAGTGATTGCTCTAGGCACACCCTCACTGTGATGGAAGGCAAAGTCTTATCTCCTCCTCATTCTTCTCCCGTGGTGCCACGAGGTGATCGAGGCTCCCAACTTTTTGAAGCCCCCACCGGGCGATGGAAAGTCCCAGGGCCGAGCCGAGCAGGCCGATGAAAGTCCTGAGCTCCCACCGGGCGATGGAAAGCGCCGCAGCCGACCCACGCAGGGCGATGAAAGTCCTGAGCCCCCACCGGGCGATGGAAAGTGCTGCGGCCGAGCCACGCAGGGCGATGAGGGGCCTGCGAGCGGGTCGATCGTACCTCGCGCTTCGGGGCGGTCGAAGCTGCTACGGCTGGAGCTCCCAAAAGCCGGTCACCACCCAGGGACCTGCGAACTCCCGATGTTGCGGTCTGCAGGGCCCACGGCCGAAGCCTCCGAGATGGTAAGTCCAGGCCCTGCGACCGGAGTCTTTGAGGTCGATCCCAGCTGGAGGCCGCCGACTCCACGATGTTAGGCCGTAGCGCGAACGGAGATACGACACGGTAAAGGTCGCATCTCCGTTGAGGAGGAGATTTGAAAAAAGGTTTCCCCCAACCCCCCCCACCACCCCCCTACATACACAGAATTAAAAATAAAACAAAACGTACATTTAACAACGACAATGACAAAAAAACAAAAAAAAAACAGAGAGACTGCCGGTGAGCCGCAGCTGCAGAACACAGCCACGCGGACTTTGTTTATGGAACTGATGCGCAACAATACTGAGAATTATATTCTGCACTTTGTACCTTCCCTTTTGCTCTATCTATTGTACATGAGTTTAACTTGCTTGTATTGCTTGTAACATGTATTTATGTATGGTAGTATCTGATCGAAGGTTAGCAAGCAAAACAAAGTTTTTCACTGTACCTAGGAACACATGACAGAAATAAACCTTTAAAAAAATCTTTTTGACGCCCTGCATTACTCATTGTGCTATCAACCTCCTACAGACATGCTGAGTGAGGGCGCGTCGTGGCCATTATGTTCTGCATAATGATTGAATGTTTCTAATCAGATAGTTCCTCTGTCCCTCTCTTAACAGTTGCTGATGAATAAAAATCTGTCTTTTACGTAGCATTTTTCATGACTTGAGGACATCCAGAGTCTTGCCAATGATGTACTTATTTTGAAATGTAGCCATTGTCTTCTTGTCGGAAACCTTGTGACAAAAATTGGACCCAACAAAGTCCAAGGTGATAATGACCAGTTCATCTATTTTAATGAAGCTGATTGAGAGTAAAACTTTCAAAATATGTTTCCCGGGATATTTTATGTCCACCACAGTGGATAGAAGAGTCTCAGTGTAATAATGTATTTTACCTAAAAGATGGCATTCTCCCAATATTACACTGAAGTGTTGGTCTACATTCTGTGCTGAGGTTTCTGCAGTGAAATTTGAACTTGCAACCTGCTTGATACAAGTGTTCTTACCAACATGTAATCTCACAGGACACCCTTGTAATGAAAAATAAATTAGTTCGTTTTGATTTTCATTCACCATACAAAGCAGTCCCTCTTCATACAGAAGATCTTCATTCTGTGTCACAACAAAAAGTCAAGGATTTTTTGCTTCTAAGGCTTGAGGTAGTGAAACATTGCAACAAAGGCTGATTGAAAACTGTCTGGAACCGCAAAATCCTTGAACTATGACTCACCGAACAGAACAAGATTATTCATCTCTCATGTTTGGTATTGCTTCTCGGAACTGATTATTGACAAAATCTCTGTTCTAGAAGATTGTAAACAGATATCTGAGGAAAGGTCTTTAACCTGAAACTTTAACTGTTTCTCTTCCCACGGAAGCTGCCTGACCTCCTGAATATTTCTAGCACTTTGTGCTTCTGTTTTAGATTTCCAGCAGATGCAGTTTTTTCCAATTTTCATTTGTTGATTAAGCTTGTTTTTCATAAAATAGTTAATTGCAAACTGGTTAACGATTTTTGAACCTACCAATCTTCACAGCCCAACCTGCACAATGCATTTGTGCAGAAGCTTAGAACCGCATGGTAGGAAGCCATGCGGCTCATCGTGTTTATTGAAGCTCTTACAAATGGCAATCCAGTAAATCCTGCTACCATGCTTTTTCACATATATTCCTGCAGTTATTTTATAGACAATAGACAATAGGTGCAGGAGTAGACCATTCGGCCTTTGAGCCAGCCATTCAATGTGATCATGGCTGATCATCCACAATCAGTACCCCGTTCTTGCCCTCTCCCCATACCCCCTGACTCCGCTATCATTAAGAGCTCTATCTAAGCATCCAGAGAATTGGCCTCCACTGCCTTCTGAGGCAGAGAATTCCACAAATTTACAACTGTCTGAGTGAAAAAGTTTTTCCTCATCTCCGTTGTAAATGGCCTACCCCTTATTCTTAAATTGTGGCCCCTGGTTCTGGACTCCCCCAACATTGGGAACATGTTTCCTGCCTCTAGCGTGTCCAATCCCTTAATAATCATATATGTTTCAATAAGATCCCCTCTCATCCTTCTAAATTCCAGTGTATACAAGCCCAGTTGCTCCAGTCTTTCAACATACGACAGTCCAGCCATTCCGGGAATTAACCTAGTGAACCTACGCTGCACTCCCTCAATAGCAAGAATGTCCTTCCTCAAAGTTGGAGACCAAAACTGCACACAGTATTCCAGGTGCGGTCTCAATCTGGCCCTGTACAACTGCAGAAGGACCTCTTTGCTCCTATACTCAACTCCTCTTGTCATGAGGGCCAACATGCCATTAGCTTTCTTCACTGCCTGCTGTACCTGCATGCTTACTTTCAGTGACTGATGAACAAGGACACCCAGATCTCTTTGTACTTTCCCTTTGTACTTCTCCTAACTTGACGCCATTCAGATAATAATCTGCCTTCCTGTTCTTACCACCAAAGTGGATAACCTCACATATTTTAGGAATAATATTTTATTCCTAAAATATACATTCAGTTCTTTTGTGAGGGCTCAAACAGAAGCTGTATCAACCATCTTTGCAGTCTGTGCATTCAAAATCCTAATTGAGTAACTTTTGGAACAGAGAACAGCACAGCACAAGAACAGCCCCTCATGTTGCTTCTGTGCCTTCTAATTATCCACCCTTAAGCCAGTATCTCTTTTTATACACTCTAATAAACATTTATAAACTTATGATGACAAATTTACTGTAGACTGAAACCTAACTTAAGCGAAGAATCAAAGGAGAAATGCTGAGATAAATGCATTCTTTCAGTGCTGCAAATCTCAATGTTCTAAAGAGTTTTAACAAGATATACCTGACTGCTATTGAAATAAAGCAAAGAAAATGACTGAGCTTTTTTTATCTTTTCACCAATGCAGGATATCCCACAGTCTTTCACATCGAGAGTATGCACTATTGGAATTGTGATTGAATATGGCAACAATTTATATGCAGTACACTATTGCACAGGATGGCACAGTGGCGCAGTGGGAGAGTTGGTGCCTTAGAGCACCAGAGACATGGGTTTAATCCTGACTACGGATGCTGTCTGTATAGATTTTGTACATTCTTCCTAGGACAGTGTGGGTTTTCTCCAGGTGCTCCGGTTTCCTCCCACACTCCAAAGACCTACAGGTTTGCAGATTAATTGGCTTTGGTAAATTGTAAAGTGTCCCCAATGTGTAGGATAGTGCTGGTGTATCCCAGGATACACTAGATACATGACTGGTGTATGACATGATACAGGATACACGACTCCCAGGGGGCCGCAGTGGCAGCCGCCTCCCGGGAGGCAACGGAGAAGCCGGGTTGCAGCCCCGAAACCTGCGGCTGGAGCCTGGGTCGGCGGAGTCCCGCGGCCAGGCCCTGTGTTGACAGAGCGGAGGAGCTGAAGAGGTTAGTGCGGCGGTCGTCGAGGGCCCCGCCGGTCACACCTTGGGTGCCGGAGGTCACACCGCTGAGAACAAAGGAGGACCCGGCATGGGGGGATGCCGTGAGGGGGGAGGGGGAGAACAAAAGGACCCAGTGTGGGGGAACGCCGGGAGGGAGGAGGAGCAGGGAGGGGGGTTTGTAGAACAAAGGAGGACAGTGCGGGATACTTTGTAACTCTGTCGGTGCCCTTTATGTGGTGACTCTTTGCATACCTTGAAGGTATTTATTCACAAAATGCTGGAGTAACTCAGCAGGTCAGGCAGCATCTCAGGAGAGGAATGGGTGACGTTTCGGGTCGAGACCCTTCTTCAGACTGATGTCAGGGGGGCGGGACAAAGGAAGGATATAGGTGGAGACAGGAAGATAGAGGGAGAACTGGGAAGGGGGAGGGGAAGAAAGGGACACAGGACCTATCTAAAGTTGGAGAAGTCAATGTTCATACCGCTGGGCTGCAAGCTGCCCAAGCGAAATATGAGGTGCTGTTCCTCCAATTTCCGGTGGGCCTCACTATGGCACTGGAGGAGGCCCATGACAGAAAGGTCAGACTGGGAGTGGGAGGGGGAGTTGAAGTGCTCAGCCACCGGGAGATCAGGTTGGTTAAGGCGGACTGAGCGAAGGTGTTGAGCGAATCAAAAAATTTCCCTGTGACTTGTCACATGTATCTATGAGGTATTCATTCATTCATTCATTCATTCATTCATTCATTCATTCATTCATTCATGTATGGGATGATCACTGGTCGGTGCGGACTTGGTGGGTCGAAGGACCTGTTTTCACGCTGTATCTCTAAAGTCTATAGTCAAAGAGCCTGTGATTAAAGTGAATGTGACTAGTTGTGGCTAGTTGAGGGATAGCTTTGGACAGGTGTCGGTGATGAGACTTGCTCTGTCAGCACCATCAAGGGATCTCTTCAATACTTGCAGAATCAGACAGAATCTTGGTTTGGCATCTCACATGATAGATGGGGTTTCTGTCAATGCACCACTCCCTCACTGCTGATCTAAGATCAGCTTAATAAGAATTGTGGGCTGGGGATTGCTTCCATTTTTGCTATTCGCTGAGCTCAGGACTAACATTTAAAGGCAGCCAGCATCTCTTGGATTAAACTGCACAGATTGAATGTATACATCTTTCACTTCAGTGGGTTTAATCTAAAAAAGAATTATGAAAGAGAATTTCTGAACTACTGATTGACAAAGTCTGGGTTATTAACTAAAGATTGATGAAGGGAACTTCATCATATTTTACAGTTTGACTATTGATTTTGTTGATCGTGTTGCTCCTCTGGAATTGTGGTGTCGATTTGAACACAAATAATTCCACTGTATATGTATTAATTAGAAATGATCTGTCGGTAGAAGCTGAAGCTGTAGTCAATTGGAATATTTTCCCAATATATTTTAGTGGCATAAAATTGACTTGGAAGCTGTAAATCTAGGTAGCTATTTTTTCACCTGATGCAAATAGGCATTGTGCCTGATTACATTTTTTTTTCTTGATGCATGCACTGTCTCCATCAGCAGAAAAGATGATATCTTTATGACGCAGGCCGATTTTAAATTAAAAAATGTTTTACTGGGTTTCCTCTTATTCTATGATATGGCAGAGAAGGAGTTGTCACTCAGCAGGTGCAGTGGCACAGTAACTAAATTCATAGAACAGTGCAGCACAGAAACAGGCCCTTCGGCGGGCAATGTCTGGGCCAAACATGATGCCATGATGAACTCTTATCTGCCCGCATATAACCCATATTGCTCCATTCCCGCATATCCAGGTGCCCAGTCAATAGTCTCTTAAATGCGACTATTATATCTGCCCTTTGCAGCATATTGCAGGCATTTATCACTCTCTGTGTAAACAAAATCTTTGCCCCGCACATATCCTTTAAACTTTGACCATCGCACCGTAAAACTATGCCCTCTAGTATTTGATTTTTTCCCATTATCATAGAAAGGTTCTGACTGTTTTAGCGGACTTGGTTAGGCCGCATTTGGAGTATTGCACGCAGTTCCGGTCTCCCCAATACAGGAAGGAACATAGAGGCTTTAGAATGGGTGCAAATGAGGTTTACAAGAAAATGCCTTTCATAATTTTGTATACCACTATCAGGTTCTCCCCTCAACCTCTAAAACCAATCTAAGTCTGTGGAAGGGTCTAAACCAGAGATGCTGCCTGCCCCACTGAGTTACTCCAGCTTTTGCGTCTATCTACGTCTGTCCAACCTCTCCTTGCAGCTAATACATCCCTCATGTAGGCATCTTTCTTTTAAACCTCATTTGCACCCATTCTAAAGCCTCTATGTTCCTTCCTGTATTGGGGAAACCGGAACTGCGTGCAATACTCCAAATGCAGCCTAACCAAGTCCGATAAAACGGCATCAGAACAATTGAGGGATTTAAGTATAGTTAATTGAATCTGAAATAAAAAGTTGGTGTGAGCAATGATCACCATGAAACCATTGGAGTATTGTTGGAAAAACCCCTACTCCAATTCCTCTGAAGTAGGGTCCTGACCTGGAAAGTTTCATGTCCATTCCCTCCCCAAATGCAGCCTGACCCGCTGGGTTCCTCCAGCACTTTGTGTTCTAGCACAAGATTCTAGCATCTGCAGTTCCTTGTGACTTCATTGTTTGAGCTCCATGGATTCACTGTTGTCTTCTGGGGAGGGAAGCTACCAATTATGCCATGAGGTTATATCAAAACCACTATGAGAAATAACAATGTGAATAAATTTGGATGGAAAACCTGTCAACAACCTCAGCACTGGTCATGACAAAAACATCCAGAGTGATACTTACCAATATCTGAGACAAGTCAGAATTGGAAGTGTGTCCACTGCCAAAATGAATACTAGCTTGACACAGTGATATTCTTGATCAATGTATGCCCTGCCCTATTGTAGACAGTGGTGGAACAATAGACAATAGGTGCAGGAGGAGGCCATTCGGTCCTTCGAGCCAGCACCTCCATTCAATGTGATCATGGCTGATCATTCTCAATCAGTACCCCGTTCCTGCCTTCTCCCCATACCCCCTGACTCCACTATCCTCAAGAGCTCTATCTAGCTCTCTCTTGAATGCATTCAGAGAATTGGCCTCCACTGCCTTCTGAGGCAGAGAATTCCACAGATTCACAACTCTCTGACTGAAAATGTTCTATAGCAGGGTTAGTGTGGCCCTGCAAGTCCTCTCCATTCTCTCCTGATCTCATCAAAACTATTAAAAAAAGCAAGTAATCCTCTTTGCTCTTACAAATATTTCCCTCCTTCTGTTGATGAATCGTATTCCTCCACACTCTTTGGCGGAAAGCCCAGTATTATGAAGGTCATGCCCTGTACGTTTGCTATATATGCTTCAATGCCATCGCCAAAAAGAGCTCAGTAGTGTGGGGATCTACCTGAAAAACAATTTAATTTTGACCTCGCTAATCTGTCTGATGTACGGTCCCAACCCAATACGTCACCTATTCAAGTTCTCCAGAGATGCTACCAGACCCGCTGAGTTACTTCAGCCCTTTGTGTCTCATCTCTGTGAACCAACATCTGCAGTTTCTCGTGTCTCTAACAATGTATGTTGGGAAAAAATGACACAGAAAATAGGGCTTGTGTGAAATAAGTTCACTTTCAATAACAACAAATTTCTTAAAAAAGGGTTGACAAAAGGAGTTTGTGCATCATTAATACAGCAGAATTCTGTTTACCACATTCAAAAAGCTCCAGACCCACCACAATCTCACTCAATGGCCACTGTCAAAGTAGGGGACCAAGCATACTCTACCGAGTACTGAATAAAAGCACATGATATATAAAAAATTGGCCAACATAGAACATCGACAACATGCATGCTCAGCAGTTGAGATAATGTTCAAAAGCCAGCGTGAAGCAATCCCACAGACTGGATCAAAGAGCAGGCTTTGTGGTTTTTAAAGTCCAAGTTAAATAATTAATGGGTGGAGGTGGTTTCATCCCATCCATGTCGATTCCAGAATCCACCATGCAAGTGAAAAATACGTGGCTGGATGGATTAAATTCACACCATGCTGTATCAAGATTTGATTAAGAGCAACCACCCCAGTAACGGACTGTTCCAGATGCTACGGTCAGGCAAACGCCTCCGCTGTCACGCTGTGAAAACGGAGAGGATGAGACGGAGCTTCTTCCCACAGGCCATCATTACTGTCAACTTTGATAACCCCAGAGACTAAATTTTTGTCGACACTTTTTGTGCTATGTTTAGTAACTTATTAACTTTATTTATATGCTGTAACTGTAATTATTTTTGTGCACAACCCGCAGGCATTGCCACTTTCATTTCACTGCACATCGAGTATGTGTATGTGACAAATAAATTTGACTTGACTTGACTTGACTTGATCTCTCCAGCGGCTTCTCTGAAATTCATGACCACCAACACGCTGATAGTCAAGGACAGCAGACGCATCACTTCTAGGTTCCACTCCAAGTCAAAGACCCGTCCTCCTTGGAAATATATTATTGTTCTTTCATTTCCACTGAATTATAATCCTGGACCTTCCTACTTAATAGTTCCACGCGAGATTTACGTTGATTATTGTCACATGTATTGAGGTACTGTGAAATGCTTTGTTTTGAATGCTATTCAATCAGATCAGATAATACTATACTTAAATACAATCAGGACAAACTCTAATATTGGGGGTAGGGTATTGACATGGATAGAGAATTGGTTGGCAGACAGGAAGCAAAGAGTAGGAATAAACGGGTCCTTTTCAGAATGGCAGGCAGTGGCGAGTGGAGTGCCGCAAGGCTCGGTGCTAGGGCTGCAACTATTTACAATATATATTAATGATTTAGATGATGGGATTAAAAGTAACATTAGCAAATTTGCAGATGACTCAAAGCTGGGTGGCAGTGTGAACTGCGAAGAGGATGCTAGGAGGTTGCAGGGTGACTTTGATAGTTTAAGTGAGTGGGCAGATGCTTGGCAGATGTGGAATAATGTAGATAAATGTGAGATTATCCACTTTGGTGGCAAAAACAAGGAGGCAGATTATTATCTCAATGGTGTCAGATTAGGTAAAGGGGAAATGCAATGAGACCTGGGTGTCCTTGTACACCAGTCACTGAAAGTAAGCTTGCAGGTACAGCAGGCAACGAAGAAAGCTAATGGCATGTTGGCCTTCATAACAAGAGGATTTGAGTATAGGAGCAGAGGTCCTTCTGCAGTTGTATAGGGCCCACATTTGGAGTATTGTGTGCAGTTTTGGTCTCCTAATTTGAGGAAGGGCATCCTTGCTATCATGAGGAAATCTGTCATATGAGGAAAGATTGGAAAGGCTGGGCTTGTATTCACTGGAGTTTAGAAGGATGAGAGGGGATCTTATAGAGACGTATAAAATTATGAAAGAACTGGACAAGCTAGATGCAGGAAAAATGTTCCCAATGTTGGGGGAGTCCAGAACCAGGGGCCACAGTCTGATAATAAAGGGGAAGCCATTTGAACTGAGGTGAGAAAAAACGTTTTCACCCAGAGAGTTGTGAATTACTGGAATTCTCGGCCACAGAAGGCAGTGGAGGCCAATTCACTGGATACATTTAAAAGATAGTTAGATAGAGCTCTAGGGGCTCGTGGAATCAAGGGATATGGGGAGAAGGCAGGCACAGGTTACTAATTGTGGATGATCAGCCATGATCACAATGAATGGTGGTGCTGGCTCGAAGGGCTGAATGGCCTCCTCCTGCACCTATTTTCTATGTTTCTTTGTTTAGTAAAATAATGGAGCAAAGGGGAAGATACAGAAAACAGAATATAGTTTTCAGCATTGGAGTGCACCAGTTCTATAGACAAAGTGCAATATCAACAAGGGGGGAAAGTTGAATTGAACCCTGGCTTATGGTAGGACCATTAGGAAGCCTGATTACAAAAGGGAAGAAGGTGATGAGCACTTTCAAGTGATTACCTTTATAACAAGAATTGCTTTATTCAAGGATTGTGGTCAAAGAGTCATACAGCCTGGAAACAGGCCCTTCGGCCCAACTTGCCAATGGCGTCCAACATGCCCCATCTACACTAGTCCCACCTGCCTATGTTTGGCCCATACCCGTCTGAAGTTATCTTATCCATGTACCTGTCCAAATGTTTCTTAAACATAGTGATAGTACCTGCCTCAACTACCTCCTCTGGCAGCTCGTTCCATACGTCCACCACCCTTTGGTGTAAAAATGTTACCCCTCTGGTTCCCATTAAATCTTTCCCCCCCTCGCCTTAAACTTATGTTCTCTGGTTCTCGATTCACCTACTCTAGGCAAATAACTCTCTGTATTTCCCCGATCTATTCCTCCCATGATTTTGTATACCTCTATAAGATCGCCCCTCATCTTCCTGCACTCCAAGGAATAAAGTTCTTGCCTGCTCTCTCTCCCTTTCGTTCAGGCCCTCGAGTATGTTAAGAGCACACCCATCCATCCTATTACCCAATGTTTCTCATTCGAACCAATTCTCTCACACATGGACATCCTGATTCTCCATCTACCAATTTACCAGAGCCAATTAACCTGCTAACGAGTATATCTTTGAGATAAATTAGGACATTTTATGCAATAAAGAAGCTGTGTTTATATAAATTCCTTTACAACCTCACTTTGCCCACCAATGCTTTAGAGTTACTTCTCTTTGAAATGAACAGACGTATGAGCGGCACAGTGGTAGAGTTGTTCCCTCACAGCGCCAGAGACCCGGGTTCGACCCTGACCACGAGTGCTTGTCTGAACGGAGTTTGTACATTCTCCCTGTGACCTGCATGGGTTTTCTCCAGGATCTTTGGTTTCCTCCCACACTCCCAAGATGTACAGGTTTGTTGGTTAATTAGCTTGGTATAATTGTAAAAAATTGTCCATATTGTGTGTAGGATCATGTTAGTGTGCGGGGATCGCTGGTCGGTGCGGACTCGGTGGGCCGAAGGGCCTGTTTCCATGCTGTATCTCTAAACTAAACTAAACTAAACTAAGATATGGTAGTACAGCAACTAGTTTGTATACTTCCATAGCAAGATTCTATGGTTGGATACTCAATATTAATGAATTCAAAAAGGACAAACTTAGTCTTCTGCAAATAGCCTCATGACATCTTTTCCAGCCTTGGAAGGGGTGAGGAGAAGAGATTCAGGAAAAGTTGGGAAGTTAAGCACCCTTTCAGGACTACCATTGATGTGACATCTGACTTTTCAGTTCCAATCACTAGAGTCAAATGTGAAACTGCCTTCTAACTTGGAGGGAAGTGAGACACCACCGAAACTTGACTGATCAGCATATTAAACAAAAAAAGCTGGAAAATACGTCAGAGAAAGGTTATGAATATCCTTAATAAGTAATGGTTAAGAAAATTAGCCTGTTTGGTAGTTGCAATCTACTGGGTAGTCGCAAGGTAAGGCAACATAAAAGTATCAATACCTTAAAAAAAATGTACTTTACTGACTTTAAGAAAACGGTGTGATATTGTTATTTCTTACCAGTGCTAGCATTATGTGCTATATTATAGCTGAATGTAACACGTTTAGAAACGGAATAAAGCCCCCAACTTGTATCAACAAGCCTAGTCTTCAAAGATCATTTCTTTTTTCCATCTACGAGTAATTCCATTTCCCATCTCAGTAATCATTCCAGTCTCAATTAGATTGGTAATTTTGTTACAGTTTTGTACCAGGGGATGTGTTGAAACTGAGCAAGCAAAGAAGGATTTAACGTATTGTAGAAACAAAACCTTCTCATTATTTTTAAAGTGGAGATTGGCAGGTTCTTCATTAATAAGGGTGTCAAAGGTTATGGGGAGAAGGCAGCAGAATGGGGTAAATGGGGAAAGACAGATGAGCGATGATGGAGTAAGCTCCATGGGCTGAATGGCCTAATTCTGCTCCTATCACATGAATTTATAGAACTTATTAAGCTGAACCGTAGCCATTTGCTTGACCGTCCACGCCATTATATTCCTGATATCCCTACCATTCTCAGAAAATTCACTAAAATATCTGGTATCATAGACGGTGAAGATGGTTATCAAAAGTTACAGCAGGATCTTGATCAGCTGGGCAAATGGACCAAGGAATGGGAAATGGAGATAAGTGTTAAAGTGATACATTTTGGGAAGTCAAACCAGACCAAGAGCTTCACAGTGAAATGTAGGGCCCTGGGAAGTGCCAGCAATCTCCGAGTCGATAAGTGTTTTAACTCCCCTCCCCATTCCCACATTGACCTTTTAGTCCAGGGCCACCTCCATTGACAGTGTAAGTCCACATACAAACTGGAGGAACAGCACCTCATATTCCCCTTGGCTAGCTTACAACTTAATGGTACGAACATTGAATTCTCCAATTTTAGGTAACTAACGTACAATACTCTACACCCCTTCTCTCCCACTCCCCCCCCCCCCCCCCCCCACTTCCCTTTGCTCTACCTGGACTCGTACCCGTTTCTCTCTTCGCCCTCCCCTCCATCGAAATTCCCTCCTTTGGCTTCACAAATTGCAACTCTTCCATCCTCATCTTACATCTTTAGTCTTTTTTATCTCTGGCTTTTGTTCAACCATCTGCCTATCAAAAGCCCCCCTCACCTGAAATTCCAATAGGCTTTGACCTGCCTCTCCTCTCTTCCGGCTTTCTTCCTCCCCCCCCCCCCCCCCCACACCCACCTCCACTACCAGTCTGAAGAAGGATCCTGACCTAAAACACGGCATGTCAAACACGGGCTGGTGGGACTAGTGTAGCTGGGACATGTTGGCCGGTGTGAGCAAGTTGGGCTGAAGGGCCTGTTTCCACACCTCATTAATCAATGACTCTATGACTCTAAAACCTAAATATATTATTTTCTCAAACCTTAACTATCATACCAGCAAACTCATATTGGTATTAACAGTAATATCAGCTTAGTTCTAATTACCAACAGTTCCTTCTGTAACGGTCCACATTTCTCCATAGAAGATTGTAACGTACACCATATATTCAACGTATAATTAAGATTTTTTTTAAGTTATGATATAAACAGAATATTTAATGAAAATGTCACCAGTTTTACAGGCCCTAGCCTTTGGGCGTTTGCTGTTTATCCAGTCCGCCCACTCCTTGGGTACAAATCCATGAATGAGACTCCCGCAAGGATTTCTCTTTCTCCTCATTAAGTTTTTCAGCTGCGAGCTACAGTTGAGAACCAGCTTCCCGACTCTTGTCAGGGCTGTTTACTGCTTTTAATGATCCCAGGAATGAGTAGGTTAAGCTATGATGAGCGTTTGTCGGCCCTGGGCCTATACTCGCTGGAGTTTAGAAGAATGAGGGGGGACCTCATTGAAACATACAGAACAGTGGAAGGCTTGGATAGAGTGAATGTGGAGAGGATGTTTCCACGAGTGGGAGAGTCTAGGACTAGAGGTCATAGCGTCAGCATTAAAGAACGTTCTTTTAGGAAGGAGATGAGGAGAAATTTCTTTAGCCAGAGGGTGGTGAATCGGTGAAATTATTTGGCTGTGGAGGCCAAGTCAGTGAATATTTTTAAGGCAGAGATAGATAGATTCTTGATTAGTACAGGTGTCAGAGGTTATGGAGAGAATGTAGGAGAATGAGGTTACGAGGGAGAGATAGATCAGCCATGATTGAATGGCGGAGTAGACTCGATGGGCCAAATGGCCCAATTCTACTCCTATTCCTTAAGACCTTATGATACTAAAGCTGATTGTGAATGTATAGTGATAGTGGAGCTGGAGAAACCTTTTCAAAAGTAATTCTATGACTGTTGATTGGAAAATTAAGTCAGAGAGTTCCAGTGTACTGCCAGAGGAGTAAACAGCTTACCTTTATGTATCTTTAGGACAGAAGTATATAACACTAACCAAAATGTTAACTTGGAAAATAAATTTGAATTAAATGCAAGATCTACATTCAGAAATTCTCGTCCAACTTAATGATAGGATTGAGATTAGAAAATTGTTATTAACACAACAGCACTTTGCAGTCTACTAAACATCCCAAGTTGCTTTACTTGTTGCATGTTGTAATGTACTAAGAAAAATAAACCTAGTAAAGGATTCAGGTTTGATAGAGTTTCTTCAGAGACGTGGAGAAGATACTGGTAGGGGATTTCAGGATTAAGAGCTTGGACTCTTGGAGGTGAGGATACTTATTGTTTAATTATATTTATTGTTATTAGTTAAATATTTGTGTTAATAATTGAAGGAAGTCAAGAATACTCAAGAAACAGAATTGGAGGAATTCAGAGATGGAGGTAAAGGTAATTTACTAAAACAGTGAGAATTTTAAATTTGAGATATGATTGAACTAGGAACCAGATGAGCACAGTGTAAGGGCTGAGTTGGCATGACACAGTAGAGATGCAAAATTGTGTAATCAACATATAGCAGGTTTCCAGAAAAAAAATCCTACCAAACACCTCTATGTGTAGGAAGGAACTACAAGTGTTGGTTTACAACGAAGATAGACACAGAATGCTGGAGTAACAGCATCTGTCTAAAGAAGGTTCTTGAACCGAAACATCACCCATTCCTTCTCTCCAGAGATGCTACCTGTCCCGCTGAGTTACTCCAGCATTTTGTGTTTATGTGCAGATGCCTATAGATAGCAACATTGCTTCCTCATTCCACATATGGAATCGGATCCGTGATAAGACAGAACTTTTGTTTCAGATAGATTACATCGGTGAACTTTGCCTAACTGTTTTCTCACTGGCAGTTGATTTATACTTTGTGTGTTTCTTTTTGGACTGCATGTTTTAAATTCATATGTTTGACTGCTTGATAGGTTTTACAAACTTTGACAATGATTTTCTTTCCAAGTCCTTGCTCAGTTGGTGCATGGTTTGGAAAAGAAAATATCCCAGAATACGAAGCCTCAAATTTCAGTTACGTTCTTTGGAACACTGTGTTCTGTGAGAAGAGAGAGTGACTTTTTATGTTTACTTTCATAGAGTGATGTAAAAAGTGCATAATGTACAGGCACAGATCATGGGAGCCTACCAGTTAAAGGAGTTGAAGCAGTTGGAAAGTAATGACAATTAAATAATGACATTATCAATGACATAAGACTGCCTTGGCAACAAGAGTTTCACGCAGGAGAGAGAGAGAGAATATATATATATATATATATATATATATATATATATATATATATATATATATTATATATATGAGCAACACATAGATAAGTAAATTAAACAATTAGTAAATTAAGCATGAGCAACACATAGATAAGTAAATTAAACAATTATACATACATTGGGTAAATGAGGAGCCTGGAACAAGTAAATGAATGATTCATAGAGTCATGTAGCATGGAAACAGGGTCTTTGTACATGCCGATCAACATGTCCCAGATGTGTTAGTCCCATTTGTCTGCATTTGGCCCATTATACCCTCTAAACCTTTCCTATCCATGTACCTGTCCAATTGTACTTTAAATGCATGTATGTTATAGTACCTGTCTCAACTACCGCCTCTAGCAGCTGGTTCCATAAACCCACCATTCTCTGAGTGGAAAAAGTCACCACTTAGGTTTGTCTTAAATCTTGCCCCTCTCACCTTAAACCTGTGTCCATTGGTTCTTGATTCCCCTGGGTAAAAGATTCTGTGCATTCACCCTATTTATTCCCCTCATAGTTTTATACAGCTCGAAAAGATCACCTCTCAGCCTCCTGCGCTCTAAGGAAGAAAGTCCTAGTCTGCCAAACCTCCCCCTATAGCTCAGGCCCTCGTGTCCTGGCAACATCTTCATAAATCATCTTTGCATTCTTTCCAACTTAATGAGATCCTTCCGATAGCAGGGTGCCCAAAATGAACACAATACTCCAAACGAGGCCTCAAAAATGTCCTGTACAACTGTAACATACGTCCCAACTTCTATGCTCAATACCCTGACTGATGAAGGTCAATGTACCAAACACCTTCCTTACCACCCCTATCCACCTGTGACATAACTTTCAAGGAGCTTTGTGGCCCGTACTTCGAGATCCTCCTGCCCATAGCACTTCCCAGGCCCCTATCAGAAGCCCTTGTTTGACTTCTCAAAATACAACACCTCACACCTATCTGCAAGGTGTTATAATTCCTTTGATTTGATGTTGTGGAAAGAAAAAATTCTTTGATATTATTTGTGATGTAGTCAGCAAAAAAGATTACATAACAAAAAATAAATATTATACATTTCCAGCTGCATAGAAGGCTTTCTGGGGGAAAGAAACTGTTTGCGCTTCGGGCCATACACACTGGCAGCACTACTGAAAGACTTGGTGCATTGTATTTATTCAAGGTGGTCCATGAATCTGATTTAATGTAGAAAGAACTTAAAGGAGAAAATAGGAGGGCTAAAAGGTGCCATGAAATGTCATCGGTAAGTAGGACTGAGGAGAATTGCAAGGCATTTTATGTGTATATTGGGGCTAGAGGGTAACTATGGAAAGGGTAGGCCCACCAAAGGACAAAAGAAGGAATTTATACATGGAGCCAAAGTGGGCAAGATCCTAAATGAGGACTTTGCATGGGTATTCACTCAGGAGAAGGATAGGGATAATGGTGAGATCAGGGAGGGGTGTGTTGATATTCTCGAGCATGGCAATATTAAAAAGGAGGTAGTGTGTGTCTTCAAGGTAGGTAAGTCCCCAGGCCTAATGGAACATATCCCATGCTATAAAGAGACAAGGGAGGAGAATGTTGGGGCCTTGAAAGGAGATTGTATCCTTTTCAATGACAATGAGGTCCGAGAAGTCCCTGGTGGTTCTGGTCGAGTTGCTGCTTTGCAGCACCAGAGACCCGGGTTCATTGCTATCTAACAGGTGTTGGATGTACAGAGTTTGTGCGTTCTCCCTGTGACTGCGTGGATTTTCCCAGGGTGCTCCTGTTTTCTCCCACATTCCAAAGACGTACAGGTTTGTAGGTTAATTGGCTTTGGAAAAGATTGTAAATTGTCCCAATGTGTGTAGTGTATGGGGATTGCTGGTCGGCGCGGACTCGGTGAGCCGAAGGGCCTGTTTCCGCACTGTATCTCTACACTGAACTAAAATAAGTAGATATTAATGAATCATGCCATGTTTCCAGTGAGTTGCTGCCAGAAACGCTAATGAATCAATGGGCTTGTGTCTTCAGCCTTTCCGTTAATTTAGGTGGTCTTTAAAATTCACCTTTAATTTCTTTTGCTCCCCATTTCTCATGCCAGCAGCCCACCTCCTTGTTCCTCAGTACCTTAAGCATTTTTAGAGATTTATTCCCATGGCATGAATGTTACCATCAAGGCAACCCTTGTAGCCCAATGCAAATGTCCCTTGGGAAGGTTGGGTCAAGCTGTCTCGACCTTTGCCCAGACAAACAGTAAATAGCACTGGGCTATTTTGCCATATCAACAAGAATCACATAGAGTAAGCAGGAGTAGGAACTATTCACAAAATGCTGGAGTAACTCAGCAGGTCGGGCAGCATCTCGGGAGAGAAGGAATGGGTGACGTTTCGGGTCGAGACCCTTCTTCAGAGTAGGAACTATAGTTGGTTTTCTGCTTGTCTTCCTCTCCCTAAGCTCACTACTGATCAATACCTTTTAAGATCTGAGACCTGCCTCACTGTGCCAGGCATGTTCTTCACCCTAAAGCCATTTAATAAATGATAAAGTTACCCAAACTTCAGTTGTTCCCCATTTATCCGTAAGTTGTTTTATTTTGCTTTTTTTTTTGTTTTTACAAAACTTTTTTCATCCCAAAACAATAAATGTTGTCGGGAGCATTAATTTGAATCTATGCCAGACCGAAACTAATCTTATTTAAAGTCCTATTGATCACTGGACCACATGAAGAGAATAATTTGTTCACACCAGTGTCACCTGATTTGTTGCGACTATAGAGAGAGTATGGTGTCAAGATGATGAATGATCTTTCTCGGGGTTTAATAATGGGATGCATATTGCATTTTCATTGCAGTGTGTGATTAGATTGCATATATAGCATTGTGCTGCCCAGATACAGGTGAGGGTGCAGACTTTATTCCTTGCACAACTTACACCACTCCCCCCCCAGCCTGGGTATCTGCCCATCTCGGTATGTATTATTCATCTTCTATTCTAAACAGATGCACCTTGTCTTTTAAAGTTATATCATCAGCTACATTTGAGGACACTGTTGAGATGGAAGCATCCTTTGCTTTTTAGCAACGATGGTCCTATGTAAAATAATCTGGGCAATTACATCTATTCTGAAGAAGGACAGTGGGACACAAACACGAAGCACCATCATGTCCCCAATTCATCTCTCAAAGACACGATCACTGGCACATTCTGGGGGACAGAGGAGAGGATTTCTGTTTTTTCAGTTAAAAAGAGTGAATATGGATCTTTCTTCTTCGCCTGATCGGAGAATACTTGAAGCAAAAGCTAATGCATTCAAGAGAGAGCTGGATAGAGCTCTTAAGGATAGCGGAGTCAGGGGGTATGGGGAGAAGGCAGGAACGGGGTACTGATTGTGAATGATCAGCCATGATCACATTGAATGGCGGTGCTGGCTCGAGGGGCCGAATGGCCTTCTCCTGCACCTATTGTCTATTGTCTATTGTCTAAGCCTCGCCTGAATGTTTCAACATGGTCTTGATTCTAGAGGTTGTTTAATGGAATAATATTTTGTTATTTTAATGATCAGAATTAGGGCTTTGTTCTGCACAAAGAAACACCCAATTCATAAGTGAAAAATTAATATATGCCTTGAATGGTTTTCCACAATTAAATAGGTCACAAATCACACAGGATGGTCAGACTTTTCCATACCTGCATCCCCAATAGTCTGTCCCATTGCACATAGTTCCTAGTCCAGAAGTGCAAATCCACTATATCTTGTCACAAATACTAAGTGAACCAAGAGGTATGGGTTAGTGAAGAAGAATGGTGCTTAAGTTAAAGATTAGTTATTAAACTGGCGGATGGATTTGGTTTATTCACAAAATGCTGGAGTAACTCAGCAGGTCAGGCAGCATCTCGGGAGAGAAGGAATGGGTGACATTTTGGGTCGAGACCCTTCTTCAGACTGATTTGGTGCCTGGTGGATTTCAACAGGGGGACATTTCTCTATCTCATGAAGGTTATTGATGTTGGAATAGATACTTTAGAATTCATTAGAATGAAATATGGGGTGAAGTATGAAAGCTCGTTTCGTACATCTGTGAAAATATAAGATTATGCTGCAAGCCAACTGGTATTTAAGATGGAAAATGATTTGATAATCGTATATGCATCCCATTATTAAACCATGAGAATGGTTAGAAATTATGTTCTAAACGGAGGTACATATATATTAGGAAAAGCATTTGCCAACTCAGTCCCTTGAGCCTGCTCTGAAATTCAACAGAATCATGGCTGATGTAATTGTAACATCAACTCCATAATCATGCCTGCCTACAGTCAACCTTCTCCCTCTAGATAGAGGGAAAACTAGTACTTCCAGTGGGAAAGAACAGTAGAGAAAAAGATTGAGCTAGACTACCTGAGGTGATGTCAGAAAGCAGTCCTTGCACAAAATTAGTGAAAATTAAAGCTGTTAATTGAAAATCTTAAAAAGTGAGATGGAAGGCTTTTGGTTACTTAAATGCTGTTAAGTCAAGTGATAAGTGGCGTTAACGTACAGATCAGCAATGATTGACTTGGGACAGGATCTGGAGTCCGAAATAAAGTCTTTCTCTGGTTTAAATGTGGCTTTCTAAAGGTTGGCTGGAGGTTAAGGGGTCCTTCTCAAAGTCGATAACGCATTGATTGGCACAGATCAAAAAACATTGTTTTTTAATCTGTTTTCTTGTTCGTGACATGACAGTCAGACCTTGAGCATTAATAACAGTAACGGGAGTGCCCTTCACCTGCATTGCAGTCTGTGAGCATCCAGTTACCATTTGAGATAATGGCAAATGGCAATTTCCAATTCTTGAAAAAGACAGCAGTAGTGATTGAAGGAAATGGAACATTTCTGAACTGATTTCTTGTTAGCCTCAAAGAGTTCAGTGACAAGAAATCAATTGAACTTCATTCATTCTCTTTTACATACCTGCACCAACCACTTGGGCAATGTTCCCAACAATGCTTTCGGACCGTGCCTCTAACTTCACTGAAGGACAATGTATTTCACCTCAGCTTGGATCGTTGTGCCGAAAGTCATCCTCAGACAGGGCATCCAACCTTGTCCTGGGGTGCTACACCTAACATCATTGTAGAACAGGGCTTCTAACCTTATTCTGGGACCATACATCTCACCTTGTTCCTGGGACAGGGCCCCCTACCCCAGAACACTCTTCCAACTGTCGGCTGCTTCCAAAACTCAAGGCCCAAGAGTTTTTTATTGTCATTGTCCCAGATTTTATTTTATTGTCCCAGATAAAACAATGAAATTCAGTGCAAATCTAAGAGAGGTCTCCAGTATCCAGGGTGCTATATTTTAGAAGAGATGATAAACCAGGCACTGTCTGCCCTCTCAGATAGACAGAAGAATATCCCATGGCAGTGTTTTGATGGAGACTTGAGGAGTTATCCCTGAAGAACGATTTAAATAAAGATTTTCACTTCATGTTCAGATCATGGACCATGGCATTTTCTTGTTTGAAAATTGGCTGCCATTGTTTCCATACTTGGCTGCAAATAGTTTGTGACGAATAGTGCAAAGACACTGTATGAATATAATTCCTTGCGAGCTGAGATTTTACATTTGATTCTTATCCTCTGTGCTTCTATTAACCTCTCTGTGGTCTTGTCAGTGACCCAGACCCTCATAGCAGAGCCTTGCACCATTAGGTCACTTAGAAGGCACTCTGAATTACTCGTCATTGATAACTTCTAATTTTATTTTCTCATGTAAACTGTTACATTCGTCTCCCTCTGTTTTATATTTGTATTTATAGAGAATGGTCGAGTCATACAATGTGGAGACAGACCCTTCGGTCCAATTTGCCTACACAGGCCAACATGCCCCATCTACACTCGTCCCACCTGCCTTTGTTTGGTCCATATCCCTCCAAACCTGTCCTATCCATGTACCTGTCCAAATATTTCTTAAACATTGTGATAGTACCCGCCTCAACTATCTCCTCTAGCAGCTCATTCCATACACTTACCACCATTGGTGTAAAAAACGTTGTCCTTCAGGTTACTATTAAATCCTTCTTTCCTCATCTTAAACCAATACATATCTATCTATCTATCTCCTTCTTCTCTCTCTTCCATCTCTTTTGTCACTTTGTTGGATTTTCGGCTTCCCCCTTACTCCTGGTACTCTCTTGTGTGCCTCAGAGGGACAGGCAGCATCTCTAGAGAGAAGGAATGGGTGACTCTTTCTATCCTGGGCCTCCTCCACTGTCAGAGTGAGGCTCAATGCAAATTGGAGGAACGACAACTCATATTTTGTTTGGGCAGCTTACAACCCAGCGATTAAATACCTTCGATTTGTACCAGCATCTGCAGTTATTTTCTTTATACAACCCAGCGATATGATTTTGATTTCTCTAACTTCGAGTAACCTTGCTTTCCCTCTTTCTCCTTCCCTCCCCCATCCTTGTTCTCCGACAAGTTTCATTGCCCTCCTGATTCAATATTTCTGATTGTATGCCTCGTTGTCACCTTCCCCTCAGCTAACAATATACCATTCTACATTTCCTTGGGCATTGTCCCCTTTGATCTGTGTTTTCACACCTTACCCTTCCATATCTCTATGTCTCCCTCTCCCCTCAGACTCTCAGTCTGAAGAAAGGTCCTGACCTGAAACATCACCCATTCCTTCTCTCCAGATATGCTGTTAGTCCTGCTGAGTTACTCCAACATTTTGTGTCTATCTTTGAATGGATTACTTCACCTATATCTTTCTTCAAAGGTTCAATCATCGGTATTGCACATGCAGTGTATTTTCTAGTGAATAAAATGGCTAACGGCATGTCAGCTCTTTTAGACTTTAGAGATGCAGCACAGAAACAGGCCTTTTGAGGCACCGACTCCCAGCCTGCCAGCAATCCCCATACACTAGCACTATCTTACACACAAGGGACTATTTACAATTTTACTGAAGCCAATTAACCTACAAATCTATACATCTTTGGAGTAAACCGGAGCACCCGGAGAAAACCCACATGGTCACAGGGAGAACATACAAACTCCGTACAGACAGCACCCATAGTCAGGATCAAACCCGGGTCTCTGGTGCTCTGTTAGCAACTCTGCCTCTGTGCAACTATGCCACCCCTTTATACGAGAATGACGATAAACTGGTTTAATGAGCACACAGTTAGCCACAATTTGCATTTGTATAGCATTTTTAACATTATATAACGTCCCAACACTATCCATAAAAGTATTATAAGGATCGAAAAGCTGCAGCAATAAATTTAGGTGGAGGAAGTGGTTGGAACTGTGATGCCGAATTCTACAGACTCCTTTTTAACACTGCAATTCAATCCTTTTGAAGCTACTCCAAAGAGTTGTAAATCATTGTGGAATCCTGACTTTGGATACAGTACCTGTGTATCTAGTGCATTTAGTAATGAGTTTGCCTCAGTAAAGTCAGAGGAAAAGCATTCTCACTGTTACCTTGGGCATTTTTTTGCACATGCTTCAGTTAATGTTAGCCAAGCATCCATCTGTGTGGAAAAATAGCCACGACATAACTTGTGTTCTGGAAAAAAAAAAAAGCTCTGCTATGATTTATTTTGCAGTGCTTTATCAAAAGAGCTAAAGTGATAATATGTTAATGAAACAAATTTTCTGCGATTTTGGAGACACAGTAGGATGCAGATGCTCCAATCTAGAATGACAAACAATGAAGTATATAAAATTATGAGATTCCACAACAGTGGAATTTATGTGACTTTAAGGCATAGATCGGATAGAGAGTCAGAACCTTTTTTCAGGGCATAGCTTTACGGTCAGAGAGACGATGTCAAATAGAGGTGTGCTGGGCAGGTTTTTTTCTTTTACATGGAATGGTGGGTACCTGGAACATGTTGCCAGGAATGGTTGTAGAGGCAGATACAATAGTGAGACTTAAGAAGCTTTAATCCCCTGTGCCACAGGCGATTTTGTAGGCGACTACATGCGACTAGGCTGTCGCCACACGGTTGCCGGGGTGTCGCCTGTATGGGCGTGAGTCGTCTCCAAAGAGTTGTAGCGTTTTTCTGGTCGCCGCTGGATACTGAAATGTTTAAAAAATTTTGGCGACTGTTGGTTTGACGCCAATGATCGTAGCTTGACGTCTCCTGACGTAGGCGCTGTCATAGGTTGCCGCCAGGTTAGCGCCAGGTGATGTAGGTTGTCGCCGGTGCTGACTTCGTTGAATTCCATTGGCAACTACCTACGTCAACCGGCGACCGGCGTCAAAACCGGAGGCCAAAATGACGTGAATTGTCTTCAGTTGTCGCCGACACGGTCGTAGCTTGTCGAAGCTTGTCGTGGTAGACGTAGGTTGACTTCGGTTGTCGTAGTTTGCCGCCCGTGTGGCCGTAGGTTGTCGTAGGTGCGGTCGTAGGTGGACGTCCTAAGTCGCGACGATTGGGTCGCCGGTTGTCGGTAGCTTGCCGGAGCTTGACGTCGACCAGGTTTGTCGTAGACATTGTCATAGGGGGGGTCCGGTCGCCGGTTTTTCGGCAAACTGCTAAGACTATTGCAGTCGCCGGCAGTTGCCTAAAAAAACGCCTTAGTGAGACAGGCGCTTTAGATAGGCACAGGGACATGGAGGGATATGGATCATATGCAGGCAAAGGAGATTCATTCATTTTAGCATCATGTTCGGTATGGACATTGTGGGCTAAGGGTTTGCTCCTGTGCCGTACTTTTCAACGTTCTGAGTCCCTACAGCAGATTGTCTCCTGCATTTTGATAACTTTTCCCTCGTCATTATTCCTTGTGACAACACTTGACTGATATGAAAGCTAAGAAATACAGGCAACTGATTGATGAAATCCATTGATACAACATGATAGTGAACAGAGTTGGCAGAGGTGAACGCAAGAGGTGAAAATACACAATGGAAAACTAATTGCATCATGAGCTTGCACCTTTCGCAGTCTGAGAGATTGGAGTTCGTGTCCAGGGTCATGGCACAGTACGTAACTTCACTATGTGGAGATGCTGGATGGATTTATTGCTGATTGATTCAGTAGATTTCACCACACAAACCATACAGAGAATGAACTGGCATGAAAAGAATAGAGGAGGGCAAAGATGAACAACATAAGGCAGGAAGGAGCAAGGGAGAAAGTGGGTGTTGGTTTCTATTTCTATGACAGAGTATCAAAGTCATGCATTTATTTATCAGTCATTACATTTCACGAACATTATTTGTGCTTTGCCTTCAGACCAGAGCACAGGGGAGAGCTCAAGAATAAGGCAAGACATGAAATCTTTCCAGTTGCTTTACGTCACTTGGTCGTGGTAGTCATTTTTATGGAACAGAATTGGAAAGAGGAAGTGTGGCAAAGTCATTATCTGCAGCCTTTTGAGATGTCATTATTATGTAACCACGTCCTCATCCCGACCTCAATAATTTCTCTGCACCCCTGCTTCAGATTCCGCATTCTCTCTTGACACAGTTGCTTCTTGAGTCGGAGGTTGAAGGTCAAGTCCCTCCCCAGGAATGCGAGCACCAATAATCTGAATCTGGCACAGTCAGGGTGAGGGGACACTGTAACAAGAAGAATGCTATCTGTCTGATGAATTGAGCTTTGGTATATGCAGGAGATTACACTGGAATTTAGAAGGATGAGAGGAGATCTTATCGAAACGTATAAGATTATTAAGGGGTTGGACACGTTAGAGGCAGGAAACATGTTCCCAATGTTGGGGGAGTCCAGAACAAGGGGCCACAGTTTAAGAATAAGGAGTAGGCCATTTAGAACTGAGATGAGGAAAAACTTTTTCAGTCAGAGAGTTGTGAATCTGTGGAATTCTCTGTTTCAGAAGGCAGTGGAGGCCAATTCTCTGAATGCATTCAAGAGAGAGCTGGATAGAGCTCTTGAGGATAGCGGAGTCAGGGGGTATGGAGAGAAGGCAGGAACGGGGTACTGATTGAGAATGATCAGCCATGATCACATTGAATGGCGGTGCTGGCTCGAAGGGCCGAATGGCCTCCTCCTGCACCTATTGTCTATTGTCTATTGTCTAAACTATTTTCAAGAAGAACATAGGAGTCTCACCCAAGTACTGATTATTTTGTTTTACTATAAATCTCCTGCTTGAACCTTTCTATGCTCAAATCTTAGTTTAGTTTAGAGATACAGCATGGAAACAGGCCCTTCAGCCCACCGAGTCCATACCGACCAGCGATCCCTGCACCTTAACAGTATCCTGACTGACTATATCAACTGACTATATTGTGAATTTGACTATAAAGTACATTGTGGGATGGAATATATTTAATGCCCTGGATACATGAACGACTACAATAAAACTGGTTCCTTTTTTCATCCCCTGGGACAAAATGATAACAATAATTTTCTGATAGAAAAAATCTTCAATATGAAATATTTCAGAAACCAATTGACAGGATGGCAACCAAAATATGACCCTTACTACATTATTTAATTATTTATTACCATTGTTTTGTAAGACCTTAAAACCTCTGAATATTGTTTCTGTATTCAAATGAGACAAGCAGCAGTATAACCCTTTAAATCTGCTCTGTATCCCAAGGAATCTGCAAATTGACTTTTGTTGATTTGATGTATACCTTGCTTCTATTCTTAATGCCCCACTTTCAAAGTGAAAAGAAAATCATATGTTTGTAGATGGCGTGCATGATTGAAACAAAATTGCATATTTTGAGAGCTTGGTAGGATGTTCAGCAATCAAAGCACTAGAATTCAGACTGTTTGAATCTTAATACCATCGGACCTCAAAGAGCTAATTCACCAGGGTAACACTATAAGACCTTCATTATGAGGAAAACTGGCATCAGCTTTTGGAGTCCAAAGAGGTTTCATAAATTATTCTCAACCTTACTACATGCAGTTGTATGACAGGAATTGCTGCAGCAGTTGGTGAATTTAATTCACTATTCAGTTACATCAGCCATTGACTACTGTACAGAAATGCAAATCGTTCTCCTGGGCTTTTCAGATGAACTTTCTCATCCCGACATACACACACACACACACACACACATTTCCTTTGATGATAAGTGATTGTCTCTTTGAGATACTGACAATAGATGTATCCATTTGGTTGGTATATGGCAATAGTTATTTTATTATTTATGGCAGTATATTGAGCTTCACTACTACACTTAAAATAGTCATAATTAGTCACATTCTATCCAAATCCCTTTTTCTGAGCTGCAGAATTATCTTTATTAATGGAACCTTCAATCCTCAACCTTTATTAACAGTCCCACTGCACAATCTGGACTTTTCCATAATCCCCATTTATCCAAATAGCAGAAATACCGACTAGAAAGGAGAATCTGCTTACAACAGAGAAATCCACCAAGACTTTGAGAGGTTTGTTATGGCGCATATCAACTCCTACCTCAACAAGAGCCTCGACCCTGTACAGTTTGCCTACCGCCACAACAGGTCATCGGAGGATGCGATCTCACTGGCACTCCACATGCTGAACTTTTTTATTCTCATGAGAGGAATAAATTGGGTAGAGGCACAGAGATGAGGAAAAGCCTTTTCAGTCTTGAATGCATTCAAGAGAGAGCTAGATAGAGCTCTTAAGGATAGCGGAGTCAGGGGGTATGGGGAGAAGGCAGGAACGGGGTACTGATTGAGAATGATCAGCCATGATCACATTGAATGGTGGTGCTGGCTCGAAGGGCCGAATGGCCTACTCCTGCACCAATTGTCTATTGTCTATTGAACTTCCAGTGGATGATGTAGTGGTAATGCAGACAATACAGCTGTCTCAAATCTCCACCAAACCAGGTTTGATTATGAGCACCTGGGCTATCTTTGTGGAGTTTGCATATTATCCTTGTGACTCCTTGTGGGTTTCCCCCAGGTGCTTGTGTTTCAATCTTCATCCCAAAGACATGCTGGGTGTTAGGTGAAAGCTGTTACTATACTTGTTATGTCTTATGTTTAGCTTGGTTTAGTTTAAAGATACAGCACGGAAACAGGTCCTTCGGTCCACCGAGTCTGCACCGACCAGTGATCCCCGCACATTAACACTATCCTACACACACCAGGGACAATTTACATTTATATCAAGCCTTTTAACCTACACACTTGTATGTCTTTGGAGTGTGGGAGGAAACCGAAGTTTTCGGAGAAAACCCATGTAGGTCACGGGGAGAACGTACAAACTCCGTATAGACAACCCCCCCTAGTCAGGATCGAACCCGGGTCTCTGGTGCTGTAAGGCAGCACCTCTGCCGCTGTGCACTGTGCCGCCCGCCCCAAACATTACGTTTGGAATGATCATCTTTGTGATGCAGCTCTTCCTATTTCTCACGAAACCTTGCCTTTATAACTTCTCCAACGCTCCAAACCTTCCAATCTGGATTCTTGTGGATCCTCAAATTTACCCCACCCCCAATCAGTCGTATTGCTTTCAATTATCTCAACCAACCACTTGGTTGAGGATCCCCCTTCCTAAATCTCCTTGACATAAAGATGCTTGTTAAAGTCTTCCTGATCAACCTTTTTTGGGCAAATGTTCACCTCTCTCGCAACGTTTAAAAAAACATTTTAGCGGGTACACGGATAGGAAATGTTCAGAGGGATATGGGCCAAAAGCAGGCAGCTGGGACTAGTGTGGATGGGACATGTTGGTCAGTGTGGGCAAGTTGGGCTGAAGGGCCTGTTTCCCTGCTGTATGACTTCATGACTCTATGTCTCTCTTGCATTTGATTATGATTCGGTGAAGCAACCTATGACTTTTACAACATTAGAAATACTGCGTAAATGTAAATTTTTGTTAATAATAGATGTATTGAACATTCTCACCCCAGCTGAATGTTTCTTCTTGAAATCAAATTATTTCTAGTTTGCACTTTTTCTTGGAAATGTGATTGAATGAACAATAAAAACAGTAAGAGTTTCTATTCACCTGACAACATTAATATTAAAATACGGCCTGAGGTGGTACTTAGTTTGATGTAAGAATCAAACAAGAATCTTGCAGAATAGGGGACAGTGGGCAGTAGAATTTGTTAAGATGATTGAACGATCTGTCCTGGACCCAGCACACTGATGCAATCGCAAAGATAGTCCATCATTGCGTCTACTGTCTTCGAGGATTGAGGAGATTCAATATGTCAAAGAATACTCTCTTGAACGTCTACTGGTGTACAGTAGAGAGCATATTGTGTGATTGCATCACAGTCTGGTTTGGGAACTCGAATGCCCAGGAACGCAGTAGATTGCAAAATGTTGAACACTGCCCAGTCCATCACAGGTACCGGCTTCCCCACCATCGAAGTAATCTACAGGAGTCGCTGCCTCTAAAAGGCAGCTAGTATCATCATATCATCATAATGTCTTTGCATTATTAATGTTTGTTTGTTTTTTCATAGATATATATTTTATATATATAAATAAATATATATGCATATACTGCTTTAAGTTGTATATTATGATGTTTTCAGTTATTATTGTTTGTTATATATCTATGAAAAAACAAACAAACATTAATAATGCAAAGACATTATGATGATATGATGATACTAGCTGCCTTTTAGAGGCAGCGACTCCTGTAGATTACTTCGATGGTGGGGAAGCCGGTACCTGTGATGGACCTGTGATATATATATATATATATATATACACCTTATCTCCAGAGATGTTGCCTGTCCCGCAGAGTTACTCCAGCTTTTTGTGTTTATGTACAGATGCCTAGAGATAGCAACATTGCTTCATTTATCCAGGGGAACAGGAATAAAATGGAGGTTAAAATGGGTGGAGGTTTGGCGGGTAGAACCAAGCAATGTTAGTTGTATGTGGACTTTGAGGTTGAAGGCTAAGCCCAAGTGCGAAGACTGGTTCCAGGAAATAATATTTGGAGTCTGCCGTTTGCTATAAAGTAAGCAATAATCATAATGAATTGATGGATACAATGTAGATTCTACTGGCTTGATCAGTCTCAATTGGTAAAGTAAAGTCTTCTTTATGAAAATATCCATTGGGGCCAAAACAGAGTCATACTATACACAGATTAATATATGCTGTTTTCTATGTGTACTGGCACGTGTTTTTGCAAGGTTTCTTGGTAAAATGTTTCTTTCCTAATTGATAGCTGGAAGAATATGTCTGTGTCTGGGATGAGGAGAGGTGGGAAGGCAGGGTGGGGGGTGGAAATCAGTATACCATTGTAGCAATTGAATGACTAAATCAGTTTAGTTATGGTGGCACGGTGGTGCAGCGGTAGAGTTACTGCCTTATAGCGCTTACAGCGCCAGAGACCCGGGTACGATCCTGGCTACGGGTGCTGTCTGTACAGGGTTTGTACGTTCTCCCCGTGACCTGCGTGGGTTTTCTCCGAGATCTTCGGTTTCCTCCCACACGCTAAAGACGTACAGGTTTGTAGGCTAATTGGCTTGGTATCAATGTAAATCGTCCCCAGTGTGTGTAGGGTAACGTTAATGTACGGAGATTGCAGGTCGGTGCGGAATCGGTGGGATCAAGGGCTTGTTTCCATGCTATATCTCAAACTAATCATCAACTTTAATTGAGATAATCTCTGTTAAACCAGTGTACCATGTCCATTACACCAGAGTGGTCTTTCTTACTGAGATTGTGATTTACAATGAAAAGCAGCAACATATGTACATGAGAAACCAGGTTGGTGTCGTCCAGAATCAGACAACCGCATTCATTTCATTAACTTGGCCCTGAGGTGGAAGCGTACTGTGCTTATCCATCTTGTTGCATCTCTAGCGGTTTATAATATGCCTGTTTATCATTCATTGAATTTGTCTCCCGTTTTTTGTTTCTTCCTTCCAAGGCTTGAGCAGCACTTTGATATCTTCATGTAAGGCAAATGAAATGCATGAAGATGTGTGGGAATTTAGTCCATCACATTGTTCTGCTATTTAAAGATAATGGCTGATCCATGATCACAGAGTTATAGAGTCATTCAACATGGTTAACATATCATGAGTGTTTGATGGCACTGGGCTTATACTTGCTGGAGTTTAGATGGATGAGGAGGGACCTCAATTAAACTTACCGAATAGTGACAGGTCTGTATAGAGTGGATGTGGAAAGGATGTTTCCACTAGTGGCAGAGTCTAGGACCAGAGGGATGTACCTTTAGACAGGAGATGAGGAGGGATTTCTTTATTCAGAGGGTGGTGAATCTGTGGAATTCATTGCCACAGATGGCTGTGGATGCAAGTCAGTATTTTTGAAACAGAGATTGGCAGATTCTTGATTGGCAAGGGTGTCAAAGGTTATGGGGAGAAGCAGGAGAATGGGGTCGAGAGGAAAAGATAGATCAGTCACGATTGAATGGCGGAATAGACTTGAAGGGCCGAATAGCCTAATTCTGCTCATATGACATGACTTAACAATCAGGCTCATCTCATACATGCTGACCAATATGCCTGTTTAAGCTAGTTCCATTTACCTGGAATTTGACCCATTTCCATCTAAATCATTTCTATCTATGTATCTGTTCAAATATATATTTTATCTTGTTATTGTACCTACCTCAGCTAGGCACTCCTCCTACCCCCCACACTCCATCTGTCTGAGATGTAAAATCAACAACTGGTGATAGTAACTGCACAAAGAGTGTACAAGTGTGAAAACACACACCTACAGCGACCCGTTTCTTCCCAGCCGTTATCAGACAACGGAATCATCCTACCACAACTAGAGATTAGTGCTGAATTACTATCTACCTCATCTATCTACTACTGGACTACCTTTGATTGGACTTTACTGGCTTTACCTTGCACTAAACGTTGTTCCCTTATCATGTATCGCGGAATGCGATATACATTAATGACTTAGATGAAGAGATTAAAAGTACCATTAGCAAATTTGCAGATGATACTAAGCTGGGGGGTAGTGTGAATTGTGAGGAAGATGCAATAAGGCTGCAGGGTGACTTGGACAGGTTGTGTGAGTGGGCGGATACATGGCAGATGCAGTTTAATGTAGATAAGTATGAGGTTATTCACTTTGGAAGTAAGAATAGAAAGGCAGATTATTATCTGAATGGTGTCAAGTTAGGAAGAGGGGATGTTCAACGAGATCTGGGTGTCCTAGTGCATCAGTTACAGCAGGCAGTGAAGAAAGCCATTGGAATGTTGGCCTTCATAACAAGAGGAGTTGAGTCCTTCTACAGTTGTACCGGGCCCAGGTGAGACCGCACCTGGAGTACTGTGTGCAGTTTTGGTCTCCAAATTTGAGGAAGGATATTCTTGCTATTGAGGGCGTGCAGCGTAGGTTCATTAGGTTAATTCCCGGAATGGCGGGACTGTCGTATGTTGAAAGGCTGGAGCAATTAGGCTTGTATGCACTGGAATTTAGAAGGATGAGGGGGGATCTTATTGAAACATATAAGATAATTAGGGGATTGGACACATTAGAGGCAGGAAACATGTTCCCAATGTTGGGGGAGTCCAGAACAAGGGGCCACAGTTTAAGAATAAGGGGTAGGCCATTTAGAACGGAGATGAGGAAGAACTTTTTCAGTCAGAGAGTGGTGAAGGTGTGGAATTCTCTGCCTCAGAAGGCAGTGGAGGCCAGTTCGTTGGATGCTTTCAAGAGAGAGCTGGAAAGAGCTCTTTAGGATAGCGGAATGAGGGGGTATGGGGAGAAGGCAGGAACGGGGTACTGATTGAGAGTGATCAGCCATGATCGCATTAAATGGCAGTGCTGGCTCGAAGGGCTGAATGGCCTACTCCTGCACCTATTGTCTATTGTCTATTGTCTATTGTATCTGTACGCTGTAAATGGCTCGATTGTAATCATGTATTGTCTTTCCGCTAACTGGTTAGCACGCAACAAAAGCTTTTCACTGTACCTTGGTGCACGTGACAATAAACAAAACTAAATAGACTTCTGGAGATAATTGATGTAAAAACTTTCACCAAAGGGTAAGTGGGTCTGGAACTTGCACTGTAATTAGTAGTGGGAACATAAACTTACATTGTTTTTCAAAAATATCTTGGTGAGCATTTGAAGAATTGTAACTGGCTGTTAATTGGGGAATGGAGTTAACCTATATATATATTTTGCATTATGGACCCAATGAGTCATATAATTATTTTCCTCTGATGTACATTTCTATGACAGTTTGAGCTTGTGTGCAGAGATATCTCCTAATTATCCTTGGAAAAACTGGCTTTGTATCTTTGTATTTTTCTCCATTGTCTTGGACTCTCTTAGAAAGTAGTTTATCTTTATTTTGAAGAAGGTTACCAAAAGGCTCCCCAGCATGGAGAGAAATATTTTGAGTTGATGTTCTTTCATGAGAACTGATTTTCAAGTTTCAATCAGAATTGACAATATCTGAAAATATTGTCTGTCCATTTCCTTCCATGGATGCTGCCTGTCCCACTGAATCCCTCCAACAGGCTTTTTATGCTCAAGCTTCCAACAACAAAGGGTGGCACAGTGGCGCAATGAAGAGTTGCTGCCTTACTGTGCTAAAGACCTGGGTTCAATCCTGTCTAAGGGTGCTGTCTGTGCGGAGTTTGGACGTTCTCCCTATGACCGTATGGGCTTCCTCCAGGTGCTCCGGTTTCCTCCCACATTCCAAAGATGTGCAGGTTTGCAGCTTAATTGGCTCCTATCAATTCTCCGTAGGGTGTAGGTTAGAACTAGTGTATAGGCATTCGATGGTCGACGTTGGCTCGGTGAGGCGAAGGGCTTGTATCTCTAAACTAAACTAATCTCTGTGGCTCATTTATTTCTACATGCCTTATCAGTTCCTTTTAAAATCTTTTAAATGTTTGCGAACTCCCCCCTTAAATTCCTAATTTCTCCCATCCCTTAGGTTTTAGGTGAAGGGAAAAAGATTTAATAGGAATCTGAGGGGTATCTTTTTCACACAAAGGGTGGTAGGTGTATGGAACAAGCTGCCAGAGGAGGTAGTTGAGGCAGGGATTACCCAAACATTTAAAAAATAGTTAGACAGGTACATGGATAGGACAGGTTTGGAGGGATATGGACCAAACACAGGCAGGTGGGACAAGTGTAACTGGGACATGTTGGCCAGTGTGGGCAAGTTGGGCCGAAGGGCCTGTTTCCACACTGTATCACTCTATGACTCTCTGAAAATGCAATGCCAAAAATGTAGATGCTGGAAACCTGAAATGAAAAACAAATATGCTAGAAATAGTGGACTATATCTGTGGAGGAAGAAACTGAGTGAATATTTCAGATCGATTACTTTTCGCCAGAATGAGAAACGTTAAAGGCCAAAAGTGACATTAGTTGTGAAATCAAGCATGTTTTAAGCTGCAGGGAAAGGGAGATAAGAAGGGGAGTGTATGTAATCAGATGGAGATGGGAAGAGTACTGGTGGTATCAGGTGTGAAAGGGTGCTGAAGGTTTGATAATTATCTGCCTAGTTGAGGATATAAATAGAAGATGATGAATTGAAAAACAGGTGGAAAAATATAATGAAACTATGACTAGAAGCAAAATTCTAACAATGCCAGAAATATTAAGAAAAGTTTCCAAAAAAGAACTGATTGTTTTAAAGTAGTTTTTTTTTGTTATTGCAAGTCACTTTACATACACAGATCAGGAGGACGGGACAAAAGGGGAAAATAGGAGAGTAAGAGTGGGGCTGGGGGAGGAGAGAATGGGGGGTGTGGGGACGGGCCCAACGGGCCCGCTTTGCTAGTATTAAATAAAAACAAAATACTGGAAATACTCATCAGGTCAGGCAACATCAGTGTGGAGAGAAACCATTAACATTGTAGGCTTTCATGAGAACTGGTGTTTCCAGTTTGTATCAGAACTGACAAATTATCTGAAACTGTCTGAAGAAGCATCCCAAACTGAAACATCACTTATCAATGTTCTCCAGGGATGCTGCCACCCACAGAGTTACTCCAGCACTTTTGTGCCTTTTTAAAAATTTAATGTTAGGTCCTAAGGGCTTTAATGGTCCTGGTCAAACATGGGAGATACCTACAGGAGGCTTTATTATAACATTCTGAGAGCCCGAAGACACAGAGGTCAGGAAGCAATGGGAATGGGATGGAGGATTAAAGTGACAGGCAACTGAAAGCTCAGTGTCGCCTCTTCAGAATGAATGCAGTGCTACCACATTCAAATGTTAATATGGATGGACTTGTGGAGGCCAAGTCAATGGATATTTTTAAGGCAGAGATAGATAGATTCTTGATTAGTACGGGTGTCAATGGGAGAATGGGGTTGAGAGGGAAAGATACATCGGCCATGATTGAATGGCAGAGTAGGCCATGGGCCGACCGGCCTAATTCTGCTCCTATCACTTTTGAATCCCAAACATTTAATGAAAGGATGGGACTCTAAGAACATGTCTTTACAGAATAATTGCCAAGTTTAGTATGTAAATCTCTGAGAAGTTTCAAATCTTATCTATGTGCCAAGTTCAGCTTCACCCTAATGCTAATGTTGTCAGTCTTCAGCAATATGAATTACTCCATGGGAGTAATTTTCTTTGTGCATTTAGATTTTGTTTTAGAGATACAGCGCGGAAACAGGCCCTTCGGCCCACCGGGTCCGTGCCGTCCAGCGATCCCCGCACATTAACACTATCCTACACACACTAGGGACAATTTTTACATTTGGCCAGCCAATAAACCTACATACCTGTGTGTCTTTGGAGTGTGGGAGGAAACCGAAGATCTCGGAGAAAACCCACGCAGGTCACGGGGAGAACGTACAAACTCCGTACAAACAGCACCCGTAGTCAGGATCGAACCTGAGACTCCGGCGCTGCATTCGCTGTAAGGCAGCAACTCTACCACTGCGCCACCGTGCTGCCCTGAGACAGAACAGGTAATGGACCAGGTGGGGTCCTGGCTGTGGTGATGAGGAATTGGATTCCAGATCTACCCATATCTCTGCTGGCCCTGTACAATCGCAATATGGGCATTTACCTAACAATGAGGAAAACTAACCAAGCCTAACGTTCTCAAAAGGGCAAATCCAGTCAACCAGTTCAACAAAACAACAGAGGTTATTATTGACAATGCTATCAAGTTGGACTTACTTGCCAGTAATTGGGTCAACAAATGTTCAATTTGGGTTTTGCCTGGACCACCTTGCCCCAGTCTTTATCAAACCCTTTGGCCAAATGTGGATAAAAGAGCTCAATTCCAGAGATTGGGTGAGGGTGCCTATTGTTGACATCAGTGCAGTATTTGACCATGTTTGCCATAAAGGTTGCACAACTGAGTCAATGGGAAGCAAGAAGATAATTTTCAACTGATTGAAGAAGATGAGTGTATTGTTGGCAGAGAATCTCCTCAGCCCGAAAATCAGCACCGGGCGGCACGGTGGCGCAGCGGTAGAGTTGCTGCCTTACAGCGAATGCAGCGCCTGAGACTCAGGTTCGATCCTGACTACGGGCGCCGTCTGTACGGAGTTTGTACGTTCTCCCCGTGACCTGCGTGGGTTTTCTCAGAGATCTTCGGTTTCCTCTCACACTCCAAAGACGTACAGGTATGTAGGTTAATTGACTGGGTAAATGTAAAAATTGTCCCTAGTGTGTGTAGGATAGTGTTAATGTGCGGGGATCGCTGGGCGGCGCGGAATCGGTGGGCTGGAAGGGCCTGTTTCCGCGCTGTATCTCTAAATCTAAAAATCTAACTCCAGGAGCATCCTGGGCACAACCATCTTCAACTACTGGTGTAGGTGTGGTGTTAAACAATGATTATACAATCTTCACTTTCATTTGCATCTCTTCAGAAGTAAAATTGCCCTTGAGTCATGAGGTAAGATATAGAAAGAATTCAGGTAAAGCTCCAAGTCAAAATTGCCAGAAGCATATCAGCCCTCCAAGTGTTAGACAATCATAATCTATATACTAAAACTCTCGTTTGTTATCTTGTTTGTGACTGAACTTCAGCCAAAACGGTACACGATAGCGCAACAATTTTAGACTCACCTTACTCACCATTGTCACTTTAGTGATAATGCAAGTAGTTTTATTGAAATTTATATTTGTAAAGTTATTCACATTTTTAAGTTTAAAAGGAGTGGAGGGGGAGGAGAGAGGAGGGAGGGAGGGATGGGGGCAGGGAGGGGGGAAGGGAGAGAGGGAGGGAGGGGGGAAGGGGGGAGTGAGGGAGAAGGGAGAGGGGAGGAGGGGGTGGAGGAGAGAGGGGAATGGGGGAGGATAGGGTGCTGCACCAATGCAGGAGAGGTTTGGGCCCAATGGGTCCACTTGGTCTATTGTCCATAAAGGAGAGTTTAATCACCTACCCTTCATAATTAGCAGTACTACCACTGCTAAATTGCACGCAATCCTCAACGTGGGGGGCTTAATTTAACCTAAAGCCTTGCTGGAATAACCTTATAAGGCTACACGAGTGAATCATGGCAGAATCTGATTATAGGAAGATTAGACTGAAGTTGTTGTCGCTCCACAAGGTATGTAGCTTTGCAATCTTCTGTTATGTAATCTTCTAAAGTCAATCATCATTCGAGCCTTAGGTGTTTACAAATAGAAAAAAAAAACTCCTATTTGAGCTATGCTTTGCTGTGAGGATTTTAATGGTGTGCCAAGGTAAATTATTGAATAACCTCTTGAACAAACTCTCCCCTCAAATAAATATTTCAGAATGTTATGGATATCAAGAATTTAATTTTGTCAAAGGTTTATTGATAATATTTCAGCTTCTTTATTGAACTCATGTGAATGTTCTGGACTTTATTCTGTGCTCTGTAAAATGTTATTTCAAAATTGACCTTTTTATTTCCTGGTTTGGCGTTGGTGAGCGTTCTTCAATGTTTGCCCTGCTTCAAGGCAACACGGTTGTTGAACTTAAGAAATCTTGGGAATTAGCGCTGAACAGCAACGGATGTTGGACAGAGTCCGGGGGGGGGGGGGGGGGAGGGAGTGAGGGGGGGAGTGGAGAGGGGGGGGTGCACGGAAGCAGTGTAGTCACACCACACTGCAGATCACTTAGTCTTTGTCAACTGATTGTACTGAGTGGCCTCCTGTGAGTACCATTACTTTGCCTGTGTTTGCAATTTTAGGCCTTTATCTGTATTATCAGAACTTATTATGTCTGAGCTGAAAATTTTAATAATATTTAATTTAAGAAGCACGTATTTGCTTTTAGTATTGACCTTTGTTTCACATCTGAGTGACTGTCAGAATTTGGTATGTGCACATTTGCGTGTACAAATGGATATGTATGTACACAGTCAAACAAAAGTGTGAGTGTATGTTATATTACACAAAATGACAGGATCCTGTAACTAAACCATGTTTAGGAGCTCTCCTGTCAGAATATCCTAGATTAGAGATCAACATAAAACAGTAAAAAAAGTATTATTTGTGAAGCAAAATAATGAATAAAATATAGCTCTATCTTGGAGCTTTCAATGTGTGGATTACATTCAGTAATAGGCAGACAATGGTTTCAGATGGTGTCATGTTGCATGAGTGTTGTGACACAAGGCATGAAATAGATGATGTAATTTAGAATGGAACATTAACACTATTATTTAGCACTTTGAATTGAACCATTAAATATGGGATTTGCTGTAAGAAGTCTGGAGCACAGCTGTTGCATCAATGTTTCATTAGCTTCCGTGGTAAATGATATATTATGATACTTAAGTCTGTAATGACTGACATTTTCAGTTACCTATGTTCTCATTGTCTCCCTTTTCATTGTATCTCGACAAATAAATATAGATATTGCAAGGACACATGCCATTGCTCATATAATTTAATAGATGCAGAAAGCTGCAGATTGCTTAAAAATATTTGTATTTGTTGCAGTGTTAACATTTGAGAAACAAAACGGTTTATAAAATCTTTGAGATTAATCATGTTAAAGACTGAACGGAGATTATCAACATTTCTTCAGAAGGTAGACACAAAATGCTGGAGTAACTCCATGGGACAGGCAGCATCTCTGGGTTGAAGGAATGGGTGACGTTTCGGGTCGAGACTGAGGCGGATAGTCAGGGTTGAGGAAGACAGAGAGATACAGCAGGGTGGGGTGTGAAATAAGACATTAAAGGGGAGAGAGAACAAGGAAAATGTAGAATAGATCATTGTTAGCTCGGAGACGGTGACAACGAAACACAGAGATAAAATTAAATCAGGGGGACAGTCAGACTGAGCAGAGGAAGGGAAAGCAACATTTCAACTTTAGGCAATGAGAAAATGGCCTTGTCACTTGCTACTCTGAATTCATCTTCACGGTGCTGGTGATTAACCTGTCATTATTGACCTGACAACTTATTAAGCCTCCCTTAAGTAGAATTTTTGTTGTTGTCTATTTCCCTGTGTTCTCTCAAACCCCCGGACACACACAATAGTTTTGTCGCAGGTAGACACAAAATGCTGGAGCAACTCAGCGGGTCAGGCAGCATCTCTGGAGAGAAGGAATGGGTGACGTTTCAGGTCAAGACCCTTCTTCAGACTCACAACAATGGTTTTGTCGTTCTAGTTGAACCAAGCCCAAAACGACACAAGCCCATACAACATCGTGATGTAGTTGGATTTTCCAGTAGTACTGACATTTAGAAATTCCACAGGCTATGCTTTACTGTGAGTGGTGAAAGCTGTAAGCTGACATATGTTGCTGTGAGAGAATAGTGAGCAGACAATAGGTAAGCAACCGCAGAAGGCTTTGAACTCGTGCCTTCGTGGATAAACAAAATCTATCAAGTGCTGTAGAAGCAATTTCATATTTTCAGGAAAGTGGAGTTGGATTTGATAAACATGTTAGATACTATGTTCCAGATTAAATCCCCTACTTTCAATAAAGAACCTGCATTTCCTCTGTGCCTTTCACAAGCTCAGGATATTCCCACCAGGTGATCTTTGAAAATGGAGTGATTCAATGTAGTGAATCAATAATTCAACTAGATTATTTTGTTTAGTTTAGAGATACAGTGCAGAAACAGGCCCTCCAGTCCACCTAGTCCGCGTCGACCGGCAATCATCCCGTACACTGGCATTATCCTGCACACTGGAGACAATTTACAATTTTATCGAAGCCAATTAACCTATCAACCCGTACGTCTTTAGAATGTGGGAGGAAACCGGAGGACACGGAGAAAACAGTCACGAGAAGAACGTGCAAACTACGTACAGACAGCACCCGTATTGAGGGCGTGCAGCGTAGGTTGAGGGCGTGCAGCGTAGGGCCTGCAGCGTTGCTATTGAGGGCGTGCAGCGTAGGTTTACTAGGTTAATTCCCGGAATGGCAGGAATATCATATGTTGAAAGACTGGAGCGACTAGGCTTGTATACACTGGAATTTAGAAGGATGAGAGGAGATCTTATCGAAACGTATAAGATTATTAAGGGGTTGGACACGTTAGAGGCAGGAAACATGTTCCCAATGTTGGGGGAGTCTAGAACAAGAGGCCACAGTTTATGAATAAGGGGTAGGCCATTTAGAACTGAGATGAGGAAAAGCTTTTTCAGTCAGAGAGTTGTGAATCTGTGGAATTCTCTGCCTCAGAAGGCAGTGGAGGCCAATTCTCTGAATGAATTCAAGAGAGAGCTGGATAGAGCTCTTAAGGATAGTGGAGGCAGGGGGTATGGGGAGAAGGCAGGAACGGGGTACTGATTGAGAATGATCAGCCATGATCACATTGAATGGCGATGCTGGCTCGAAGGGCCGAATGGCCTCCTCCTGCACCTATTGTCTATTGTAATCAGGATCGAACCCCATACCTGCTTAAAATCTAACGATGCTCAGTGACTGAATCTCTGCATTCCTCTTGTATACAGAAATCTGAAGACCCTCTACCCTCTGCGTGAAGACATTTTTTCTTGTTTCTGTCTTGAATAGTCCACCCCTTTAACACCCTATTTAAGGAAAATATAAGTCTACATCTATTCCATTAAGCCCGTTAAGGATTTTCTGTTTCAATGAGATTACCTCTCATTATTGCTTGGGGGACCACCGCGAGGGGGGGAGGGGAAGAACAATGGAGGACCCGGCGTGGCGGGAACGATGTGGGGGGGGGGGGGGGGGGAACAAAAGGAGGAGCCGGCGTGCTTTGTAACTTTGTCAGCGCCGTAGGTGCCCGCTATTTGTATACATTGGGTATGCAAGCAAAGAATTTCACTGTGCCTTGCCACATGTGACAATAATGTATTCCATTCCATTCCATTCCATCCCATTATTCTAAACTTGAGAGCACAGGCCCAGTCTTCTTATTCTCTTCATACTGACAAACCTGCCATCTCAAGAATCAATCTAGTAAAACCTCACGGTACTCCCTCCATCTTAAATATATCCTTCCTTAGTTAGGGAGACCAAACTTGTACACAATATTCCAGATTCCTTCTCACTGGGGGTGCATACTTGAAGCAAGGCATCTCTCTATTCTTTTCCAAAAACCCTCTTGCACTGTTTGCTGTCTGAATTGTTTGCTAAACACTCATGTTAAAAATCAGTGATTTGTATATAAGCATATTCAGGTCTGTCTGCCAACCAACACCTTTCATTCTTCTACCATGCAAAAATACACTACATTTCTATTTGTCCTACCAAAATGAATGAAGGATCAATACAAGCCAAAATTCTGGAAATAATTTTCCCTGTTTTTCCTGAGAATCTCACCTGAAATATAAAATCCATTACATTACTTCCTCAGTCTTCTAGTAGTTCCTATTACATAGTAATACACCCCCCCTTCCTCTCTTCCAGTTTTCTTCCCCTACCCCCCCCCCCCCCCCCCCCGATCAGTCGGAAGAAAGGTCCTGCCCCAAATTGTCACTTATCCATGTTCTCCAGAGATGCTGCCTGACCTGGCTGAGTTACTCCAGTACTTTGTGTCTTTTTTGTTTTGTTTACCAGCATCTGCAGTTCCTTGCATTTGCCTTGGGAGATATTAGGGCATAGATTCAAAGCTTGGTGACGGAGATATTTTAATGGACGGAAGGGATGTGTGCACGGAATTCCAGGGTTCTGGACTGTGGCAACTGAGAGCTTAGCCACTAATGCTGGAATTACGAAATTCAAAGCACAAATGGGCTGCATTGGAGTGTGCGGAAGAACACTCTGTTTTTAAATGGTTTAAATTAACACTTTTGCAATTACTCTTTGAGCCCAATCAAAGTGCAGAGTGGATTGCAGCAGAAACATGATGGGAACTGCTGTGTTGTGCACTCTGTCTGATTTCGGCCCCCTAGGATTCGCTGGCATGGTTACTGCTGTAAATCTCTTCAGCTGACAAAAGTGATTTTTACTTCAAGAATGTCAGCTTAACCCCCAAGAGATTCTTTGTGAACGACTAATGAAGGTATTCAAATGCATAAAAGAGAATTTTACAGGGAAGTTTTATTGTTGTGAATTTGCAACAAAAAAAAAGTTACAAGGTTATTTTCAGCAGTTTATTTTAACCAGTGTACTAAGCTCTCCGGTTTGAAAAAAAAAACCCCAATGTTGATGATTAAGCGATGATTGACATTTTTTGTTGTTGTTTATTTTCATCACCACCCGTTTGTTCTTTTCATAGAAACATAGAAAATAGGTGCAGGAGTAGGCCATTCGGCCCTTCGAGCCTGCACCGCCATTCAATATGATCATGGCTGATCATCCAACTCAGTATCCCGTACCTGCCTTCTCTCCATACCCCCTGATCCGTTTAGCCACAAGGGCCACATCTAACTCACTCTTAAATATAGCCAATGAACTGGCCTCAACTATCTTCTGTGGCAGAGAATTCCACAGATTCACCACTCTCTGTGTGAAAAAAAACTTTCTCATCTCGGTCCTAAAAGACTTCCCCCTTATCCTTAAACCGTGACCCCTTTGTTCTGGACTTCCCCAACATCGGGAACAATCTTCCTGCATCTAGCCTGTCCAACCTCTTAAGAATTTTGTACGTTTCTATAAGATCCCCCCTCAATCTTCTAAATTCCAGCAAGTACAAGCCGAGTCTATCCAGTCTTTCTTCATATGAAAGTCCTGCCATCCCAGGAATCAATCTGGTGAACCTTCTCTGTACTCCCTCTATGGCAAGAATGTCTTTCAAATTCTGTAGCTGTCGAGTGCCAATTCCTGAATATGGAATGAGTGCCAGTCAAGAAGCATGGCAATCAGAATGCGTAACATTAAATAAAAGCACTTGAAATATGACCCATCATGAAATGCATGCTGTCACGCTGCTTTTATAAAGCGAATTGAATTACTCCCAAGCCTCAGTAATATAAGGTACGATACTAAGGTGAAAGAAGATCTAGGGAGATGACAAAAACTTAGCAAGATGAAGTTCTTGATATTTGGTGTCATTGTAATATTAATTGGAATAGAAGCATCAAAAGGTAAGGGCATTATGAATCGGGCAGATTATCTACATTATTCATGCTCTGTCAAAAAAGGTCTTTTATAGTTCTAACTGCAAACACAATAGGCATAACTGTTATAAAACACCTTGCCTCTCTTGGGAGTTTGACTCCAAGTAAAAAAAGCACTAATCTGAAATGTTGTGCTCTTAATAGATACATTAAGTTCATGTTCCTCCTTTTTTCACCACTTAGACAAATAGGCTTACACTTTCTTGCAGTCTGAGAACAGTATTTGACACACATCTTCAGAGATTTCTCTGAATAGTCGTGGTTTATGGATCAGGTTTTGTCATTATTCGTTGTCACTCTTTTTGGGCTTGGCTTCCTTTCTGACTTGATAATTAAGCAAGGGATGGTGGGATAAATGTGAAACTTTGCCAGACTCATTAAACCTTTGTCCTGTCATTGTATGAAGAAGAGTTTTTGAAAGAAAATCATTGCACTTGACATTCTGGTATAGGCCTCGGTATAGCAAAGAGATTCATGTGAAAACATAGAAAATACTTATTTATATGAATAAGGTGAAATGCAATGAGAAATATAAGTTAAATGTAGTGTATTGCCTAAAGATGGCCAACATGTAGACCAGTTTGAGTGGAAAATACATGGCTGAACTTCTTCAGAAATATTTTTAATATTCTAATTGGTTACATTTCCAGGTATCTAATTGGTAACATAATCATTTTGGGAGACTGGTCCACATGTCCAATTACTGATCCAGTTCCAGTCACAATCCCAATGCAACAATAAAGTGCAGGATGTCTGTGCTAAACATGATACTAATTTAAACTAATCTCATTTGCCTGTGCATGGTCCATGTCCCACCATTCCCTGCCCATGCATGTGGCTGTCTAAATGCCTCTTAATGTTTGCTATCACATCTGCTTCCACCATTTCCCCTCGCTGGTAGCGTGTTCTCGGCACTACCACCAAGTGCATGTGTGCGTGTGCGTGTGTGTGGGTAAAAAATGAACCTCCTAAATCTCCTTTCAACTTTTCCTTATGTCCTCTCTTTTGACATGGGGTTGACAAATTGGGAGTACAAGGATGGAGTTAAAGGGGAAGAAAGTACAGGAAAAGTTACGAAAGACACCCAAATTGATGGGACGGAAAGTTCAAGAAGGGATAAGAGAATAAGGTCAGGTGAAATAGGAACCGGTGTGAGAGGAGAGGTGAATACTGAATTAAAAGTGGTATATATGAATGTGCGAAGTATAAGAAATAAAGTGGATGAGCTTGAGGCTCAGTTAGAAATTGGTATGTATGATGTGGGAATTACAGAGACATGGCTGCAAGAGGATCAGAGCTGGGAACTGAATATTCAGGGGCATACGTCCTATCGAAAAGATAGACAGGTGGGCAGAGGGGGTGGGGTGGCTCTGTTGGTAAGGAATTAAATTCAGTCCCTTGCGAGGGGTGACATAGAATCAGAAAATGTTGATTCATTGTGGATAGAACCGAGGACTTGTAAGGGTAAAAAGACCCTAATGGGAGTTAGCTACAGGCCCCCAAACAGTAGCCTGGAGATAGAGTGCAAGTTGCCATGATCAGCCATGATCACATTGAATGGCGGTGCTGGCTCGAAGGGCCGAATGGCCTACTCCTGCACCTATTGTCTATTGTCTATTGAGTTAAAATTAGCATGTAACAAAGGTAATGCTACGGTGGTTATGGGAGATTTCAACGTGCAGGTAGACTTTTCCACACAGAGAGTTGTGATTTTGTGGAATTCTCTGTCTCAGAAGGCAGTGGAGGCCAATTCACTGGATGCATTCAAAAGAGAGTCAGATAGGGGTATGGGGAGAAGGCAGGAACGGGGTACTGATTGTGGATGATCAGCCATGATCACATTGAATGGCGGTGCTGGCTCAAAGGGCCGAATGGCCTACTCCTGCACCTATTGTCTATGTTTCTATGTATCTATGACATTTGGAAAAAAGGCCCTATAGATGCCACTCAGAATTGTATATAATTTTATATACTTTCTATCAGGTCTGGGCGGCATGGTAGCGCAGCGGTAGAGTTGCAGCCTTACAGCGCCAGAGACCCAGGTTCGATCCTGGCTACGGCTGCTGTCTGTATGGAATTTGTACGTTCTCCCCGTGACTGCATGGGTTTTCCCCGGGTACTCTGGTTCCTTCCCACACTCCTATGGCATACAGGTTTGTAGGTCAATTGGCTTCGGTAAAAATTGTAAATTGTCCCTAGTGTACAGGATAGTGCTAGTGAACGGGGATCAGTGGTCGGTGCGGACTCGGTGGGCAGAAGGGCCTGTTTCCACGCTGCATTGCCTCAGAAGGCAGTGGAGGCCAATTCTCTGAATGCATTCAAGAGAGAGCTATATAGAGCTCTAAAGGATAGCGGAGTCAGGGGGTATGGGGAGAAGGCAGGAACAGGGTACTGATTGAGAATGATCAGCCGTGATCACGTTGAATGGTGGTGCTGGCTCGAAGGGCCGAATGGTCTCCTCTATTGTCTATCTCTAAACTAAACCAAACTAAACTAAAAGGTCACTCCTCAGCCGTCTGATGCTCCACGGAAAACAATCCGAGTTTATCCAATGACTCATTCTCGTCATAATGCTCTCTAATCCAGGCAATGTCTCATTCTCGTCATAATGCTCTCTAATCCAGGCAATGTCTCATTCTCGTCATAATGCTCTCTAATCCAGGCAATGTCTCATTCTCGTCATAATGCTCTCTAATCCAGGCAATGTCTCATTCTCGTCATAATGCTCTCTAATCCAGGCAATGTCCAGGTGAAACTCTTCTACACTTTCCACATTATTCCTGTAAAATTCAAATATCATCTCTTTTTAATTATTTGTAACTCAGGGACTCAAAAACAGAAAAAAGCATGGCTCCATTCACGTAGTCCCAAAGAGCTAATCACAAATCCATTTAGCTTTGACCAAACATTTGATCAAGGAAGCACATTTTTTAAGAATGTTTTAAGGATTGACAAAGAGAGTTCTCTGGAGATTATCCCAGTACCTGAGCCCAAATTAGCTCATGATACAGATATCGTATAAATGGCGGTGAAGTGAAAAGCAGGAGGCTACATCTCGAGGAACGCAGAGATCAAGAAAGTCTTTTGGGTTAGAGGAATCACAGAAATGGAAAGGATGAAGCAGTTGAAGAATTGTACAATATTGGAATTTTTCAAGAGTCTCATGGTATCAAGAAAAGAAAGTATTTTTTTCATGATGGCTGTGTCACCTACTCCAGGTTGGACACCCTCTTTGATCTTTATGGTACAGAATTTAGCCCTTCAGCTCACCAAAACTCCAATAGTTATACCTCTTTGAGAGCAATCTGATATGTCCCATATTTTTGTTTGAATCCATGGCATTACAGGGAGATGCAGCACAGCAGCAGCTTCGACCCATCATCGATCGTGTATTTAGAGTAATCCTACATTAGCCCCAATGTTTTCATTCTCATCAACTGCTCCCAGGTTCTACCACCCTCCACACACCGGGAGAGATTAACCTGACAATGTGTCGCTGCCTTTGGGATGTGGGAGAAATCAGAGCACCTAGGGGAAATCCACACAATAGACAATAGGTGCGGGAGGAGGCCATTCGGCCCTTCGAGCCAGCACCGCCATTCAATGTGATCATGGCTGATCATTCTCAATCAGTACCCCGTTCCTGCCTTCTCCCCATACCCCCTGACTCCGCTATCCTTAAGGGCTCTATCTAGCTCTCTCTTGAATGCATTCAGAGAATTGGCCTCCACTGCCTTCTGAGGCAGAGAATTCCACAGATTCACAACTCTCTGACTGAAAAAGTTTTTCCTCATCTCAGTTCTAAATGGCCTACCCCTTATTCTTAAACTGTGGCCCCTTGTTCTGGACTCCCCCAACGCTGGGAACATGTTTCCTGCCTCTAACGTGTCCAACCCCTTAATAATCTTATACGTTTCGATAAGATCTCCTCTGATCCTTCTAAATTCCAGTGTATACAAGCCTAGTCGCTCCAGTCTTTCAACATGGTCACAGGTTGGACATGCAAACTCCACGCAGACAGAATCGGAGATCAGGAATGAACCCTGGCTTCTGGTGCTGTGAGGCAGCGGCTTTACTCCCTCTGCCACATTAATGCCTTTTTTAATGGTGCTTTGTTTCAGCAATCATTTAAGTATAATTAATGGATTCTGCTTTAACGATGGTTAATGCGGAAGTGGTCCACATTCTAATATGGAAGCTCTCGCTCCAAATTCCCCTTTAAATTTCTCCTTGCGGTACCACTATCTTCATAAGTTTATAAATTCAGGGTTACTAGTAAACTGAAGAGGAATGGACTACTGGAGCTGCTACCTCACAGAGCCAGAAACCCAGGTTTCAGTTTAGTTTATTGTCACGTGTACCGAGGTACAGTGAAAAGCTTTTGTTGTGGGCTATCCGGTCAGTAGAAAGACAATACATGATTACAATCGAGCCGTTTACAGTGGGATTCATAAGTTGGAGGAACAAAATTAGGCCATTCGGCTCATCAAGTCCACTCCGCCATTGGCGAACATGGCTGATCTATCTTTCACCCTCAACCCCGTTCTCCTGCCTTCTCCACATAACCCCTGCCACACTTACATATTTGGCTTTTTCTTTTAAGCGATACAGCGCAGAAACAGGCCCTTCGGCCCACCGAGTCCACGCCGCCCAGCGATCCCCGCACATTAACACTATCCTACACCCACTAGGGATAATTTTTACATTTGCCCAGCCAATTAACCTACAAACCTGTACGTCTTTGGAGTGTGGGAGGAAACCGAAGATCTCGGAGGAAACCCACGCAGGTGATCATCATCATCATCATATATATACAGCCGGAAACAGGCCTTTTCGGTCCACCAAGTCCGTGCCGCCCAGTGATCCCCGTACATTAACACTATCCTACACCCACTAGGGACAATTTTTACATTTACCCAGCCAATTAACCTACATACCTGTACGTCTTTGGAGTGTGGGAGGAAACCGAAGATCTCGGAGAAAACCCACGCAGGTCACGGGGAGAACGTACAAACTCCTTACAGATGGCGCCCGTAGTCAGGATCGAACCTGAGTCTCCGACACTGCATTCGCTGTAAGGCAGCAACACTACCGCTGCGCCACCGTGCCGCCCATTATAACTCTCATATTATATTATAACTCTCCTTCGTTTGTCGAGTATCGCTTCACCATTGTGTGATCTTGTGTAACCTCAGTCCACACAATGTATTATATCCTGTTGAACCCGATAGTGTTGTTGCTAGACACAAAATGCTGGAGTAACTCAGCGGGACAGGCAGCATCTCTGGATAGAAGGAATGGGTGACATTTCGGGGTTGAGGCCCTTCTTCAGACTGAGTGTCAGGGGAGAGGGAGCCACAGAGATAAGGAAGGGTAAGGTGTGAAAACGAGACATCAAAAGAGATGGAGGTCAGGGAAAATGTAGAATATATCATTGTTAGCTAGGAGAAGGTGACAACTAAACAGAGTTAAAATGTAATCGGGGACAGTCAGACTGGTCAGAGAACTGGTAAGGGGGAGGATAAGAAAATAACTGCAGATGCTGGTACAAATCAATTTATTCACAAAATGCTGGAGTAACTCAGCAGGTCAGGCAGCATCTCGGGAGAGAGGGAATGGGTAAGGGGGAGGGATGGATAGAGAGGGAAAGCAAGGGTTACTTGAAGTTAGAGAAGTCAATGTTCATTCCGCTGGGGGTGTAAGCTGGCCAAGTGAAATATGAGGTGCTGCTCCTCCATTGAGATTGCTGGGCCTCACTCTGACAATAGAGGAGGCCCAGGACAGAAAGGTCGGTGTGGGAATGGGAAGGGGGAGTTAAAGTGTTTAGCAACCGGCAGATCAGGTAGGTTCAGGCAGATGCTCAGGAGGTGTCCAAGTTGCTGCTGCCCATTGAACTCCTCCAGCGAGAACTGTTCCACCGGGTGCCAGCAGGTGGCAGCAGTTCCCGCTCCAGAGGCGGTGGCCACATCGCTGGAGGATGGATCATCGACTAGTGTTGCCCAGTTTATCGTGGTTGGTTTTCCCTCCCATCCAACTGTGGGAGCCTGACTCCCATCTGTCTCCCGCCAATCCCCCCCCGTGCCCCCCACCCCTCCCAACCCCGGGTCTCCCGTGGTGCTTTATATCCCATCCCAATCCATCTGGCACCAGTCCTCCACTTGCCTTGCAGTCTTGCAGTCTCTCACTGCCCCAGTCCTGCCTCTATTTACAGTCTGCAAAGTAATACTGCATCCATCACCTCCCCCCCCCTCCCCTCTCCCCAACCCGGGGGGAGGAATTCTTTTGCAAGGAAAGACCATCCAAGCCTCGCCTGCGTCCTCCCTTTAAATGGCCCTTCATTGTCTAACGACAGATGCATTCCCAGGTACATATCATGTCTTACCAGTGATGGGGAATTTTGGACACAGTCTTGAATGGGGAGGGGGGTGGTGGGGGGGGGGGGAGGGTTGCAAATGTTTTCTGTGCACAAGACGGTGTGAGCTGAGCCGGGGAAGGTAGATGCAAGTGAAGGAGCGCATGCATGCACGCTGACAGCGACAGGTTCGTTCCCAGGTACCAGCGATGGGGAATGTTGACACATCTTGAATAGGGGGAGGGGTTTGCAAATGTTTTCTGTGCACAAGACGGTGTGAACTGAGCCGGGGGAGTAGATGCAAGTGAAGGAGCGCATGCATGCACGCTGACAGCGACAGTGCGGGCTGGGTTAGATGGGCAGGCGTGATCATGACTCGCGGGCAACACTGACACTTCCAGCGACAGGCAGCATTATCGACGGCTTGTGTTGCAACGGCTGTCACAACAAGAGTTAGATTACAGCCAGAGAGGGGACGAGTTGCCACCGGGACCGAGTGTCCGTGGTGCATTATTGTGACGTTCACGCTGATAGACAGAGCACCCCCCTCCTTGTCACCAGGGATCGATGCATTTGCACCAGTTATTTTCTCTTGGTTGCTGGTTCTGTGCAGCAGAGATCATCACGTCCGTCTGTGGGTGGGAGTTGGGGGAGAGGGGGGGGGGGGGGTGGAGGATATTGTTGGGAGAGGAGGGGGGTGGATATTGTTGGGAGAGGAGGGGGTGGATATTGTTGGGAGAAGGGGGTGGATATTGTTGGGAGAGGGGGGGGTGGATATTGTTGGGAGAAGGGGGTGGATATTGTTGGGAGAGGGGGGGGTGGATATTGTTGGGAGAGGGGGGTGGATATTGTTGGGAGAGGGGGAGGATATTGTTGGGAGAGGGGGTGGATATTGTTGGGAGAGGGGGTGGATATTGTTGGGAGAGGGGGGTGGATATTGTTGGGAGAGGGGGAGGATATTGTTGGGAGAGGGGGTGGATATTGTTGGGAGAGGGGGTGGATATTGTTGGGAGCGGGGGGTGGATATTGTTGGGAGAGGGGGGTGGATATTGTTGGGAGAGGGGGGGTGGATATTGTTGGGAGATGGGGGTGGATATTGTTGGGAGAGGGGGGGTGGATATTGTTGGGAGAAGGGGTGGTGGATATTGTTGGGAGAGGGGGGTGGATATTGTTGGGAGAGTGGGGTGGATATTGTTGGGAGATGAGGATGGAGGATATTGTTGGGAGAGGGGGTGGATATTGTTGGGAGGGGGGGTGGATATTGTTGGGAGAGGGGGTGGATATTGTTGGGAGGGGGGGTGGATATTGTTGGGAGAGTGGGGGTGGATATTGTTGGGAGAGGGGTGGATATTGTTGGGAGAGGGGGGGTGGATATTGTTAGGAGAGGGGGGTGGATATTGTTGGGAGAGGGGGGAGGATATTGTTGGGAGAGGGGGGGTGGATATTGTTAGGAGAGGGGGGGTGGATATTGTTGGGAGAGGGGGAGGATATTGTTGGGAGAGGGGGGGTGGATATTGTTGGGAGAGGGGGGGTGGATATTGTTGGGAGAGGGGGGGGTGGATATTGTTGGGAGAGGGGGGTGGATATTGTTGGCAGAGGGGGGTGGCCGATATTGTTGGGAGCGGGGGGTGGACGATATTGTTGGGAGAGGGGGGTGGAGGATATTGTTGGGAGAGGGGGGTGGAGGATATTGTTGGGAGAGGGGGGTGGATATTGTTGGGAGAGGGGGAGTGGATATTGTTGGGAGAGGGGGGAGGATATTGTTGGGAGAGGGGGGGGTGGATATTGTTGGGAGAGGGGGTGGATATTGTTGGGAGAAGGGGGTGGTTATTGTTGGGATAGGGGGGTGGATATTGTTGGGAGAGGGGGTGGATATTGTTGGGAGAGGGGGGTGGATATTGTTGGGAGAGGGGGGTGGATATTGTTGGGAGAGGGGGTGGATATTGTTGGGAGAGGGGGGTGGATATTGTTGGGAGAGGGGGGTGGATATTGTTGGGAGAGGGGGGGTGGGTGAAGGGGTGAAGTCGACCTTCCTCGTGGATTAGCAATCAAGTAAGGGGAGGTGAGATCCTTATCTCATTGAATCCTGTGCCTGGCTGCCTCCTGCAAAGTAACAATGGTCTGAGCACTTGCCTTCCGCGCCAGCAAAGCGGTTGTCTCTCGGGATCAAACTCCACAAGTGGCCCGCCCCATGCATGCGACCAGGGGGGTGTTCTGTTGGGCGGCTGCACCGCTCACTGCTCCGGCCCTGCGAGCCCACTCCAGTCGATGGGGACGTGAGGGAATGGAAGTTGAGGAGGGACCCGAGAGTGAACGCGCGTTCCCGAGGTGGAAAGAAACCCAGATGGCTCGCCAATGTCACTGAACTCCAGCGGCACTCCATCTCTTGCTTTCAGGTGACGGGGGGGGGGGGGGGGGGGTCCACAGAGAGTGGGTGGGGGGGGGGCTCCTCAGAGAGTGGGTGAGTGGGGGGGGGGGGGGAGTACTTGAAATGTGCGAGTAGAGAGAAGGGCATTAGATTTCACCCAGTGTTTTAAAGGCTGATTTCTCAATGTGCAAAATAAAAAACACGAGAACAGCTGTATATATAACCATGTTCATGGTCTGAAGAAGGGTCTCGACCCCTGAAACGTCACCCATCCCTTCTCTCCAGAGATGCTGCCTGTCACTGCTGAGTGACTCCAGCATTTTGTGTCTATCTTCGGTTTAAACCAGCATCTGCAGTTCTTTCCTGCACATTCGTTGTACTGACTGCGTTGAAAATTGCAACTGGCTCTCAGTTTCCCTTCCTTCATGTGCTACTGGGTGAGAACTTCTGTGATCTTCCATCTGCAACTCCACTCTCTCCTAAATCGTTCTCCATTTCCTGCTCCTCTGTTTCGCAGTTCCACAGCTGCCTCTCCATCCCTGCCCTTTGCTTTTCTCTCTTTAACCCTTGTATCATCTTTTATCCATGATGGATGGTAACTGGAAATGTGGCTGCATTTTCCCACTGCTCAGAAGCAATAAAATGAATGGCAAGTTTTAGTGTTGTTGTTATATTGAGGTTTACATTTTGGTCAGAACTAAACAAAAATACGCCCACTAATCTTTAAATAAAGCAAAGGGATCTTTGCTATCCTCCAGTGGATTAGTGAAATCTTTGCACAGTTTTTCACCCAAAATAAGCATTTTCCAAAATTAATGTCCAGAATACTTCTAAACTTCTATACCTCTGAGTATAGGAGATCAAGTTGCAGTTATATAAGATGTTGGTGAGGCCGCATTTGTAGTATTATGTTAGTTCTGGGCACCATATTACAGGAAAGATGTTGTCAAGCAGGAAAGGGTGCAGAGAAGATTTACGAGGATGTTGCCAGGACTCGAGGGCCTGAGCTTTTGGGAGAGGTTGAGCAGGCTATCCCTTGGAGTGCAGGATGAGGGGTGATCTTATAGAGGTGTATAAAATCAAGAGATGAATAGATTGGGTAAATGCACAGAATCTCTTGTCCAGCGTAGGGTAATTGAGAACAAGAGGACACACCTTTAAGGTGAGGGGGGAAAGATTTAATAGGAACCTGAGGGATAACTTTTTCATACAAGGGGTGGTGAGTGTATGAAATGAGCTGCTGGAGGAGGTAGATGAGGCAGGGACTATCACAACATTTAAGAAACATTTAGTGTAAGAAAATAACTGCAGATGCTGGTACAAATCGTAGGTATTTATTCACAAAATGCTGGAGTAACTCAGCAGGTCAGGCAGCATCTCAGGAGGGAAGGAATGGGCGACGTTTCGGGTCGAGACCCTTCTTCAGACTGAAGAAGGGTCACGACCCGAAACGTCGCCCATTCCTTCTCTCCTGAGATGCTGCCCGACCTGCTGAGTTACTCCAGCATTTTGTGAATAAGAAACATTTAGTTAGATTCCTGGATAGGACAAGTTTAGAGGGGTATGGGTCAAACACAGGCAGATGGGACTAGTGTAGATGGGACATTTGGTCAGTGTGGGCAAGTTGGGCTGAAGGACCTGTTTCTACACTGTATAACTCTATGAATCTTTCCATCCAACCCACTTGGAATAGTGGAACAATATCATACTAGTCTAGAGTGCATTATCCAGGAAGTAATTTGTTCAGAGACAAGGCAGTATAGACATTAGAAATCTAAGCAAAACACAAAGTGCTAGAAGAACTTTGAGGGTCAGGCAGTATTTATGGAGCAAATGGATAGGCGTTGTTTCAGATCAGGACCTTTCTTCAGACTGATTGTAGTAGTGATGGAGAAAGCTGGAAAAGGGAAGTGGGGGTGGGACAAAGCCTAGCAAGTCATGGGGGAAGAGAGGCATAAAAGCTGGAGTAACTCAGTGGGTCAGCCAGCATCTCTGGAGAAAAGGAACAGGTGATGTTTCGAGTCAAGATCCTTCTTCAGACTGAAGAAAAAACATCGGACCTGCTGAGTCTTTTTGTGTCTATCTTCGGTTTAAACCTTTTGGTTCCTTCCTACACAAGTCTTAGAGGGATACAGGTGAGCAGGGGTTAGATTGACAGATGGATGAAGAAAGTGGAGTAAGTCAAAGCTGTGTATTCTTTCCAGGAGGAAAAGTTAGAAAATGTCAGCCAGGTACATTCTTGAACACACTCTGTCACATGGGTAGTACTCAGTGGTAGGAAAGTTGGTGCTCATTGTGAGAGAAGCCAAAATAATGAAGAAAATGATGTTGATAAAATGGGCATCCAATGTTTCATCTTCTGTTCTGAAGTATACTCAATGTTTTCCAAACATTGGCGCAGCGGTAGAGTTGCTGCCTTACAGCGAATGCAGCGCCGGAGACTCAGGTTTGATCCTGACTACGGGTGCCGTCTGTACGGAGTTTGTATGTTCTCCCCGTGACCTGCGTGGGTTTTCTCCGAGATCTTCAGTTTCCTCCCACACTCTAAAGACGTACAGGTATGTAGGTTAATTGACTGGGTAAATGTAAAAATTGTCCCTAGTGTGTGTAGGATAGTGTTAATGTGCGGGGATCGCTGAGCGGCGCGGACCTGGTGGGCCGAAGGGCCTGTTTCCGCGCTTTATCTCTATTTTAAAAAAAAAAAAATTTAAAGAAACAATGTTTTATTATAGTTCTTTGAATGTTTAAAACCACCATTTCTCACTCTGTTTTTCACAGTGGGAGTTGCTGTTTAGGTGTTGCATCTCCTGGGGTTAGAAGGGAAAGTGCCTGGAGAGGGAAGGGGTTGGGTGGGAATGGATGATGGACCAAGGAGTTGCAGAAGGACTTGTCTCAGCTGAAAGCAGAAAAGGTAAAAGAGTTCAAGATGTGACATGGTGGGATATTGTTAATGCTGGTGAATAGTGTTAATACAGAGAATGATGTGTTAGCTGTTGGGGTGAAAGGTGCGGACCAGGGAACTCTATCCCTGTTTTGCACGGGGAGTAAAGTCGAATTTATTGTCATATATAAAAGTATGGTGAGGTACAGGTAGGATGTGAAATGTTTTGCTTGTGGTATCAGCACATATTCTCAAACACACAAAAACCAATTATGCATAAATTATACATACATTACACACAATTTCTAAAGGAAAGAAATACCAAGGCATGAGTGTAAAAACATAATTAGTGAAACAAAACATGTCCGTGGTAGTACAAGAGGTGGACGGTAGCCTTTACGGTAAGATACGATATGATACGATAGAACTTTATTTATCCCAGGAGGTAAATTGGTCTGCCAACAATCATAAAACACGATACTCAAACATTGAACACCCAACAAGGTACATGAAACATGAAATTAAAGTGACGAGTAGAAAGGATTGGGGATCTGCAAAGATTGGGGGGGGGGGGGTAGATCGGCAGATGGGTGAAGGAAGAAGAAAGTGGAGTAAGTCAAAGTTGTGTATTCTTTCCAGGAGGAAAAGTTAGAAAATGCCAGCTAGGTACATTCTTGAACACACTCTGTCACATGGGTAGTACTCAGTGATGGGAAAGTTGGTGCTCATTGTGAGAGGGCGGCACGGTAGCGCAGCGGTAGAGTTGCTGCTTTACAGCGAATGCAGCGCCGGAGACTCAGGTTCGATCCTGAATACGGGTGCTGCACTGTAAGGAGTTTGCACGTTCTCCCCGTGACCTGTGTGGGTTTTCTCCGAGATCTTCGGTTTCCTCCCACACTCCAAAGACGTACAGGTATGTAGGTTAATTGGCTGGGTAAATGTAAAAAAAAAATTTTTTTTAATTGTCCCTAGTGTGTGTAGGATAGTGTTAATGTACGGGGATCGCTGGGCGGCACGGACTTGGTGGGCCGAAAAGGCCTGTTTCCGGCTGTATGTGTATGGTAAAACAATGAAGAAAATAATGTTGATAAAATGGGCATCCAATGTTCCATCTTCTGTTCTGAAGTATACTCAATGTTTTCCAAATTAATTTTAGAGATAAGGAATCGATAAAAGACGAAACAATGTTTTATTGTAGTTCTTTGAATGTTTAAAACCACCATTTATCACTCTGTTTTTCACAGTGGGAGTTGCTGTTTAGGATTGCTGCACAATTTGAAAATAAGCATAAAGAGCTTTTAGTCATTTGTCACCCGGCAACGGGAATGACAGGGAAAACACTTTGACTTTTGAATGGCATCCGAAGCCTGATATAGAACCTAACTGGTATTTTAAAGCTACAGGTACATGCATAGGCAAATTACCATCGTACTTCTGTTCCATCATGCAGAGGGTGTTAGGGCTCATCACTGGCTTAACCCTATCCACCCAGCTTCGGTCTAAACAACTCCCAAAGCTCTTATCTAACATAATTATGTTAAACAATTATTAATTATTCTTAGCTCTCCTGGTTTTTATAGGAGATTTCCACACTTCATTGTTAAATACAAAAAATCCTAACTTCTGTCCCAATTGTTTCATTTAAATTCCAAGATTTTCCTTGGCCTAAAACCCTGTGAAATATGACTTCTATAGCCTTTAAACTAAATATATATATATATTTGTGTGTGGTCTGTGTGCGTAAGTATGCATGTATATGTGTCTATATACATCCAGGTTCAGGAACAGCCTCTTCCCTTCATCCATCAGGCTATTAAACACTACAACCTCCATTAAGGTCTGAACTACACAGACTATTATTGTTATTATTGCACTATTATTGTTGGGGTTTTTTGTCTACTTATGTGTGTGTGTGTGCGTATATGTGTGTTTGTGTATACCTATATATGTATGTATATATATATATATAAGAAAATAACTGCAGATGCTGGTACAAATCGATTTATTCACAAAATGCTGGAGTAACTCAGCAGGTCAGGCAGCATCTCGGGAGAGAAGGAATGGGTGACGTTTCGGGTCGAGACCCTTCTTCAGACCCTATCCAGAAAGAGGGGCTGTATTTCAGCTGAACCCTGGATGGAAGTGTAGTGTAAAGAGATAGGGATAGGTGTTGTATCTCCTGCGGTGAGAAGGGAAAGTGCCTGGAGAGGGAAGATGTTGGGTGGGAATGGATGATGGACCAAGGAGTTGCAGAAGGACTTGTTCTCAAGATGTGACAGATGGTGGGATAGTGTTAATGCCGGTGGATAGTGTTAATGCAGAGGATGATGTGTTGGCTGTTGGGGTGAAAGGTACAGACCAGAGAACTCTATCCCTGTTCTGCATGGGGAGTCAGGTGGGATTTATTGTCATATGTAAAAGTATGGTGAAGTACAGGTACAATGTGAAATGTTTTGCTTGTGGTATCAGCACAGACATATATTCTCAGACACACAAAAATGAATTATGCATAAATCTTACATACATTACGCAAAAATTCTAAAGAGACTGCAAATACCAAGGCATTAGTGCAAAAACATAATTAGAGGAAAAAAACATGTCCATGTTAGTGCAAGAGGTGGACTGGATGTAGCATTTATGATAAGATACGATACGATATGATAGAACTTTATTTATCCCAGAAGGGAAATTGGTCTGGAGGAGGGGGAGTGGAGGGAGAGGGAGAGGAGAGGGAGGGGAGGAGGGAGGGGAGAGGAGGGGAGGGGAGGGAGAGGGGTGGAGGGAAGGAGAGGGTGCTGCACCAATGCAGGAGAGGTTTGGGCCCAACGGGTCCACTTGGTGAAACACAGATTCTTTATTTTCAAAAAATACCTCAAGGTGGCAGAAATGAAGCAAAAAAACAGTCAGTTGTTTCAAAAGCAGCAACAAAATGCACAAATATATAAGGACAAGTAGGCGCCAGTCAGCAATGATGTGGGCTCCTTGAAAAGTCATATTCGTGATATTGTAAATGAAAATAAGGAAATGATAGGTTGTGGAAGATCACTTCAGTCTTTTACTGCTGAGAACAGGGATGGCATGTTAAATATTCCGAGTAAATAAATGTTTTGTCAGGAAGGGCCTGAACAAAATTAGCATTAATAATGTAAAGTAATCAATTTATAGCACAAGATCATGATAAACTCCCATGTCCAGATAACTTCCATCCTTGAGTTTTAAAGATAGTGCACAAGAACATTTGCAGATGTCCAATGACACCAAATGCTGGAATAACTCAGCGGGACTGGCAGCTTCTCTGGAGAGAAGGAATGGGTGATGTTTCAGGCTGAGTCCCTTCTTCGGAATGAGAGTCAGGGGAGAGGGAGTCTCGAGATACAGAAGGGTAAGGTGTGGAAAACTACAGATCAAAACAGACGATGATGGAACTGGAGAACAGGAGGAATCACAGGGGGAGCAGCGAGAGAGGGTGTTGCAGAAATCTCGGCGGGGAGAGGAGGAGAACTTGTTCGCAGTGGAGCAGACTAAATGCGTAGAAAGGAACTGCAGATGCTGGTTTACACTGAAGATACCTGATTGTTTACATTTCTTGATTCATGACATTTGAAAATTGCATGTCATCCCATATTCAGCCTGAAAGGCGAAAGTGGAAAACCTGAAAATTAGGTGAACAATCATTAGGTGAACAATCATTGCCCAGAAATTGCCCATCTATAATTAATGACCGAGACTAAACATGTTGAAAGCTATCAACTGGTAAAAAAAGAAAGATCGCAATGGTTTGCACAGATTAAACCCTGCTTGAAAAGCCTGAATATCGTGTTAAAGCTTCCCATTAATGTTCTCTGTCAGACAGAGCTGGAGATAAACTGCACTCAAATTGGAGACTTCAGAGTTGAGATAAATTAAAAGTTTTTGAATTTTCCAAACGTGAACCTCCCAGAAAATCTGTCACTATCTGATAAGGAAGAGATCATTTGACATTTTGTGAGTGAACCAAGTGGATGGTAAAATGCGTGCCCGATGTTTATTGTTCTAATTCTAAGTAGAATTGAGCACCGCTTTGTTGTAGTTATACAGAGACAGTTTCATACCAGCTGTTATCAGGCCACTGAACCATCCTACCGACAACTAGAGAGAGGTCCTGTGCTACTATTTCCCTCATTCGAGACCCTCGGACTATCTTTGATCGGACGTAACTGGACTTTATCTTGCACTAAACGTTAGTCACGTTATTCCCTTTATTATGCACCTGTACACAATGGATGGCTTGATTGTAATCATGTATTGTCTATCCGCTGACTGGTTAGCACCCAACAAAAGCTATTGACTGTTCCTCGGTACACGTGACAATAAACTAAACAAACTCAAACTCGTGCTTACGTATAGTGATACTTTTTACTAAACTGTATACAAAGAAAAATTTCACTGTACCTAACATGAGACAAATTAATACCACTGAACAGATCAAACCAAGACTAGATTCTTTTTATCCCATTAATTTTTAGGGATCTTGAAGTTGCTGGCAAGGGCAGTGTTTATTGTCCATCAATAATCGCTGTTAGGAGGAGGGTGGTGGTGGATTGTTTTCATAAGCAGCTGGAGTCTGGTGAAGGTACTCTCATGCAGCTTTTGGCTGGAAGGTGATAGGATTTAGACTCAATGATGACGTAAACCAAACCAGAATGGTGTACAACTTGGAAGTGCACTTGCGGCTGATGGTGGTTACATGTGTCTGAAACCCTTGTTCTTCATAGTGGTAGAATCTGGGAAATGATTGCAATGCGCTTTGTTGAAGCCGAACACTGCAAAACAGTGCTGGTGGTAAATGGAATCAATGTTTCACATGATTAATGGGAATCAGGAGGGCTGCTTTGCCCTGGGTAGTTTCGTGCTTCGAGTTGTTTTAGCTGCAAAAGGGGGCAAAAGTGGGCAGTATCCCCTCATGATTCTGACTTGTGCCTGGTAGGTAGTGGGAAAATGCCAGCTGGAGCACTAAATATCCAGCTTCAGATCTTGCCATTTAATTGTACTTTCCCCTTATATTCAACCTCCCAAACTGCAACACCTGACACTTGCTTGGATGAAACTCCATCTGCTGCTTATCTACCCGCATCTGTATTCTGTAACTGATCAATATCCAGCTCTATCCTTTGACAGCCATCCTCACAGTCCACAACTCCGCCAATTTTGATCTTGTCTGCAAATATACAAATCTATATTTCTGTCCAAGTCTTTTATTTATGTCTCACACAGTAGAAGTCTTACCACAGAACCCTGCAGAACACCACTGGTCATGGACTTCAAGCCAGAATAACACCCAACACCACTGTTGTCAGTGAACAGGAGCGAGATCGATTGGCTGGTTGTGTAAGAAAATAACTGCAGATGCTGGTACAAATCGAAGGTGTTTATTTCACAAAATGCTGGAGTAACTCAGCAGGTCAGGCAGCATCTCAGGAGAGAAGGAATGGGTGACGTTTCGGGTCTAGAGGGCCAGTGACTTTGCTTTCAGCATCAGTAAGACTAAGGAGCAGATTGTTAACTTTAGAGGAGGAAGGCTGAAATTCCACAAATCTGCCTTCATCAACGAGTCAATGGTGGAGAGACTCAACAACGCCAAGTTCCCGGGAGTGCATATCTCTGAAGATCTGTCCAGGACCCAGCGCAATGATGCAATCGTAAAGAAAGCCCATCAACATCTCTACTTCCGTAGAAGATTAAGGAGATTTGTCATGTCGATGAATACTCTCTTGAATATCTACAGATGTACATTAGAGAGAATATTGACTGGTTGTATCAGGACCTGGGTTGACAACTCGAACACCCAGGAACGAAGTAGATTACAGAAAGTGGTGGACTGCCTGGTCCACCTCGGGCACTGACCTTCCCACCATCGAACGGATCTGGAGGAGGTGCTGCCTCAAAAAGACAGCCAACATCACCAAGGACCCACATGCCCCTGGCTACACTGCCATTTCACTCCTGTCGTTGGAAGGATGGTTTAGGTGTCTGAAAACCGTGATGTCCGGGTTCAGGAGTAATTTCTTCCCAACAACCTTCAGGCTATTGAACACCACAAACACCAACTAAACATCGAACTGCAAACTATCTTGGTTGCAGGTCCAAGAATTTGGGAAGGATGAGGGACTTCTGGCTTTTTTTCTGTTTTGCACTCATTTTGGGTTTTTTTAAATTATTGAACTTATTTTATGTTTGTTGATTATGATATCTATTGTGTACCATGTTTACAGGTCTGAAGATGGGTCTCGACCCAAAACGTCACCCATTCCTTCTCTCCCAAGATGCTGCCTGACCTGCTGAGTTACTCCAGCATTTTGTGAATAAATCGATTTGTACCAGCATCTGCAGTTATTTTCTTATCCTCCCCCTTACCAGTTCTCTGACCAGTCTGACTGTCCCCGATTACATTTTAACTCTGCTTAGTTGTTACCTTCTCCTAGCTAACAATGATATATTCTATTTTCCCTGACCCTCATCTCTTTTTACTTAAAATTAAGTTAGGCAATAAGATAGCTAAACTATTATCTTATGAAACATGTGCTAGTAAATGGTTGCTCTAAGATATGCATTGTCAGGCTGCATCTGTGGAGAGAGAAACATAGGTAACTATGATTCTATTCTCTCTCCACACATGCTTCCTGAATGACTGAGTATCTCTTACATTTTCAGTTTTTATTTTGGATTTCCAGATTTGCTTTGTGAAGGCTTACGTAACTTTTTAATGAAGTGGTTCCACAAGATGTCAGGGTGGCACGGAGGCACAGCTAGTAGAGCTGCTGCCTCACCCTGCCAGAGACCAAGGTTTGATCTTGACCTGTGGTGTTGCTTGGGTGGAGTTTGCAAATTCTTCCTGTGAACATGAGTTTCCTCCACGTGCTATAGACAATAGACAATAGGTGCAGGAGGAGGCCATTCGGCCCTTCAAGCCAGCACCGCCATTCAATGTGATCATGGCTGATCATTCTCAATCAGTACCCCGTTCCTGCCTTCTCCCCATACCCCCTGAATCCACTATCCTTAAGAGCTCTATCTAGCTCTCTCTTGAATGCATTCAGAGAATTGGCCTCCACTGCCTTCTGAGGCAGAGAATTCCACAGCTTCACAACTCTCTGACTGACAAAAGTTTTTCCTCATCTCAGTTCTAAATGGCCTACCCCTTATTCTTAAACTGTGGCACCTTGTTCTGGACTCCCCCAACATTGGGAACATGTTTCCTGCCTCTAACGTGTCCAATCCCTTAATAATCTTATACGTTTCGATAAGATCTCCTCTCATCCTTCTAAATTCCAGTGTACACAAGCCTAAATATAACTTGCAAGATTTGCATTATTCTTTAATTAAGTGGAACATGGATAGGTGACATTTTGGGTCGAACCCCTTCTTTAGACTCGGTGAGTTATTTCGGGCAGGGGTTATTGATGGTGATTCCAACTTACTTATGTAAAATCTGACTTACTTAAGGTTCACAGATTGTAACCCTTATGTAAGTCGGGGAATGCTCGTACATTTATCCACTCTAGTGGGCAGCATGCCCTCACACCCCTGACCCGTGCCCTGTAGGTGTTGGAAAAACTTAGGAATATCCGCAAAACAAGTCATTTGTCACAGGGTACCCAGCTTCTGACATGCTGTTTAAGTGGATGCTCCAATACGGTTTCTAGTCAATGCTGACTCCCTCGACATTGGTACAATGGACCCAGCTGTGGTGATTGCTGTTGATTGCCAAGAAGAACCAATTAGACCCTCTCTTATTGCGGATGGAGACACATTATCTGTCATTGGTGCAGCATGAATGGTACCTGTCGCTTGAAGCTCAGGCTGAGTGTTGTCTAGATTGTGTTGCATTCACAACTGCATTATTTGAGGAGTTGTTAATGGAGTTGAGCAAGATGTAATTAGCCAGCAGTAACATTTTCACCTTGTACACAAAAAGAGAGGCAAGAGCCTTGATAGCTGGACATCGGCTGGGCTTAGCAAACAACCCGATGGGACTTTTGTCATGATTTCCTGGGGCTCACATGATAGACCTCCACAACTATCTTTTGCTCATGACAGATCCAGTGAGTGGGTGAATTTCCTCACGATTCCCCCAGACCAGGTTTACATCATGATATTTTATTTAATCAAATGTTGCTTTGATGTAAAAGATGTTCTCTTTCATCTCTTTTTGCTCAATGTTTGTACAAGATTGTAATGAGCTCTGGATCTGAGAGGTTCTGGTCCTTTGTGTTCCTTCATTGGGCCTTTATCTCCCTGGGTGATACGGATTGCAAAATAAAACTCATCCCTTACCGCCGAATTTGCTGGGCTGCACCACATGATTAAATGAGACAAGATGGACATCAGTTTGGGATGTACAGTGAGAACATCACAGTATTGATATCCCCATAGACAAATAGCTTAGCAACCGATGAATATGTTTATGCTGCATTTGAGTGAATCCATTTTGCTTTTTCAGAAGAGAAATTTAAAGAACTGCAACAATTATGGACATAGATTTTCAAACGAAATGAGGGACTTTGTTCTATTTTTTTTTAAAGTAAAAGAGTTTATGAATACAATATTTTATTTTAATTGTGTAGGAAGGAACTGCAGATGCTGTTTCAAACTGAAGATAGACACAAAAAGCAGGAGTAACTCAGCGGGTCAGATAGCATCTCTGGGGAAAAGGAATAGGTGATGTTTCGGGTCGAGACCCTTCTTCAGACTGAAGAAGAAGGGTCGTGACCCGAAACAACATCTATTCCTTTTCTCCAGAGATGCTATCTGACCCACTAAGTTACTCCAGCTTTTTGTGTCTATTTTATTTTAATTGTGTACTGTGAATAAACTATGTTCATCATTTGGGAATATGTGCTCAAATTAATAGTGTTCCTGTGGAAGAACGACTTTTATTCGGGTTTGATGCTACCAGGATTAGCCTAGTGTCTGAATAATTAAAGACTGATCTCTCAGCAGATTGATATTGTATTAGTGTTAGTTTCTTTTACCTCTTTGGGTCTCTGAAAACTCAATAGCTTTTGGTGTTGATCATGAGGTAAAAGCAAATCCTAATTTACCTCATATTCCATTTGAGCATCATACAACAATGAATTTTCCAATTTCAAGTAATACCTCCACAATCCCTACACAGTCCCCTCAACCCTTCTTTTTGCCCTGCTCCACCCCCAGTATGCACACGTTTCTTCCACCACCCAGGTCGCCCTACTCCTCTCCCCTCGTGTCTATGCTCATCTCCCACTCCCAAGTCCCATATTTCCATTTACTCCCCCTCTTTCCCGTCCCATTCTGCCGATATCCTTTCCGCCAGCTATACATTTCACACTTTTCCGATATGACACTCTTTTGTTTTCTTTTCACCTCTACCCCCTATCATTTATTCCATCCATCTGACAATCACCCCCTCGCCAGGTTTTTGCCCCACCTCAACCACTCTTTTCCAGCCTTCTTCCCCCTACACCATCAGTCTGAAGAAGGATCCTGACCCAAAACCTTTGTCCGTCCATTCCTGCCACAGATGCTGCCTGACCCGGTGAGTTCCTCCAGCACTTTGTTTCTTGCTCATTCCAGCAGCTGCAGTTTTTTTTATCTATATACTAAAACTCTCGTTTGTTATCTTGTTTGTGACTGAACTTTAGCCAAAACGGTACATGATAGCGCAACAATTTTAGGCCCACCTTACTCACCATTGTCACTTTAGTGATAATGCAAGTAGTTTTATTGAAATCGGTCTTATATTTTTTAAGTTATTCACATTTTAAAGTTTAAAAGGAGGGGAGGGGGAGGGAAGGAGGGAGGAGGGAAGGAGGGGGGAAGAAGGGAGAGGGTAGGGGGGTGGTTGAGGAGAGAGGGGGGGGGGAGGACAGGGTGCTGCACCAATGCAGGAGAGGTTTGGGCCCAACGGGTCCACTTGGTCTAGTATCTCCTAATTTGTGCAATTGTGGTTTTTTTCTAATCCCTTTTTTTTTGCTCTATGCAAAGACATATGTTTGGACAGCTGGGTGGGGCAGTTCTCAGGAGTTCCATGAACGGAAGCCTAATCTGGAAGTTAGAAGAAAAAATCTAGGATATAAGGATATTTGTTTTAGGAATCAAACATTCTTTAATTTTTAGAACAACCTATAAATTAATTCTGTATCACAGAATGAAGTCCAAACACCTCAAGGGTTTCCAACTGTACGTGGATATATTCCTGATGGTTCCAGCATATGATGTTGCATCCAGCAACACAAATCTGTGGTATTAAAAAAAAAAAAAAATTTTAAACATTGAACACTTCATTCATTTGGTATAAATATACCGGAGATATATAGTGTTGACAGCAGGGAAATAATTATCCTTCTAGAAAATGAAAATGCTTTTTGCTTGGGAAGTTGACAAACCACATGGATGGACATATTGAGCACCCTTTGTTTAAAAATGCAGTGTCTGCCAGGTCATGGACATATGCTGGAACCATCAGGAATATATCCACATAAAACTTTTGATGTGTTCACAAAATGCTGGAGTAACTCAGCAGGTCAGGCAGCATCTCGGGAGAGAAGGAATGGGTGACGTTTCGGGTCGAGACCCTTCTTCAGATGTTCCTCCAGCACTTTGTTTCTTGCTCATTCCAGCAACTGCAGTTTTTTTTATCTACATAAAGTTATTCACCCGTCTGAAGAAGGGTCACGACCCGAAACGTCACCCATTCCTTCTCTCCCGAGATGCTGCCTGACCTGCTGAGTTACTCCAGCATTTTGTGAATAAATCGATTTGTACCAGCATCTGCAGTTATTTTCTTAAACTCTTGATGTGTTTGGACTTCATTCTGTGATACAGAATTAATTTTGGCTGCTCTAAAAATTAAAGAATTTTGATTCATTGGAATTTAGAAGAATTAGAGGGGAATTCACTGGAGTTTAGGGGGATGAGAGGGGATCTTATAGAACCATATAAAATTATTAAGGGATTGGACAGGCTAGATGCAAAAGTATGTTGTGGGAGTCCAGTATAAGAATAAGGGGTAGGCCATTTAGGACTGAGATGAGGAAAAACTTTTTCACCCAGAGAGTTGTGAATTTGTGGAATTCCCTGCCACAGAAGGCAGTGGAGGCCAATTCACTGGAGGTTTTCAAGAGAGAGTTATATTTAGTTCTTAGGGGGAACGGAGTCAAGGGATATGGGGAAAAAGCAGGAACAGGATATTGATTTTGGATGATCAGCCATGATCATATTGAAGGGCCGAATGGCCTGCTCCTGCATCGATTTTCTATGTTTCTATGATTCCTAAAATAAATATCCTTCTGATAATGGTCGCATCCACTTGGTTCTTTGTGAAGGTCTTCACTAGATAACCGTCTTGGGTCAGTAGTGCTACTTTCACCTTTGAAATTGAAGTTTATTGAATCAATTGCGGCACACTGGAGCGACGCTAGAGTTGCTGCCTGACAGCGTCAGAGACCCGGGTTTGATCCTGATTACGGGTGCTTGTCTGTACCGAGTTTGTACGTTCTCTCCGTTTGTACGTTCTCTCCGCTTGGGTTTTCTCAGGGAGCTCCAGTTTCCTCCCACACTCCAAAGACGTACAGGTTTGTAGGTTAATTAGCTTGGTATAAATAGAAATTGTCCATAGTGGGTGTAGGATCGTGTTAGTGTGCGGGTATTACTAGTCGGTGCGGACTTGGTGGGCTGAAGTCCCGTTGGTTGTGGTGAAAATGTCGGATGATTATGTGTAGTATGCGACGGCTGATGGGGTGAAAGGTCAGGACTAGGGGAGCTCTGTCTGTTGTGACTAGGGGGAGGGGGAGCACGGGTGGAACAGCGGGGTACTGAGGAGACACGAGCGAGGGCCTCATCTATGATGGGAGAGGAGAATGATGGGAGGGTTCTCATCTCAGATGTCCTGGTATGGAACACCTCATCTTGGGCGCAGATGCGGCGTAGACGGAGGAATTGGGAGTCGGGGATAGAGTCTTTGCAGGAACCAGAGTGGGAAGATTTAGATTTTTTTTAGATTTAGAGATACAGCGCAGAAACAGGCCCTTCGGCCCACCGAGTCCGCGCCGCCCAGCGATCCCCGCTCATTAACACTATCCTACACACACTAGGGACAATTTTTACAATTACCCAGTCAATTAACCTACATACCTGTACGTCTTTGGAGTGTGGGAGGAAACCGAAGATCTCGGAGAAAACCCACGCAGGTCACGGGGAGAACGTACAAACTCCGTACAGACGGCGCCCGTAGTCAGGATCGAACCTGAGTCTCCGGCG